>NC_140588.1:511363718-511810891 GCF_964204655.1 Triturus cristatus
TATTTTTCCATCATAGCATCCTAACCCTGTACAGCCAGATGAGGGGTTCCAGTCTTGGACAGGGCCTCTGCTGCTGCGTGTGCAGTTCATACAATCCAGCTCCCATGCTGAGCCTCTTCACAGGTGACAGCACTTGGGTAGTGAATATGTAAAGCATCAGCTGCTGACTGCACACATACCAGTCTCCTGTTGAACGGACTGTGCTTTGATATGGCTGCCAATAACCCATGGTTCTTGCCAGCGGACCAGCATCAAGCGCTCCTCTCACAGAGAAGGCTTCACACAGCCCTTCCTCTCTGGCACTGGATCTCAACCTAAATCACTGTCACTTGAGTCCCAGTCAACAGGCGCAACAGGTTCACCAAGTCCTGGAAGGCAAGTAAAGTGCACTACTTAAGAGGATTCTCTTTTGTTGTGTACTTACTGCTTGAACAGCTAAGCTAAGAAGCGAGGGTATTAACATGTACAGCTCCGGTCAAACGTTTTCTGGGTGACAACAGCTCACAGTGATTCCTCACTACCATTTTGGAACATTGTAAAAGTATTTTAATTAAACCATATATCCTTAGGATAGAGTTCTTTCAGAAAATATTTTTGGGCACAGTATAATGCTTTGTAATACTTGCACAGACTCTCATACATTTACGTGTGGGTACAAATGTGATGTTATATAAGTCATGTTTATTTCTATATAGCTCACGAGTCACCCGGGAGGATATCCTGGTGTGGAAGCATGAGCTATATTGGCCGAGCCAAAGCCAGGCCTAGTTGTAGAGCCAGGTCTTTAGTTTCTTATGGAATTCAAAAACTGAGTAGGCAGCACTGATGTACAGGGGAAGGACGTCCCCAGCTTTAGGCGAGAAGTAGGAGAAGGCATGACCAATAGATCTGGTTCTGTGTACGCAAGGGTTGTAGGGGGTTGCAAGTAGGAATCTGGCTGAACGGAGGTATCTGGCAGATTAGTGGAAATTTATGCGGTTGGTGAGGTATGTGGGGATAATTTTATGTAAGCCCTTATATGTGTGCATGAGTGGTTTGACAAGTGCTTGTTTGTGGAATGGGAGCCAGTGGAGCTCTTTGCAGTGGGAGGTGATGTGATATTTTGAGGTGGGAGGTTGAGGGTGAGTCTGGAGTCTTCCGGTCACTTGGATGTTGATTTCGGCATGGCGTGTGTTGCCATAGCACAGCTTTCTAGGAATGAGGGCTCATGACTGCCTCATCTTAACTATCTGCAGTTATGTGCCACAAAGTGCTAACCTTAGGCATAATTATTACTTTCTATAATTGCTAAAGCCATGCGCTGTCAACATATATCAAATATGATAACCATAAGTTAAAGTGCTAATGCGCGTGTCCCTAAATGATCTCTGAATTAAAATGGAATACTTGGCTGTGCACTATTCTCAGGTAATCTAAAACTACTACAATTAGTTTAAATCAAACCTAAACGCGATACTATGAAAACAAACAGTTTTTAAATGCAACATTGAAATGTAAGTGGGTAACTGTTGGACCTGACATCCTTGGAGTGGTTTTGTCTAACCTGTTGCCTTCGATCCTTCTGTTTTTGCTAGCCTTAGGACTCTGAACACTTTACCACTGCTAACCAGTGCTAAAGTACTTGTGGTCTCTCCTTTAAACATGGCAAAATTAGGTTACACCCAATTGACATAAATGTATTCGTAAGACTCTAGTGAAGAGGCATTACATATACCCAAGGCCTATAAATTAAATGCTACTAGTGGGCCTGCAGCACTGAGTGTGCCACCAACTTAAGTAGCCTGTTAAATGTGTCCTAGGCCTGTAGTGAAGTGTGTGTGTGCGTGTGTGTGTGTGTATGTGTGCGCGCAGTTTAAGCTTCCATTTCAAACTGGCAAAATAGAACTTTCTCCAGGCATAAACCTTCCTTTTTGATACATATTGGTCACCCCTAGAAAAGGCCCTGGATAGCCCACAGGGCGGGGTGCAGTGTATTTAAAAAGCTGGACATGTACTTTTAACTCTTACATGTCCTGGTAGTGTAAAACCCTTAAATTCATTTTTCACGACTGCTAGGCCTGCCTCACCCATAGGACAACAATGGGTTATCTTACTACATTTAATAAATCATAACTTTAAATTGAGAGCAGGTAGGAAAGTCAAGTTTGGTCTCTAAAGAATTGTAAATTAAAACCCTTTGTAATGGTAAAGTTGGATTTTATGTCACAAATCTGAAAACGTCCTTTTGTCACTTTTAGAAAGTTGGTATTTTCTAGTCCTAACTATTTGATGACTACAGCGTGTATCCTGGGTCAAATGATTAGTTGCAACAGACAGTTGGTCTGTGTGTATTACTCCTAGACAGTGAAACAAAGGGGGAATAGGTGTTGGAAGGAGGGGCCATCTCTGAATTGATAGTGGGGGTGAAGCAGTCACCCTACACTTGCACATCACAAAGGCCCTGCCTCAGCACACTCACAAAGGGTTTCACACTAGTTTTTGTGCCCCCAGACAAGATGGGGCCAAGATAGAGAGGGAGGAAAATCCAGACACCTCTGTAGGGGGAGGGCTCTAGAATCACCTCTCACTCCAAAATGTGCACCAGGTTTAAATAATGGACCTTCAGGCCCAACTCTTCAGTACACTTCTTAACCTTTGGAAGACTCAGAAGGAGTGTAATGTTATGTTATGTTATAACATTTCATAAAGCACGACAGCTGCCCCAGCAAAGAGGTGTCCCGGCGCTGACAGCAGTGAGAAACAAACGGAGTGAGGCAGCAAGATCTACAACAGGGGAAAGAGGTGTGTTTTAACTGCCTTCCAAAAAGCTAGGTAGTTGTTCAGGCTACGGATCTGTACAGGAAGCGAGTTCCAGAGTTTTGCTGCCATAGTACGGAACGGGCGTCCCCCAGCGCGTACCCACCTTACCCGGGGGACCACTACCGGGTTTTTCCCCAAGAAACAGAGTTGGCGTGTAGGTACATATGGCAGCAACAGGTTGGCCAAGATTCCTGGAGTGGCATATTTCAAAATCTTGAAGGCCAAGCAGAGAGCCTTAAACTCAATCCGCCTGGCCACTGGCAACCAGTGGAGTTGGCGAATGTCATCCGACACAGGGCAAGCTCTATGGTGACCAAGAAGGGTTCTGGCAGACGCATTTTGGACACTCTGGAGTCTCAAAATGTCTGCCTTGTTTGACCCTAGATATAGTGAGTTGGCATAATCCAGTCTCAACAAAATTGAGGCCTGGATGATGACTTGCCGTGTTGGCGCGTAAAAAAACCCCAATAAAGTTCTGAGTCCCTGCAGTAGCCCAAAACATGTCCCTGCCACCTTCTTTGTTTGGACTTTGAAACTGAGAACCGAGTCCACCCACACCCCCAGATTCTTTACCACCTGCTTGGGGGGGTGGGGGCGTTATAAAGGGTTTCGGGCCACAAGTGCTCACTCCAAAGCCCGGGGCCATTCCCTACCAGCAACACCTCAGACTTGTTAGCATTAAGCTGGAGACAGTTGGCAGTCATCCACTCGGCGACGGCCGCGAGATCGCTCCGAAACTTGGGAGCGCCCCGCGTGGGTTCGTCCGAGAGTGCCACTACCAACTGTGTGTCGTCGGCGTAGGAGACCATAGTCAGAACCTCTACTCTTGGCTACCAGCGCCAGGGGTTGGACGTTCAGGTTAAACAGCAATGGGAAAACTAAAGGGGATGATGGACGGAGTGTTGAACAATGCAAGCACTCACCCCCAGTCAACTGATCTGGGTTTAATCCATCATCATTCTTTAGCTCACTCCGCCACCCCAGCTCAGACATGGACATATGCAAATCAGTCTGACCCTGTGCCTCATGGGAACAGTCTAGCCCAAACTGCCAAGCCATGTCTTCCCTGGACCGGAAACAAGTATCCTGGGACCGGTTTCTGGCTAATCAGCCGTCATCAGCCAGGCTAGCTTGAATCCAGTGGCAAAGTGAGCAAGGGACTCGCGTCTGGGCATACCCTGCCAACTTAGGGCGAACAAAGCAAAACCAAAGGGGATGTTGGACGTAGTGTTGAACAATGCAAGCACTCACCCCCAGTCAACTGATCTGGGCAGTTCGGGCTGGACTGTTCCCATGAGGCACAGGGTCAGCCTGGTTTGCATATGGCCATGTCTGAACTAGGGTGGCGGAGTGAGCTAAATAATGATGATGGATTAAACCCAGATCAGTTGACTGGGGGTGAGTGCTTGCAATGTATAACACTCCGTCCATCATCCCCTTTGGTTTTGCTAAACAGCAATGAGCTCAGGGAGGAGCCCTGTGGCACCCTTGTTTGATTGTGTGAATATCGGAAATGAAAGGGGGGGGGCCGTCACCAGAAACGTCCTCCCTGCAAGAAAAGAAGAGAGCCAATCTAGAGCGGAGCCCACTATGCCTACCTCCCCCAGACGTTGCAGCAAGATGGAATGGGAAACCGTATCGAATGCGGCACTTAGGACCAGTAGTATCAGTACCGAAGTGTGCCCGGCATCTAGTGCAATCCGAAGGTGTTCGGTCACAGCCAGGAGCGCTGACTCTGTGCTGTGGCCAGGACGGAAACCATTCTGGGAGGGGTCTAAGATGTTATTGGTGTTCAGGAAATCTGTTAGTGAGGAATTAATCTTGGCCTTAGTGATCTTAGACGCCCAATGCAGGATGGAAATAGGGCAGAAATTCTCTGGCTTAGTTGAATCCAGGGTGTTTATTTTTAGCAGAGGTACCACCTTGGCCTGTTTCCATACCCTAGGAACAACCACCATGGTGAGAGACCTATTGATCACCTGGCCCAAAGGTGCAAAGAGCACAGGTAGAATTTTCCTGAATTGATTGAGCTTGAGAAGGTCAGCAGGAGAGCCAGATTAAATTTTGCTGCACAGTGAAAGCAGCTGATCTTGAGATATTCGGGGAAAGGCTTCCAGGGTGGGGGTAGTGCGGGGACAAGGCACAGCACATAAGCCCACTTGGACCAGCGGAAAAGACCTGTAAATATTTTCCACCTTCCTAATGAAGAAGGTGGCAAGGTCTTCACACTGCTGATCCGACGTTATCAGAGATGCAGTTGTGGAATTTAAGGATTTACGGTCTGTGAGTATCGAGAAGATACTCTTCGCCGGGTTGCAACTCTCTCGAACTTTCTGTGCATAGAAAACTGCCCGTTCAGATTGAATGGCCCTATGGTAGCTTTTAATAGCAGCCTGATAGTTCCCCTTCGCCACTGAGTCAAAGTCCCGTCTCCAGATTCGCTCCAGCCTTTTACATGCCTTGCGCATGGTCGCCAGTTTATCATTAAACCAAGCGCTAGATTTAAATTTGTGGTTCTTAGACCACTTGGCAGGAATTAAAGCATCCAGGGGCTGGAGAATCCAGTCATAAAGCACTGTATTGGCAAAATCAGGGTCAGCCGGCAGCCAGGGAGTATTAGCGAAAAGAAGGACACAGAGTTGGTCCCAGTTTAATTTGTTCCAAGGGGGCTTAAAGGAGCACTTCTGACCCATCTTGCGGCGGGGTGTGACACCCTGGAGTGACATGGAGACCAGGTAGTGGTCGGACCAACACATCGGAATAGGGGTGTGGACTGTGAGGGAAGGTAAGTTAGAAAAGACCGGTCCAACAGATGGCCAGCAGAATGGGTGGGGCCTGCAACCAGTTGGATTAACTGACAGGCCGCGAGGTCTGCAACAAAGTTAGCCGTATCCGTGTCCAAAGGATTATCTAGATGTAAATTTAGATCCCTGATGATACTAAAGTTGGCAGCACTCACAGCCAGGGAGCTAACTACCTCGATGAATGAAGTACTAAAGTTATTGGACGGCCCAGGTGGCCGATACACTAGCAGACCTGACATAATGTAGTTAGGGCTGAAGGAAACCCTGAAACGCGCACACTCGCAGTCAACCGCAGTCTCTTTCTCCAGTGTGCAAGGATAACAGGATTTAAAGATGACTGCGATGCCTCCCCCTCTTGTCTCTCTGTTGAGAGCAACCATGACATCAGAGAGCCATGTCTCAATTAAAACAAGCATTTGCAATGCAACAGGTCTCGCATTTACGTGAGTTTGAGCTGTTGGCATTGTAAATGACAATGCCTTTTATTTATGTTTTGGTTTTGGAACATAAATAAAACACATTGTCATTTATAATGCCAATAGCTTAAACTCGAGTAAATGCGAGACCTATTGCATTGCAAATGCTTGTTTACAGTGTGTATATAAAGCGCTCTGATACTTTCGGGTCAAGCTAGCGCTATATAAAACGTTTAAAATAAAAATAAAATAAATAAATGGTGAAAAGGAAAGTGGTGGTGAAACCTGGGGATTTGCAGTGTTTAAAGGCAGCCACTGATGCACTCAATATGTACAGCTGTGTCAAAAACTAACGCTCGCTGCGGGAGTCAGAGGGCTCAGCCAAGCGCGAAAAGCACTGAGGACACGGGAGGGTGGAGGGGCAGAGGGAGGGAGCCTGGCAGAGAGGGCAAGCAGACTGGGAGTGGGAGAGAGATGACAGTGTCCATAGGGGACGGACGAAAGTCATTAAGGATTTAGGTGAGGTCTGGAGACAAGAGAGGCCTGGAGAGAGAGAGAGAGGGTGGGGAGAGAACATGCTGGCAGGGGAAGAGGCGGATATAAAGGCACTAGTAAGGAAGGGGAGGCGTTGGTGGGGGAAGCAGATGCTCAGAGAGGCATACAGGGCATAGTAGAGGCAGCGGTCACAGCAAGAGGTACAAGAGGCACGAAAAGGAAGGTGACGTAACGGCCAGGACTGCCGACTGTGGCGCTGGGGAACCAGATTCGAGTCTGGGCGTCCTCTGCTCAACATCCTGTGATTCCAAGCAAATTACTTAATCTCCCCCTTTCTACCAAAGAATGAATGTGTCCTTGTGTAACATAACTGATGATCATGTGCAAAAACAAGAAAAGAAAGGAGGCGGAAACATCATCAGGCGTTAGAACGGAAATGCTGAATCAGAAGAAAAGTTGGAAGCAGTGTACCGAGAAAGGAAACAACCAGGTGTAGTGGATAACAAGGAAATATGGATTGATTATGCAGAGGGAAGAGTAGGTTACTGGGTGCAGTGAAGGAGAGTAGGTAACGGGTGCAGTGAAGGATCGAGGAAATGTTGGGGTGTAGAGAAACGTATGGGTACCATTTTAAAAGGCACGTACAGTGTATGAAGACTAAGGTGGTGAACTTGCATGTAAAAGGAGGACACACAATGTGCAGCGGAAGGGTGGGTGGAGTGTGTATGGAAAAAAGACGCCAGGATCAGGAGGCAGGGTGGGGTGCAGAGGGAGGGTCCACTCATTGTGCAGCTGTGGCAGAGTGAGACTGAGAGTTGTGCTGCGCAGGGAGTGAAGAGGAGTGGGTGTGAAGAGCGCACAATGGGGGGCAGTGCAAATGGAGGGGCGGTGTTTCAGGGAGGTAGGGGCACAATGGGCCAGTCACGCAGGCTGCCAAATGCTGCGCGCGCCTGTGTGAAAGTGATCACGATCGCGATCACACATCAAAGCGGCTGCGAAAGTGAAAGCAAACGAGTGCTTTCAGGCCTCCAAATGGTGCGCGCGCCCGGCCGACGCACATGCACTGTATTTGGAGGCCTGAAAAGCCACTGTTTGCACTGCCAAAACTCGCTTACTATAAGTCTCGCCAGAGCAGCGCTAAAGCGCTGTCTCAGGCGAGACCTAAAAAGGACGTCAGGAGAGTAATCCTGCAACAGATCATAAATATCTGCCGAGTGTTTGACTAGAGAGCGGCAGTTAAGGCTGAGGATGCTGTGCTGCTGCAAGAAGTACTGCCCTGCTGCCTGAGTGAGAAGGCCTGGACCTGCATCTTAAACCCAGGACCACCAGAGTGGCCGGCTTTCTGATCAGAGCCTCAGGGACAGAAAAAGCTCCAACCATCGTGACCCCCTACACGTGGACTCTACCTGCTCTGAGTCCTAACCTCCCAAGTGGTGCACCTCCAGTCCTGAACCCTTGAAAGTGGGGCTAAAGGTACTCTGCCAGCCCAGCTGTGGTATCTACCAAAAACGGCGTACCACAACACAAACCGGACACAGCTTTGCAGTGCCTCATCAAAACCAATGCAGCCACGATAGAAGTCTACATCGTAGCCCTCGCAGCTCATCGGAACCACCACTGCACAATGCACCCTCAACGTGGAATTCGCATCACCTCATTGGAACTGATGCAGCACGACACAACTTCTTCGCAAGTCCCATTGCAGCCCTTGCAGCTCATCAAAACCTTTGCACGACACATCCTCAAAGTGGACCTTGCATCACTCCTTGAGACTACTGCTGCACTGAGTACATTTCTCAGCGGGACTAACTTGTTCCCTGTATCTGGCCCTCATGCCATTGCAGTCGGCCTGAATTTGTAACTTTACCGCCGCTTTGTGCTGTTAAGCACTACTTCTCCATAAACCTTTAACATTGCATGTCACTAGTTCGACTGATTCTTGTCATTTTGATTTCAAATAAGGTATTACATTTTACTTAATTTTTCTAATTTGTTGTGGGATTTTTCTTGTGTTGTGTTTTCACTATATTCCTCTTGCTGTACTGCATGAATACTTTACATAATGCCTCTAAGTTGAGCCTGACTCTTTTTCTGTCAAGATACCAGAGGGTTAAGCACTAGTTAATTTGGGGTTTGCTTGTGTTTCCCCCTGACAAGAATCGTGGTAGCCGTTTAAGTAAGGTTTCAAACCCCTCAACGAGTAACTCAATTTCCTACAGTAACCAATCAAAAAAGTGTTAAATGGCATGTCTTTTTAACGATGCCAACATTAAATCACAGCCAGGAGAGGTCTCTGGCTTACTAAACCCCTCTGTATCAAATTTGTTGGGTACAAAATCCCTGGTGAGCTTTCTAGTGCTATTACCTATCTTTCATGTTTTAGGTGATGCCCCACAGCACACTGCAGTATTCGATAAGGCACATATTTGCCAGAATTAAGATTTAAGGGATAGAAACTTATACAAATCAGAAAGATAGGTTTCATATACTGTGCCAATGTCAGAGTATTTTAATTCTGGCTCTTGAAGCTAACGTGCCTCACTGCAAAAAAGTAATATGCTTATTTTCTAACCAGAAGATTGTTTGCCAAGGCTGAGAAAGTCATCCCCCATCTTATCTATTGGGCAGCTGCGAAACCCAATTGTGATGGGAGACCTTTGTCCTGTCTGTCAGCTGTGGCCCAGTACTGAGAGGTGGACATGAGCACAAGAACTCCCCTGAACCATCTCCAGACTCCATACCAGCCAGGTCAGAAACGGCTGACCTCGGCAGATTACTTATGATACTGAAACAGTGGCGATTTGTTGAACTTGGATATATGTCAAGCAGTTCTAAAGAACTGTTTAAAGTATGCCTTTTGCATGTTGGAATATCCCTAGTTCATCATCTAGTAATATCACCTAAGTGGCCTTGGCACTTTCTGTTCTTCATCGGATAGACATGGTCGCATTCTGAAACCAGTCCAGAGAACACGTGACTTTCCAAACCTTTAAAACTGTTTTGTTTCAGTTTGAGCATCTTCTGTTCTGCCCGATCGTGCACTGCGAGCTCATGCTCTGCAGATTCTGCTTTATGAAATCTTTCCATGTCTTCACTGTGGTGACAATTGCCAATGGTCATTGCTGAGCTCCATAACTCCAAAAGAAGAACCTAACAGGGAATTACAAACTAGAGACACAATTACTTCACACAGAGTATTGGCTTCTCCTAGGCAACTATCTCCTCCTGAAGCATTTTACGTCCATCAACCTTTCCTCACTAGGCCTTGTCCCAAAGACTGTTCAGGGCTGTGGAACTTCCTCAGGCCTGTGCCTACAGTTTTAAACTGCTTGGAAGAGCTTTGCTCTATACCACAAACTTTGAGCAAGGATAGCCCTCCCAACAGGGCCCAAACTCCCATTTGGGCTATAACATGTCCAACTTGGGTCTTCACTGTCCCTTCTTTCCTGCCTCATTAAAAGTTCAGTATTAGGACATATGTAAAGAAAGACACCCTTGGACTTTCCAATGTAAAAACTATTGAAGCTGGAATTGTGGTGTTTATCTCTACACTATGGCCACTCTGGCAGGTGGATTCTTACCACCTGATAGACAGCAGAGCTCAAAATATGATGCAGAGCCATTCATAGGAATGCAAATGAAAGGGGCCAAACATTACGTTACAGAAAAATTAATATAACTATGCACATGGAATGCCTTAATAACCCCAAACTTTACCCTTGGCACATACATAATTTGCCTTCTTTCCCATAGCTCAAAAATGTGGGGCACTTATAAAGCGGCAAACACCACTATTACATGAAACATTAAAATTGGATGCCTCCAAGCTCTGGAAGGGTGGTTTTGAAAACCAGCCCTGACACAATGCTGTTGCTTAAAGTGGGATCAACCCCAGATGCGAGTGGCTGAAATGCTTGGGATTCAGGTGGTGAGGAAGTCTCTAACCAGGTGCATATACATTATTCGACCATTGCTTTATGCATTTTCAATGAGCCTGGCTTGAATTGTTCACTGCTTGACAGTGAGGGTGTTGCTGATTCAAAGGTTTGACAAAGAGCTACTATGTGCAAACCCCCAATGCATGATGTAGATAGATGTCTTCAGGACTAGTTATATAGAAACTATCCAACTTTTTCAGTCTTACTGAAGAGCAGTTTATTCCAGAGTAAAGCTTTCCTGAGTCATGGCAAGTGTGCTTTTTAAGGTCTCGCCTAGGCAGCGCTTGCATTCTCTCTTCGAGACATGCGGAATTCATATGGGAATGAAGCTCCGCCCACTTTCCGCCGATCTTTTTAATTGGCTCATGTCACTGTCCCTTGTAAATGGTAGCTTTTCATTGGTCAATAGGTCTTAGTAGGCCCTCATTAGTACCGCCTTTCCTCTTCTTGTAACCTCCCATGAACACACCCCCTGTTACATGTGTTGCTACTCTGTACCTTTTAGTAATAGCCTTCAGCACTATCTTCTTAAACACCATTCTCTTGCCTGCTATTTTAGGCAGGATACACTCTCCCTGCAACGTTTTTTAATTTTTTATTTAACCAGCATGCCAGGCACGCGTCAGCACTAATAATGGCAGCTGTGCCTTTCCTTTTTTTTGTTAATTGCGATCACCGAGGTGGCCATATGCTTTTTTCTGTTTATTTACATTTCATACCATGCAGCACCCGCGCTTTAGCTTTAAACATCTTAAGCTAAAGTGCGGGTGCCGCAATTGCTTCAAAAGTAAAGAAATTGAAAAAAGTGCATTTATATTTCTATTTCTTTACTTTTGAAGCAATCTCGGCACCCTCACTTCAG
The DNA here is from genome assembly GCF_964204655.1 of Triturus cristatus. Taxonomy (NCBI): domain Eukaryota; kingdom Metazoa; phylum Chordata; class Amphibia; order Caudata; family Salamandridae; genus Triturus; species Triturus cristatus. The sequence continues at coordinate 511,375,033 of NC_140588.1, forward strand.
CTTAAGATGTTCAAAGCCTAAGCGTGGGTGCCGCCATTGTAACAAAAGTAAACAAATAGAAAAAAAAAAGCATGCATCCACCATATTTTCCTATTTGTTTACTTTTATTACAATTGCAGCACCGGCGCTTTAGCTTCAAACATATTAAGCTAAAGCGTGGGTGCCATGTATGCTTCAAAAGTAAAGAAATAGAAAAGCAAATTCTATTTCTTTACTTTTGAATCAATTGTGGCATCCGCGCTTTAGCTTAAGATGTTTAAAGCTAAAGTGTGAGTGCTGCAAACCATTTGCAATGCAATAGCGGTCGTATTACTGGAAGTTTGAGCTATTGGTGCTGCATAATTATTAGCAATGCCAATAGCTCAAACTTTCAGCAATGCAAAACCTATTGCATTGCAAATGCTTGTTCAATATGTACAAACAGGCAGGGTCCCGCAGGAAGCCAGGGTATTCTCAGCTCATCAGCTCCACAATACCAAGGCTTATATGAGCAGGTTTCACAATCAAGCATATATCTACTCAAGAGAGAGGATTCAAATGTCCTTGCAAATCACAGGCAGGTAACTGACTCGCCAACTTCTGGGAACAGGCGCAAAGTTTCAAGTCAAACAAAGCAGGAGACAGTTCTCACTCAAAGTTCTAGGCTACGCATTCTTCTGCTTCAGGAAAACAGGAAAAATTATTTCAATAAATACAATGAAAGCCGAGAAAACACTTCACAGCCGAAATGAGAAATGTAAACCAACAATTACATTTGAAATTTTACGAATGCACCGAACTGACCGAACTGACTTTTATGAAATACTTGGTAAATGTAAAAAGATATGACAAAAAGTAGGGAAATGTCAAAGGTTGACAAGTAATAGAACGTTTTTGTATTTGTCATAGGTTTTGAAAATCTGTAGTTGATACTCTTGATTAAGTGCATAATGCACACAGTGCAAAAAGACTTAATTCAACTCTGATTGTTAATGAGGGTGAAACAAATAAAAGAATTCCAGTAAGAAGAATTCAGAATTAGTTTGAATGTAGAGTATACATATATTCTGGTTCTTACATATAGGAAGGGCAATATATGTCGAACGTGTGCAGTACAGACTGTGGTGAAGTAATCCCAAGAGATCGAGTTCATATAAACCATTGACCAGAGTGGTTTTATGTCTTGCCATGATGATGGCAATACAGTGTCAATTAAATGAAGCTAACCAAAGGCAAAATGCAGGTGCGCTGGACATAAGAATGTATTGAAATATGGCCCATTCAACTCACTGAAAGTTTCAACTCACATGTTGGGGTCTCTTCGACAACACTCAAATAATAGGCTATAAGCTCTTTCGTGACACAATTCTCAAACACGATTTACGCCAAGGAGTGCATTTACAGGCTCTCTGTAAACAACGCATCACAGCAGACAGAAATAAAAAATAAAAAAAATAAACACTACCTTGATTCTCCTTACCTCTGAGCAGTGACCAAAAAAGTGAGTGTCTCTTCATCCCCAGATAGGCGGTTGGTATCAAAGATGACACTAAACTCGTACTGTAGAAAGATAAAGCATTCCTTATCAGTTGCAGCACTGTGGCTACTTGCAGAAACTAATCACAACATATGACAGTGGAGCAACATCTGAATAATGGCAATAATAGCATGCACACTCTGATGCGCTCTTCACCCTCAGAGGGCATTCAGACGTTAGCAACAAGCCCTGCTTTGCAGTCACAGGGGTTTTGCTCAGTTCAGGCCCTCGTGATCTGTCTTGCCGGTTTTTTTTTTAAATCACAGTGATAAAATTGTGCTTATTTTATATAGACCAGAATGCACATGACAGTAAATAAAACCACCGTTTATGTCCATTTAACTGCAGAGTTCCAATATCGGATTATATAAAATACCAGGTTGACGATCATTTCTACCAAGGTGCTATTCATCACCATATCACAAATTTGTAAGCGGTGCAGTATTTTTGTCTATTTGTTCCGGATTCCAAGTCAACTTTTTGTCCCAGCAAAATCATTTTTTCTATTTACTAGACACAGAATATTGATTATAAATCACGTTAACGAGCCAGCTGACACAGAGACCTGAAGGTCAGGAATTGGAATCCAGTCAATGGTAAATTGAGTCCGATTAAGCTGAGTGATAGTAACAGCTGCTATTTACGGCACCATGGCCCTCATTACAAATGGCTACTAAATTTCAGTGTAGTCCGTAACCAGATTTCTGAGATCTACAGGAACACCAAGGATCTGTTTAGTCTGGGACAAAATAAGAATTATTATGAAAATTGAACGCAGAATTACAAATTCTCAGTAATTCCTGATTTCTTAGTGGAACTTCTGGTCTCCGCTGGTAATGGCTGGATTTTCCCTACCCCTTGGATTACCAGTAACCCCAGAATTGACAACTACGGGGCGAAGAATGACCTGCTCTCTTCCTTGCCCACTCATAGACAGGGCCTACAAAATTGCAATATGGAGGTTTTATTTTTAATCATAATAGTTTGTAATGCAGTTCTAAATAACACTTTGATGCAAATTAGCACCGTTTTGGCACTAAGGCAATACAACCTCTATTCACAAATATTAACCCACTACCATAATTACTTTCAGCTATGAATCTTAATTCTCTTTGCCAGAACAATACAGAGTAGAAAATCAAAAGTACCAATATGGTAATGATGTCTGCCATCCAAAGATATCAGCATAAATCAACCTTGTTAATATTACGAAAAGCATGCGCAAATCAACAGATACCACATTGCGGCAATTAACTTCTTGAAATGATCACCATTTGCTTCCGTTTTACGCAATTTGCACAATTGGATCCATTTGCCACATAGTTTCAGCAACTTCTCGAAATCTGTAATACACCAGAGCAGGTAAAAGGTTTCACGCTTCACTCCCTATACATTTCATTACTACAACCTTTCTGGGTAAAATATAGACCTATCTATTATTAATAAAGCAGGTGCAGCGAGCCGGAGGGCTAGGAGTGCGAAGGGTTGACAGCACCCCATTTATGTCTGACGTTTACTACCCAACCAGGTGGTAGATACATTTTCCTTGATTACACTAGGATCCTTTGCACTCTTGCTCTCCCACTGAATATATAATTGCTTAAAGTCTTATTATCCAAAAACCATGTACAATAAGTCTGATATCAGTAGCCACGCGTGTCCTCAAGACAACATCAGCAGATACTTGTGAGAGAGAGTTTCTCTGCACCAGGGTGATCTGACTCCTGCCCCTGGAAACATGATCTGATAACAGACGGGACATCTGATGGCTATGCACAAGGAAGGTGAATAATTTGATTGTGAACTTAAATTGATTTTGGCATACCAGTGATCTGGTGAATAGACTAGAACGTGTGCGCCGTTGAAACACATTACACCATAGATCACTATGGCAGCAAATATGATCATAATGAAGGTTTGATTGTTCAAAAGCGGGTTGGCTGGGAGCAGTACTGTCACATACAGTTTGGGGCTCATCTAATTTCAACCTATTCTAGATTCAGCCACAGAAATACACTGAGTTATTATGCAGGTGATGCTCTAAACCAAGCCATTGGAGGGGACTCAGGAGCTCAAGGGGGATCCAAAGAGAACTTAGGGAGCAGAGTTGTGGGGTTGGGTGGGTGCGAGAGATGCGCAGCTTGAGGGAAGTGAGTGAACAGGATCATGGGACATCCGCAGAGCAGCATTTGGAGGTTTATTATAGGAAGCAGAAGGGGCAACACCCTGGAACTCGCGTTTTATGCCAATGTTGTGTTGTATGCCGAGCACAGTATGCATTCAGACAGTGTCATGGATAAAGAGTGCAAATATGGAAAATAAAAGGTGGGCTCTAGTACTGTTGAAGCTCTTTGAAATAGCTTGTGTCTAGCAAGATGTGTGAATCATGGGTCATACTCTACATATAGATCTAGGTATAAAGCAATCTAAAGCACACCTCCTGTGAACACCCGAGTCCACATTTATGAGGAGCAAATCCAAGAAAAAGGGTTAAGCTACAGGACCATGATTAACAACATCCATTCACCCAAAAATTATGAGAGATCCTGCAGCTAAATACAGGAGACTGTACTGTAGTGATCAGAGAGATGGCAATGATTGGTGGAAAAGTGAGGGCAATATTGGAGGAGAATATATTGGACTGTACCGATGAAGATGCACAACCCAAAATCGTCACCACCGGCAATTTCAAGCATATGTTTCCTGTTGCTGTACATCTTAAGTCTAAGATTAGTTCTTATTAAAAAATGCTTGTGCTGTCCCGGATGCATTGCCTAGTGGAAGTCTAAAGCAATAGAGGAGTCTAAGTCTGAAAAGGGGATGTGGTCTTTGCACAACAGATTAAACCTACGGTAAACCTGGACACCAGCTGGCAAAAGCGTACCCTGCAGATAATAGTACTACTAAAACCAATGTCAGCCAGATTTAGTGGGCTGGGAAAAAAACTTTTGCTGGGTCTCTTTTAGATTTGTGCCCCAAGAAACAGTTCATAATTAGGAAGACATAGGGCATAGGGAAATTTAAAAAACAGTACCTGTCGCGACTTAGTGGTATTGCCACACTAGCTGCATTAAGGAGTGAAAAGCCAGGCCTTCTATTCTATGATTAAAAACGTACTTGTAGCAAACGAGAAGGACCCAAAATGTGAAGGTCCTGGGGTGAAAAGCCCCAGATGCCCTCCCCTTGGGATGGCTCTGGTGCAAGCTTTGCTAGTCCTTAAATGGCAGCACGTGAGACAGGAAAAGAGTGAGGCTGAGGGGGGCATCACAACATATTCTTTAACTGAAGTACAGTGATGCACTGAACAACCACAGTAGTTAGCTCCTCATAATCACAGCAGACTACCTCATTTAATGAAAAACCATAGTATGTAGGTGAGTAATTAAACTGCTCCATTCAAGCTTCACAGCTTAATTAGGCCCCATGTTAAATATACTGTAAAATATTGCGGGAATGACAAGACTGATATTGTCATTGATGGCAGCCATTTATGCAATATTTTAAACAAGTCTTGATATGCTAGGGAATGTCTTATTAAGCCCCGATTCCAATGGTCTCTTCTGCAAATCTCAAGGCTTGTCAGATGGGGGAGGATGGGATCAGAAGGACCCTTATTCCCCAGGCCCCGCAGATTTTGAAGGCCCCACGTTCATGCTGAACATTTATAGATTTTGGCCTGTTCTTATTATTAATCATGAGATAGCTAACACGTATAATACTGCGAGCAGATGGCTCCAAATGCTGCTTAATTGCGGCATAATTGTATGTCCCTGCAGAACATTATATTCTAAACTTTAAAGCAGTTCCTCTTCCTTAGGGCCCCACTTCAGTTTTTTGTCTAAGGCCCCACAACAGCTTCTGATCTGCCTTCAAATATAGTATGCATGGACGCGCTGAGAGGCTTTGAGCAGGTCCCCCGAATGACAAGGTCTGCATGTCCCTCTACAGCCCTGCACACTGTGGCCATGAGAAGGTACCAGCATTTGTTTACAAAGTGACAGAGAGCGAGGAGTTGCGATGCAGAAAGGGTCCTACAATTTTTAACTCAGCAGGGGAGGGGACCCAAAGTCTTCAATGCAGTCAATACCCTCCTTGGATGTCAAGATTGAGTGAATGGTTAATCCACCCATTCTTCTGTGGGAGCAAAGGGCTGTTGGAGAACTCGGATGCGATTCAAGGCTGATGTTTGTTATTCTTCAGCGGGAAAACAACCTTTATAAGGTTTTTACCACGTTGTGCCTTTACCATGCATTTTTTAGCATGCGTGTTTTTACCACGTGTATGTTTTTACAATGCATGCCTTTATCGCGCATTTAGGGAAAGTTGGAGTTGTGGGGGGTCTCCCTCACAAATGCATTGTTTTTATATATACAAACAATATGTGGTAATAAAATACGTTGTAAAAGCATATGGGCTGTAATAAATGCGGGGTAGAAAATGCGTTGGTAGGCATGTGATGTATTTCCCTACATTGTTCCATTGTACAACCCTTCAGCAGGGGAATATAATCAGTAACCTGATTACCCAAATTTCTTTTTTAATCTTTCGAAGCAAAGGATTGTAAGAACGACCCCCTTTGTGGTGGCAGAAGACGTTGTCCGAAAGCCAAGTAGCCGGGATCAAACATTCGAACTGCCACTATTGGAATGGCATGTTAGTAAAATAAACCATAAGTGAAGAAATATCATTTCCGTTAAAAGACAGAAAAAAAGGAAATGAGAGGCTATTAGCAGAGAATCTCAGAGAGGACTGACGTCTGCTTTGAGGCTAATGGAGGCCTGGTGTGGAGTGCTGGGAGGGCCATTTGTGAGAAGCTGTTAATTAATGGATCCATTATTTCCCAGACAAATAATAACAACGAGAGACTGTTCGCTATCTAACCTGTGAGTGTGTTATATAATGCATTAACTGGTGTCGTCACCAAAAAACAATTCAATGATACCAACCACTGACTGATTTCTTTTATTTTAATAGCTTACATTCTAGTAAAATGTCATGGTTTAGATGTAAAGATTTACTGGTATTGTGCAGATAAGTAAGTAGCGCTATCCCAGTCTTATTTACAAATATGTTATTTTGCAGCTCCCTGACAAGCTTTAAGAAAAACCACAGTGTAAGGACCCATGAGTTTACTTTCCTTACATCTGCCTTAATCAATTAGTAAATGCAAATTACTTTCCATCCATGATCCCCCAGCATGACCTTGAATTAGCCTGGAGCTAAGTGCCTGACCCAAGCCCAGGCCCTTCTCGCCAGGATGGAGCAGAGACACACTTCCGGCACTGCGTGGTCAAGCGAAGTCACACACGTCATCAAGGTCATGCTGGGGTCTTAGCCCCAGGTGTCCACTCCAATTAATCAAGCGCAAGGTTATTGACAGCTCAGCCGCTGCCAGCCTAACAGATAAACACATTATTAATCGGCAGTTCAAGTGTCCGGATACATTGTGGGAGAGGACACCCATATGGCAGAGTAATAAGATATATTAGGTGTGAAGTATTTAGGGGTCTTTACAATTCCTCTAGGGGCGTGCAGGCTGCGTGCTCCCTCCACGTGGCCTCCAATCTTCCCAGAGAAGGAACCGCATTACCAGGGACGCGATCACAAGCAATTTCCTCGCGGGTGCCAGAGGAGTATGACTGGCTCACCATGCCCTCTGCCCCTCAGTCCATGATAGCCAGATGGGACAGCTTGGTGGAGCCACGGAGATTCCCTTGTGCTCAGACAGACACCTCAGTGGACCTACGCATAGCTACTTCGCCAAATTACAGACAGGCACACTGAAGGGGCTGATTGCACGTGCTCTGGGCTGGGGGTTGGTGTTACCCACATTAATCTGTACAATTGTATAACCTGGGATTTGGAATTTTCCATGTTCGGACAACAGCACCTTTTGCACGTTTTTCCACGTAAAATGAGGAGTTACATAGAGCACACCAACACACAAGGTGTCAAGAACCACAATGGCAGTGTATATTTTTGCTTTTAACCATTTGTTTTTTATTTCTTAAAATGAGGAGGCCCGCGCATCTTCCCCATCAAAAAAGTTTTGAATAAACTATGTCAAAATAATCAGGCACTGACAAAACCAAAAGTCTTGTTTAGTGCGCCATAAAATTCGCAGACTCGGCATTGTGGCGAGGGCAAGGTAAGTGGCTTCATTTATTTATTTTATTTTCACTATTCCTTCGTTTGTCATTTCCACCCCCCACCCCCACTCCGCGCTTACCTGCACGGGCTGCCACTAATCATGAGTATGAAAGGAACTTCACCCTTTTGTATCAGTGTTAATCAATCTGTCCCAGGCTTCAAAGATTTCCTGTTCCTCCAATCCAAGTATTGAATATATGCTGGTAAAATTGTTGAGATTTGCACATTAGTAGTGCACAGAGCTTTTCTGACTAAAATAGGAAACGTTTCACATATTTCAGAGTATACCATGGGAGTTTAATTCATAAGGTCTCCATTGGATTTAATGCAGTTGCCATACTGCCATTTCTACACCATTGTAGACCACAGAGTCGATTATGATAAGGCCAGAGGTTTGAAAGGGTTAAACTTAAATACAATGGAGGCCAAGGAAACTGGAGGAGCTGGGGAATTGCACCTCTGCCCTTTGAGGAGAAGGCACCTCTTTATTTAATTGTGGACAGCTGAACATGACCCTAGACAAGGCACTAGACAAGAACTACTGGAAGACTGGATCCAATGTGTGAGCAATTATTACAATACTTGTTCAAGGCTTTTCACAGCTGCAAAAAAAACTAGGCTACGCTACAGAAAAAACAAATATGCAAGTTGTAAGGAAGTACATAGCAGCCCATTCTAGACTGAAAGTAATATCCCGGATGTGATCCAAAGTGGTGAGACGGAAATGCATGATTTATCACTGCACTACTATCAGTAGGGCAGCAATTTTTTTTAAATGAGCAGCACCAACCCCAGTTGCTTACACTTGGTTCGCCCTGGAAGTGATATTGATACACGTCTGGCAGTGGTGGAGCAGGAGTTGGAGCAGAGCAATGAATACTCCAAAACCTGAGCCTATATTCAGATCCCAGGAACTGGACGCACATATAGGCAGACAAATATGGAAGTTAATTGTAGAAATTGTGCGAAGAGTAACCACTGTCTTAGCTGCTAATAGAAATAACGATGATGAATTTGTCAATCGTGTTGGTGTAGCTGTACCTGAAGACGTTGATGTTTATGCGGATAGTGTTGATGGTGATATTGCTGCTGACACTGAAAATTATGCTGATAGTGATGATAAAAAGACTAGTATATCTCACTCCTTCATAATTTTTTTTATGAGCTCTCAATATAGATCATTTAAGAAAGGGGTGTCATGATTTCAAAGGACATCATCATAGAATGTCGCAGCGGGAAGCCCGGCCCGAGAGCCAGGATGCAGCGGGGTGCTCGGCATGTTCATACCTGGTTCCCCTTTGCAGGAGCAGTTAATGGAGACTTGTTCATTAGCAGCATCAGGAGCACAGGAGATGTGAGCGGGAGAGGCTCCATATCAACATAGAGCACACAGCTTTCTATATTAAAGTCATTATTGGAGGTGATACCAACGACCAGAGGATACCGTGAAATGTTGAGGCTACGTGGAAGAAGCAGAATCTTAAATGTATGGCAATTTGGGAAGAAGGGAAGCAGAAAGTGAACAGAAGGCAATCATTACCAAGTGTGGACATAACATCTGTTGCTATAAGTTGGTATGATCATGGGAAAGAAGTCGCCCTCACCAAGAGTTGGTGATAGGATTGTAGAAGCACTGTCTGGGGTACCTGTATTGTGTGTCTAAGGAAAGGCTCGGGGAGGCAGCACCCTGCAGGAGATCAAAGCCTCCATAGCTTTCAATCTGTCTCATTGACAAGTGCCAGTCTGAAAAGAGAAAGGCTTCTGGGGACTTGAGTACACAGAACATTGTTAGGAGACAATCCCAGGGGCTCATTTACAATCCCCGTGTGCCACCAGAACGCCACTTTTTGTGACATTCCAGTGGTACACAGGGCTTAGCCGTATCTACAGGGCCATGTAAGGCCACCCTGCGTGGCTATTCATGGCCTTGTAGATATGGAGTGAGGCAACGCAGTGCAAGTTGCTGCGTTGCTGCCTTGCCTCACACTAAGATGGGGAGGCATGTCATGTCATAGGTGTTACGATGGGTGTTCCCACGTAACACCCATGGCATTTGACACATTACCGGATTTACTACGTTCTGTAAACTTGGGAATGTGTCAAAAGCCTATGGTCCCCAGGGGGAGGTGCAGGGGAGGCGCAACAAGGAGAAATAACATTTCTTCTCAATTTTTCCTCTTTCTATGGGCCTTATTTACAAGACAAAAATGCTGCGCGGTGCCGCAAGCCATGTGGCTGCACCATGCTGCGTTACGTTCAAAGCATAGGGATGTATCGTATTTACAACAATATGACATATCCCTGAGATCTCCCTTAGCTGGGGCACAATTGGCTGCCACGTGACAATGCAGGCTCCCTTACACCATGGTGCAGGGGTGCCTGCTTTGTGGGGATGATTGTTTTTGTGCAGGAAGGGCCTCCTTCCTGCACAAAAAATATCAAAAGAGGTGTGTTCCTCTTTCTATGCATGCTGCAGAATGCAGCACGCTATGAAAAAGAAAATAACAAGGAGAAATACAAGTATTTCTCCTCATTGCAACTCCTTACGCCTTTCCTGGGTAGGCGTAGGATGCTGACGAATTCCCAGGTCTACAAAACTTTGTAAATCTGGGAATGTGGCTGTTAGAAGGTGATTCTGACACTAAGGGCTGCCCGGATTTTTCGCTTTTTGAGCACCTAATTGTTGAGCTTTTACTGTGGGGGAGCCTCATGAGTTGGGACTCACCCACAGTGAACTCAGGATGCAAGAGACTGCATGGGGATTTTACTGGTGTTCCCCTGGCTTGACCAGGCCACTGTTCAGCAGCTGGAGTAAGGGACACCGGGCTGATGAGTACTGTCATTCTAAAGTGTGCGTAAACATGGATTCTTGCTTCTGCGCTTAGGTGAAGACCCCAGACTGCTAACCCTTAAGATATAGAGGTGCATACTTTATGGTCAGTAGGAGATGCTCAGTCAGGGTCATGTGTCACCAAGGCAGGTTTACCCCTCTTTATTGCTTGTTGAGGTAAAAGGGTGGTTCACCACTGGGATGGTGCCAGTGCGCAGGGCCCTCGCTCCAGGTTATGTTCAACTAACTGCATTGGGGGCAAGTTGATGTGCATACATGGGAGTGGTGGTACTAGACCCCACCCCCCCTGCGGGAGGGGTGGAGATGTTATGCAATGTCACAAAGTAATTCCAACAGCTTATGTATATTTGTAAATTGGTGCATAGTATTGAGTAGTGTGTGTGTTTAATAAATGTACTCTTACTTTTATAAAGCAAAGTACAGACTGGACAATCAATTATTGAGTGTTATTTTTGTGCACCTGCAAATGGCGATTACTAGCCCACACCACCTCCCTTGAGTAAGCCTCAGACTGCTCTGCAACGCTACCTGAGAGTCAGGCGCTACAATTGGGTGTTTGGTTCCCAGTGAAGGACAAATGTAGTCATGTTATTTGTGCAGGCCTCACAGATGCTGCCTCGTTTTCCAACAGTGGCAGTATCCATGGGTGTTGCATGGGAACAGCCGCAGCAATACCCTTGGCACTCCTCTTTCACACAAAGTGCTGTGTGAAAAGGGGCCGCATTTACAAGGCCATGAAAAGCCCCTCAGGGTTGCTTTACGTGGCCTCGTAAATATGGAGCACCACACTGCTCCGCTGGTGCATCAAAAAAAGAAATGCACCAGCAGCAGAAGGGGGTTGTAAATATGCCCCTATGTGTGTTGCAAAGCACACATAGAAAGAGGAAATCAACTCCATTGACACCTTCCTGCACAAAAACAATCATCCCTACAATGCAGACACCCTTGCACCATGGTGCAAGGGTGCCTGTGTTGGTGTAAGTCAGTCCTTTGAGCGCCAGCGCAGAAAGAAAGGACAAGAATGCATCGTATCATATAGATATGGCACATTCCTGCCCTTTTCTCTTAATGGAGGGCAGCACAGAAGGAAGGCTTGCGGCGCTGCCCTTAGCTAAAAAATTGTACATGACTCCCCAATCTTTAATATGGAGCTGGAAATCAGAAACGAAGCTCATGCATTCTTTTTTCTGTTCTTTTAATGAATCTCTGAGAGTGTAGCAGGTCGGACCAAACATGGCCACTTTACTCTTTGTGCCTAGAGGTTCAAAGTACATTGGTGTGCCCCACTCAGGCACATACATGTGGTGGTGCTTGTTATGCATGAACATAGAACTCGGTTAGGAGCTGAGGCCGGATAATACATTTTGGGACACATTAGATTGATTGTAATAAGGCTGAGTTCACTAATGCAATGGCTCTAAGGGCAACACAATGACATAAATGCTCACCAAAAGAGGGTCAAGTGATGGAGAAGCATTGACATTTCATCATTTGTTTTGTTTCTGGAGAGCATAAAATGTATCAACACGTCTTTGGTATCTCTAACCTCATCACCATCAACGTATGCAGTACTCGCCAGAAGGTAAGGCAGATGCATAGCATAACATACAGAAGGCATACACCAAACACACCAGGAGAGCAACAGACTACACAGAATCCAAGCATCTCCAAAACAATGGGCGGTGGAGTGTAACTCTATCACGCCAAAGATCACCGATAGTACTGCACATGTTGAGAAGCCTATTCTGTAAGGGCAAGGCACTAATGCAACCATCAGAGGGAGGGTGTGTTGGAGGGGCTGTGCTCTCTCCGATCGGTATACATGACCCACATAATCAGCAAATGACCAGTTTGCTGCTCATGTAAAGTTGTCAAATTACAAAGTTGTCATTCCTCTGGCAGTTGTACTTCTATTTAGTTTGGCAAAGTGTATTCTGAAGAGGCTTGTGTGTGACACAAAACTATGGTTCTGCAACTTTTTAGTAAAGGTCGATTTATGGATTCTATATGTGGCTGTAGGGTCATAAACCCCACCGGTGATAACAGATCACACCATTGAATTACATGTTTTCTACTGAACCACGGCAGTGCGGCATGCCAGAACCAATGACAGGTTGTGCCTTTTTCATGGGTAGCACTGTCCTCAGTCTAATGATCGCCAATATGTCCCCAAACGTCTGTGAAGTGAGCTAGTTCATAGGTTAGGTTGACGTCTGGCATGTTTAACATGTCAAAAGACAATTGATGGAGGGGAGGAGCCTAGCGCTTGACCAAGATGGCCGCGTGAGCTTTGAGCTCCCTCGTGCCCTCCGTCGACTATCCTGTCTCTAATCCTGTTTGCATGCATGGCATCGTGCAGATGACTGGTCAGGGAGGCGATTGATGCTACCCGCGGTCGGATCGCCCACCGGGAACCGGAGTTATGCATGGCGGAAGATTGAGGCCTATCTCCGAGGGATGCCAGGGGCTAGAGTTGGCAGGATGCCCGACCTCTAATTGAACAACAGCGGCCAGGCGAGGTGTGAACTACCGGACGGAGGTCCCCATCCTTTCACTTTCACTTTCTCGCCCTTTGTTGGCCCTGCCCAGGGAGTGCTCTCGGCTGCTTTATTATCATTTGGACGCTCTGCACGCTACTCTGGCGGCCCATCGCAGGACTGCACACTCCTGCCTTATTTCGCTGGAAGAGGGTCGTCCTGTTTGAACCGACCTGCTTGAGCCAACCATGTCGGGCAAAGCAGAGGTGGATCGGCTGAAGCCTAAGGCCACCAGGCGGGGAGCCTATACTCAGGCCAATAATATGGACCGCTACGCCCAGCAGAAGGGGTCACCGGGTGGACCGACCCAGTCGCCGGATGCACAGAAGACTGCCTCACCCTTGGCCCCGGAGCTCTCGCTCCAGGATGTCATGGGCGCGCTCGAAGGGCTGCAGACTTCGATTGGGAGACAGTTTGATGCCCTGGCGCACAAAGTGGATGCCATCTTGGTGGACGTTAATCTGATCCGCGCGGATTTGGGCAAAACGAACGAACGAATTAAAACCCTGGACCTCAAGACCACGGGCCTTGCTGATGATGTCTCGGAACTACAGACCGAGGTCCGTAAGTTGCGGACCGAGAGTGATCTCGCCGCCCGTCGGCTGGAGGACTTTGAGAGCCGGGCCAGGCGCAACAACGTGCGCGTTATCGGGGTCCCGGAGTCCTCGGACGAGACTTCTGTAGACCTGCTAGTGGAGGACTTGGTGCTTAATCATCTGCAGCCTAAGGGTCTTGGAAAGTTTTTCGCAGTTGAGAGGGCCCATAGAGTGCTGGGTGGTAGGCCCAAGGTGGGAGCCCCACCGAGGCCGATTGTCGCCCGGCTCTTTCATTTTCGAGATCGGGACGCTATCCTGCAAGCATCGAGGGTGACGGGCCCGGTCCCCTTCCAGAACGCTTCGGTGAATTTCTATCCTGACTTCACCCAGCAGGTGCAGAGGCAGAGGCAGGGCTTCCTGGGGGTGAAGAGGCGGCTTCGGGAGAGGGAACTGAAATATGCCATGCTCTTCCCTGCCAGACTACGTGTGGTGTACGAAGACCGAACATTCTTTTTTGAGTCGCCTGTCATGGCCGATGAATGGCTGGACGCTCTGCCCCGACGACGGACGGGAGAGGACACTGCCGCAGACGGGGACAGTGGCCGGGATGAACAAGGTTGATGTCTTCGGAACCGGACTGACTCGATTTGACTCTAGTTAATGACTTGAACAGAATGCAGTAAATACGGAGGGTTGTGGGAGGACGAGGGGAGCTCTTTCCTCCCTTAGGGTACTTTTTGTAGATTTTGGGTTTGGTAGGGCGACAGGCACACTGCAAGTTGGGGGGGCTTTGTAAGCTGCAGCAGGGGTGCAGGGTGGGGGGGATAGTTGGGATTTTGGGTTTGTTGTTGGGGGGTTTGTTTCTGCAAGGCGTATTGATTATTTTCAGGACTGTTCCATGGTGGCTCTTCGGGTGTGGGGTGGGCCTCCTCACGTTTGGGGATGGGGGGTAGGGGTTTAAGTGTTATTAGCTGGAATGTTAATGGTTTGGGAGATCGCATTAAGCGCGGGATTGTTTTGCAATTCCTGAAACGGTCATTGCCGGATGTCGCCCTACTGCAGGAGACGCACCTTATAGGTAACACGTGCTATGCTCTTAATAGGAAGGGTTATAAATTCATAGCACATTCGGGATTTTCCTCTGGGTCCAGGGGTGTGGGCATCCTAGTCAGAGCCTCGCTACCATTTGAGGTGGACTCCACCATTGTTGACGATAGGGGGAGGTTTGTGGCGGTGGCGGGGCGGTGGGAAGGAAGAACTTTGGTTTTAGTTTCGGTTTATGTCCCGCCGGCCCTGCAGGCCTCCACGTTTACGGATCTGGGTAGGGCCTTGCTGGATCTCCCGGGGGGTATGCTTGTGGTGGGGGGTGACTTCAATGCTGTAGGCTCTGGGCTGCTGGATAGATACCCGCCCAGAGACACAGGGGGGGCTCAGAAGTGGCTTCCAGACTTTCTTGACACTCTTGGCCTGATAGACTGCTGGAGGCTCCGGCACCCCACACAGAGCCAATACACCTTCCACTCCGGAGCGCATGGTAGCCTCTCCAGGATTGATTACCTGCTCACTCTGGCTGCGCATGCCTCAATGGTGTCCGAGGCCAGGCACATGGCGCGTGGTATATCAGACCATTCGCCAGTGTGGGTCAGGCTGGATGTTGGCCGTGAGGGAGGGGGAAGAGTGGCTCCTATTAACCCTTGGTACTTCCGAGACCCCAAGATGCGCAGCGCACTGGTGAAGACAGTGGATAATTTTTTCAAGGATAATCAGGGATCCGTGGACTCGGCAGTGTCGCTGTGGGAAGCATTTAAGACCGTGCTGCGAGGGGAGGCCCTCTCCCTTGTAGTGGCGGCCAAGCGGCGGAGAGATGGCGAGGTTATGCAGGTTGAGGAGGAGATCGTGGCTTTGGAGGGAGCGCTAGAGGAGGAGGTTACAGAGGCCTCACTGCATCAGCTGAGCTTGAAGCAAGCCGAGTATAAGGACCTGGTGACGAATGCTGCTAAGACCCTCAGTAGGGAACAGCAGGGCCGCTTGTATGATGTTGGTGACAAGGCCGGGAAACTCCTAGCTTGGCTGGACAAAAAAGAACGGGTTAATAGAGTAGTGCCGGAGTTGACGGGGGAGGGGGGAGAGGTGATTGTGGAACCTGAGAGGATTGTACAGTGCTTCACGGACTATTTCCGTATGGTTTATGCCTCAGTGTCGGATAGGCCGCCCGAGGACTCGCGTGACCTCTTGCGTGATATCGCTTTGCCCTGTCTTTCCGACGTAGATAGGGACGATTTGGATGGAGACATAACGGTCGATGAGGTGGCGGGAGCTATCCGCGCGCTGAACTCGAGCAAGGCCTCGGGCCCGAATGGTTTGCCAATTGACCTGTATAAGCTGTTTCCGGATAGGGTTGCCCCTCACCTGCGCGCCATGTTCGTGGAGGCGCGGGGGAGTGGGACCCTCCCGTTGGATCAGCGACTGGTGACAATTGTTGTTATACACAAAGATGGTAAACCCCGAGATAAGTGTGCCTCATATAGGCCTATCTCACTTCTTAACGCCGAGCCGAAGATTCTGGCTAAAGTCCTTGCGGCCCGATTGATCAGGGTACTTGGAGACCTGATCCACCCGGATCAATCCGGTTTTATTCCGCATCGTAACACCGCGTTAAACCTTCGGCGCCTTCATGGCGTAATCGCCAGGGCGGGCACGCTGCGTGAACCAGCCGTTGTGGCGTCTCTCGATGCCACGATGGCCTTTGATACGGTGGAATGGGCATATTTGTGGGCTGTGCTGGCCAAGTTCGGCTTTGGCCATGGCTTTGTGAGCTGGGTGAGGTTGCTGTATGAGGGACCCCTTGCGAGTGTGGTGGTAAATGGCCGGGCGTCGACTCCGTTTCAGCTTGGGAGGGGCACTCGGCAAGGTTGCCCCCTGTCGCCATTGTTGTTCGCCCTCGCCCTTGAGCCACTGGCAGCGTGGATACGCTGGAGCCCGGATATACGGGGACTTAGATGGTCGCCCGAACACGAGGACCGCATTTCGCTATATGCTGATGACATCCTGTTGTATCTTGCCTCGCCCAAGAAATCACTGATAGTGGTCTGTGACGTTCTTACATCTTTCGGTAGGAATTCCGGTCTCGTCATCAACTGGAGTAAATCGTATTTATATGTTCTGAGTGGCGAGGTTCCACCGATCCCGCGAACTTGTTCGATCCAGATCGCTCAGCAGGGCTTCGTGTATCTGGGGATCTTTATCTCCACGGACTCCGCTTTGCGGTATGAGAGGAACCTGCTCCCCCCCCTGGCGCGCCTGCGGCGGGATGTAGAGGGCTGGCGGAGGCTGCCGCTCTCCCTCGTTGGGCGCGCTGCCTTGTTCAAAATGATGTCTCTTCCCCGGTTCCTCTACGCATTGCAGAATACTCTAGATTGGGTACCGGCCAAATACTTTCGGGAGATCGAAAGCCTCCAACGAACGTTGCTGTGGGACGGGCGGCCGCGAATAGCAATTGCTAAGTTGACGCTTCCATGGTATGATGGGGGTATTGCGCTTCCAGACATCCGACGCTACTATTGGGCCACCCAGCTGAGCGCGATTAATCAT
Organism: Triturus cristatus; assembly: GCF_964204655.1. Taxonomy (NCBI): domain Eukaryota; kingdom Metazoa; phylum Chordata; class Amphibia; order Caudata; family Salamandridae; genus Triturus; species Triturus cristatus. The sequence goes on from NC_140588.1 coordinate 511,392,214, forward strand.
GGTCTTTATGGCCCTGCCCTCAGCCCTGGTTATGCCATGGATAGGTGGTTGCTGCGTGGTGGTAACTATCACAGGGCGTTGTACTCGCGGTCCCTGGACTCGTCCCTCACGGGGCCCACTGGGGTGGCGGTGCGTGTGTGGAAGATGGCAACTGCCTCGCTGGGCTGGAAGGATAGGTTCACCCTCGCTACCCCGCTGTTTGAATCTGGAAGATTGGGTAGGCTTTGGCACACAAAAGGTTTTGATAAATGGGACCTGATCGGCATCTCCAGGGTCGGAGATGTGCTGATTAAGGGGAGGGTGAAGTCCTTTGAAGAGTTGCAGAAGGAGTATGAGTTGGGGACTTCCGAGTTTTTCCGCTATGTTCAGGTGCGTCATGCCCTCCGGTCAGTCCTCGTGGAGGGTGAGAAGGTGCCTGAGTCTTCTCCTTTGGAGGACCGGATCCTTGATGGCCATATGCCTGAGAGCACGATCTCGCTCATCTACAAGAAATTGATAAACGTCCGGGCGGATGCGCTTCTGGGGCTGCGGGACCAGTGGACTAGGGATGGACTCGAGTTGGATGACGAGGATTGGCAGTCTGCTGTTTCCTCGCCCAAGGAGGTTGCGATCCCGTCGCGTCTGAGGCTGGTGCAGCTCAAAATACTGCATCGAGTGTATGTGACGGGGCCAAGGCTGGTTCATATGGGGTTCTCTGAGGAAGGCCTATGTAGGAGGGGATGTGGTATGGTGGGTACTTTCCTGCATATCATCTGGGAATGTGGTGTCATCGCGGAATTCTGGAGGAGAGTCCATGTAGTGATGGGGGAGGTGACGGGCATTGCTATGCAGCCGGAAGCGCGGTGTTGTCTCCTGAATGTCTGGGGGCCCACTGATCACGACGCGGCACAGACCCAATGGGTGACTCTGGGTAACATGGTCGCTAAGAGAGATATCGCGAGATTGTGGGGCTCCGCGGGGCCCCCCACATTGACTGCGTGGAAAGAAAATATGGATTGGAGTATGCTCAGGGAGAAGACAGTATATTGCGCTAGAGGCCGCCCTCGGAAGTGGCACGCCATCTGGGGGCGGTGGAATCAATACAGGGGGGAATATGTCTTGCCCCTGATTTGGATCCCCCCGAGGAACAGCTTTCTTCTTGACATTCTTTCCAGCTCAGTATATAAGATGTGATGATTAATTGACTTCTTGGGCCTCTGCTGTCCCCCTTCTTCCTCTTATCACAGTACTGTGACTGTTAGATGATTAGGGTCCGGCCTCCCCTGGGGGGCTTTCACCATGGGCATTCAGTGTTTTTGCCTTGCTGGGGTTTGTTGTTTGTTCGTGTTTACTTAAAAATGGAATCTTTTCACTGCTCCTTTAATGCAATGTGGACGCTTCTTTGTCCTTCTCTAACGAAGCTGCCGAACCTCCGGGTTGTCGGCTGAATAGCTGTGTCTAGACTCTTGAAGAAATAAAGGTTTTTAAAAAAAAAAAAAAAAAAAAAAAAGACAATTGATGGACAGAATGCAGAACATTGTCATACATTCACCCCAGTACAGAGATCTGGGCCTAAATCCATTGTTTTTTGCTCCCCATGCCATTCCAGTTTGAACCCAGCCATTTGCAAATCAGTCTTGACCCTGTGCTCAATGGGTACAGTCCAGCCCAAACTGCCAGGCCAGGTCCTCCGTGGACTGGAAACAGGCATCCTAGGACCGGTTTCGGGGTTTCACCCCTCATCAGCCAGGATAGCTTGCCTCCAGTGGCATGGAGAGTACGGGACCCATGTCTTGGCATACCCGTCCCACTAGGGTGACAAAGGCAAAAAGAACAATTGATGGACAGTGTTAGAAGGTGTTTCTGACACTATGGGCCGCACAGATTTTTCGCTTTTTGAGCACCTAATTGTTGAGCTTTTACTGTGGGGGAGCCTCATAAGTTGGGACTCACCCACAGTGAACTCAGGATGTAAGAGACTGCATGGGGATTTTACTGGTGTTCCCCTGGCTTGACCAGGCCACTGCGCAGCAGCTGGAGTAAGGGACACCGGGCTGGTTACATGCAGACACATGTGTACATGCGTGTGCACACATGTTTGGGCTGTGCAGGGGAGATTTCTAGCGTGCGCAGTCCAGGAGCAGCTACAAAGTGAATGGTGTGGCAGGACTTATGCAGTATTGGGTGGTGACATGGAATAGGCTTTATACGCTGGAAAGAAACATGCCAGGGAAAGTCAGTGTGTTTTACTGTGTTTTCACTTCATTATTCCCCTAAGGGAATGTGGGGCCCATGGCTAGATTAACTTCCAAAAGGCCTACAGTTTCCAGACACGCACTAAAGTCCATTGTATTGGAGGTGAAAAGAAGTATTCTGTAGAGTCCAAAGTCATATTTGTACTGCTTTTGGGTCGTCCAGAAATGTCATATTTCTCTGAGTCTCTGGCTGGGGTCCGGCCCTGGCAGGTTAGATTAATGCCCTTTCTTCCGTGAGCGAAGATCTTCCCTCCAAGGAAGGGAGATAGGTGGAGCTACGAGCCAATCCATCAACCGCTGTCGGTGGGTGCCAGGCACCAAGCTGAACCCAGGTGAAGGCAGCACTGGGGGACGGGGAGCATGTGGCCAGACACTGGGCGACGCCATGTTTGAACAAACCCAGAGGCTGGACAAGGAGGGAGCAGGGGCAGGGACGTGATGTGTCGCTGTTTGATAGGACCAACACAGACTTCCTGCCAGCCCCCTACTCAACTTTTAAAAAGTGCTTGCACAGGAAGAGAAGCTCTCTCTGGGGCGTGGTTTGCGGAGGCTGAAGGTGCTGGTGCCTGGCGCCATAGGCAGTTGGAAGGAGAGACCCCCTGACTGCCCCCAGGACCCTAACAGCACCAGAAGAAGATTCCAGGACCGGTGCGCAGGAGCAGTGGCCTCTGCGCAGGGAGAAGAGAGGCCCCGAAGGAGAGCCAGGTGAAAGGCTGGCGCAGGTAGCCAGTGAAGACCATTCCCTGCAGAAGGCACCCTCTTGGAGACCCGGAGGGCGAAGAAGAGTGCTCCCAGTCGCTGGGGGGCGCCACCAGGAGCGAGAAGACCCGAAAATGGAGGAGATCGGACTCCTGGGGGCTGAGATATGCCCCCAAGAAGGTACACAACCTTTGACCTTTGCTGGGACCGACGACGAAGCACGTGGGGCTCCGCCGCCGGTCTTGCAACTGCCCCCGGGGTGGGTCAGGTCCCGGGTGCTGACCCCCAAGGAAGGAAAGTCCTTCGTGGGGTGCCAGGAGCCCACCCTGGCCCCAGCCGAAAAAAGGAGGATGGGGAGCGCCTTCGCGCTGCCCGTGAAGGTGGCCCTAGGGGGCCAGGAATCCACCCTGGCCCCCACCGATGCGGAGCGAGGGGGGAGCGCCGTTGCGCCCCCCCGAAGATGTTCGGGGGCCGGGACCCCATCCCCAGGCCCCGAGTGTGGAGAAGGTGGAGGGAAGTGCCGTCGCACTCCCCCCGAAGAACCGCTCCATGGAGGAGGCTGCGTGTCTGCCCGCTGGAGCGGGCAGACGAGAAGAATCATGCCGGCTCCCACGGCAGCACGCGAGGGTGCTGGCCAGGCGGGGAGCCGGCGGGAGCAGCCGGGGTGGGCTCCCCGGGCTGCCCTCCATCACGGAGGCAGGCGGGGGTCCCGGGTGGGACCGAGACCCCGAGCAGGAAGGCAGAAGGTGCGAGGGGCCCGGGTGGGACCGGGCCCCAGAAACCGGAAGGAGCGGCCGGGGGTGGGCTCCCCGAGCCGCCGAACATCACCTGGGGGTCCGGGTGGGACCGGGCCCCCCACCGGAGGGAGAAGAAGCGGCGAAGCCGCCAGCATCACCAGCGCGGCTCTACCCAGTACAGCGGGAGAGCCGCTCATCTATTATGCGTATGAAGGAGCTCGAAGCGCCCCATAATACCTTGCAAGGCATGGGGAGAACATCGATTTTGGCGCCTGGTGGCCCCCAGAGGAGGGGGTCACCCTCATGTGTGGAAAGAAGCGCAGGGGGGCTGCCGGAGCACCGCAGCCTCCCCCAGCATAAAGGAGAACAGTCCCCCCATAAGTTTCATGGGGCATCTAAAAGAATAATCCCTCAAGGGCTCAGCCAGCATTTATCACCTTCTCGGCTGGAACTAATGTTCTACAGCTGAGGGTGTACTACGAAGTGCATCATGGAGTGAAGGGCTGAGTTGGGGATGTCTGGAGAAGGGCATCCACTGGAGGTGAAGTGGTGTAACTGCACCGAAATGCATTTACTAATGGTTATTTCTTTCAGAGGGACTGAAATTCATTTGTTTAATGTGATGTGCTGGTGTAAGGTGATGTCAAGCCAAGTGGGGTTATGTTGCCAGACAGTCCTGCTAGGGTGTCTGGCTGTATATGCGTAATCCTGTGATTTCATATGTGAAGCCTTTAGGGGCTGTAATTGCAATGCATTCAAATGATCAACTAAGGTGATGAGTACTGTCATTCTAAAGTATGCGTAAACATGGATTCTTGCTGCTGCGCTTAGGTGAAGACCCCAGACTGCTAGCCCTTAAGATATAGAGGTGCCTACTTCATGGTCAGTAGGAGATGCTCAGTCAGGGTCATGTGTCACCAAGGCAGGTTTACCCCTTTTTAATGCTTGTTGAGGTAATGGGGTAGGTCGCCACTGGGATGGTGCCAGTACGCAGGGCCCTTGCTCCAGGTTATGGTCAACTAACTGCATTGGGGGCAAGTTGATGTGCATACATGGGAGTGGTGGTACTAGACCCCACCCCCCCTGCGGGAGGGGTGGAGATGTTATGCAATGTCACAAAGTAATTCCAACAGCTTACGTATATTTGTAAATTGGTGCATAGTATTGAGTAGTGTGTGTGTTTAATAAATGTACTCTTACTTTTATAAAGCAAAGTACAGACTGTACAATCAATTATTGAGTGTTATTTCTGAGCACCTGCAAATGGCGATTACTAGCCCACACCACCTCCCTTGAGTAAGCCTCAGACTGCTCTGCAACGCTACCCTCTGAGAGTCAGGCGCTACAATTGGGTGTTTGGTTCCCAGTGAAGGACAAATGTAGTCATGTTATTTGTGCAGGCCTCACAGATGCTGCCTCGTTTTCCAACAGACAGAATGCAGAACAATGCCATACATCCAGCTCTCTGTCCATCATCTTGTGTTAGTCTGTGACTGGGGGTGAGTGTCTGAAAAGTTTCAGTGCTCCGTCCATCTTCTCCTTGTGTTTGCTATGTTTAACATGTCCACCCATACCCTGAAGATTACATTGTAGCCTTCTGTGTCTCTGTCATTTTTCATGCCTGTGCTCTTTGCCTGTGCTGATATGGTCTGGATTTGTCATTGTGTGCCAAAAGGAATAATATTATTAACTTGGTATTATGTGGCACTAAATATTGCAGTTCTGCAGTTTTTAAGTGCTGTGATTATCACGATTTCACAATTTATGGTACCCACCTCAAAAGGAAGAACCTGTCTTTCCATGATACCAACTCATGACCTCCAGACCACCCTACTCTGCCAGTGACTAGCATTCAGCCCAATAAGCCATTCTCTTGGCTAGCCAGAAGCCTCCATGCTTGCATATGGCATCGTGTGCTGTTGCCATGGCTGGGTTCTATTGTGCTGGGTTATTGCTCATTGCAGAGGAGAGAGGGAGGTGGCAGGGGTGAAGAGAGAGGGAGGGGCAGGGGAGAAAGGATGCGAAGTTAAAACATAAGCTGCTGACTTTGGAACATCCTATAATTTTGGGTAAAAAATCGCCTCATGTACCCGTGGAACTGTTACTCATGTAAAACGCTCCAATATGAAACGAGGTGGCGCTATATAAAGCAGGAAATGGATAGGGGGGTGCAGAGGAGAGAGGGAGTGGGCAGGAGTGCAGAGGAGAGAGGGAGCAGGCAGGGGTGAAGAGGAGAGAGGGAGGGGGCAGAGGTGCAGGGCAGAGAGGGAGGGGGCAGGGTGAAGAGGAGGGAGGGGCAGAGGAGAGAGTGAGGGGGCAGAGGTGCAGAGGAGAGACGATGTGTCCTAGACATAAGATGCTGACTTTGGACCATCCTGTGATTCTGGGCAAATCCCCCCCATGTCCCCGTGTAATGGGTGCTCGTGTAAAGCGCTCCAAAGCGGGTCAAGATTGTGCTCTAAAAAGCAACAAAGTAAATAAAGAATGAAAGGGCATCTGGTCACACGAAACAATGGCAGTGCCAGGCAGGTAAGCAGAATTCGGGTGCAGCGTGTCAGAGCAGGAGGAGGGCCCTGTGCATTTTTTAGGTATTAACAGGCAGGCCTCAGAGAAATGTAACACCTCTGCCACCAGGTAGCCTGTTCACCCTCGTTTTATTGGGTCAGCACTGCGCGGAGGCAATAAAAGGGAGGATCAGCCTCAATGTTTTTGAATGGGTATTATTGCGGGCATTTTTGTGAAAATCACTGGAATTTTACAAAAGTGCAGACTTTGCGATTATTTTGCTAATCACACTCTTCCCGATATTCGGGGGGGGGGGGGGAGTTTACTAATAACTAACTAAGGACTTCTAGCCAAGCATCAACCCACAACTGCCCTGCTGCATTCACACAACACCCCAACCGCAAAAGGAATCAGCAAACAGTCTGTGGAAATTCTCTCTTTGGGAGGATTCTCTACGTTTTCCAATTTAACTGTGACCTTCAGCTTTGAAATCCTGCCTTGCTACAAAGTGACCCTTACAGTGCTTAATTTGTAAAAATGTAAGTGCCGGTGCCCGAGGTGTTTCTCGGGAGTCCGCTGCAGCTGGCAAACTCCATGACCCTGCCAAGGACTAACCATCACACAATATACATGTGACATTTTGGACTCTTCCAGTTCACCTTAACCTGTAATGGTGGCATGAAGATTCAGATTTTTTGGGGAAGTATATGGAACACTTTGTTGATGAGCTATGCTAAATAAATAGACAGTGCGAGCAAGTGGTTCTCGAGCACCTATCCCACATTATTCTCAGAGTTCACCTCTAGACATGTTCTTCTATAGAGGTCGTATATTTATAGTGCACAACTTGTCGACTCTCCACCCAGGAAGTTGTTTCTAAGAGTGGTGGGTTTTGGGAAACAGAGGGAGAGAAGGAGGGGGGTAGAGAGAGGGGGGGGGGGGGGGGAGAGAGAGAGAGAGAATGGTAAAGTTACGTACGGGTTGAAAGTTACCTGTTCTGTGCACAGGATCATAATGTGCTATACAAAAAATTCCACAGGTACATAAATAACCCTCTAATATAGTATGTCTCTCAAAGTTCAGTGCTTACATTCAAAATGTCACATGTTTAGTCCTGTAAATCTTTCACGTTCGTTTGATTATTATTTTCAATTCAGTAATGTCCCTAATCTTTCCCACAATGTTTGCGATATGCCTAAATACAGATTCAAATGTCCCTCATTTTGCTCCTTTTTCCACCGACTTTGAGCCCTGATTTCTGCATTTTCTAATCCTGCTTCAATACTGGAAAATGCCCCTTTGTCACTGTTTTGACTCCGCCGCGGTTTCTCATTGGGTTCCAGCGCTTTGTTTCACAAAGGGCCCTTGCCGAGAACCATGAGGTCTGTCAAACCGGCCCAGTATGACCCTCACTGTCAGATGGGCAGGGTGGATGTGCTACTTTCCTGAGCCCATCTCTTGTGACAGCCAATCAGCAGCCAGGATAACAGAGAACGTCTTCATAATGGCCACACCACAAGGAGGCGCAATTCCTATCGGTGAGTCTGGGATTGCTCGAGCCACTGACACCACGCAGCTTCCTCCTGCCTTTTTCTCATTGGCCGCTCATCATTCGTGAAGCAGAGGAACACTCATTAAAGGGCTGCCAGCTCCTATTGAATTCCATTTGTATTCATTATAGCGCAGTGTCCCTGTTAGCACTCAGCTATAACATGAAAGGAAAAAGATGTGTGTGGATTTTGCATGCACAATTGTCCTGTTATAACAGTAATAATTCCTGTGCTGTGAAAAGTAGAGTGCTGTTTTACTGCTATCACAGTTGGTTGCAATAAAATCCAGGGAAATGCAGAGAGCACGATGGAGGGTGAGGTCGGATTAACCTTTGACAAAAAAAGCAATAACTCATGTCACCAAAGGATTAAGATGTAAAGCCCCGAGTATAAAAGGAAGTTTGCCATCTTTTTTCAGAAGTATGGATTGGGTGATGGTGAAATGAATAAACTGGGCTCGGATTAGAATGTTCACGATCGAGGGCAATGCAGCGGATCTATTTCAACCATGTGTTAATGAACCCCTGGGAAAGAATTTAGAGACAAATGTAAATTATGAGTACCCCGGTAATGGGTCTGGTATTTCTCTACCCACCCCCCTGGAATTTACCAATGTTGGTGACATTGATAATCCTATTGAATAATTATCCGCCATGATAAGGTATACCCTGCGGGAGTCCTGAGAAATGTTTTAACTTCTTTCCATACTGTATCCTCCGGGGACCTACAGCATGACCCTTGGAACCCCTGAGGTGCAGGTAGAGACAGTTCCTTAGCCTCCTGACTCAGGATCGAAGACACTGCCAGTAGTTCAAACACACTCTCAATAAAACCAATCAAATCCTCTAGAGGGGCAGAAGAGAGAGCAATTACTCCAATGGTGTCAGTGTTCTCGGTGACACCTTACCCTATATGACTGTGGGATTATTAGTTTGCATTATACCACTGTTTCTCTCCAAATATTGAGTGGCAAATCTTTTCAGAAACATCGGTGCGACATTAAGGTCTCTGTAGAGTGCTGTCTTATGGAACCAACACAAGTGGCCAATTGAGCATATAAAAGAGTGTAGCAGCCTAAAACAATCTTTCTAGGTAAGAGAAAGGAAGAGTCCAATCGTTAAAAAAAAGTTGCCTTGGACTCAAAAAATCCTTGCACTGGAGCTGTTTGGGAAATAAGGTAGGGGTGGGCGGAATTTGCGAAAGCAACTTTCGCAAATTATCACGAAAATGTTACAAATCTCCGCAAACACGCGGAAATATCACGAAGATGCAGAAGTTTTTTTCCCGTCCGTTCGCAGTATTTTCTGCGTGGTCGCGGCTCGCCAACTTACCCATGCGGTTGCTCGCGGGCGCGGCCATCTTGTTTTCACTCTTCTCGCGGTGCATGATCGCGAGAAGAAATACGTGATCGCGCGACGCATGACGTTACTGCGGGCGCGAACTGTCGCGAGACAGCGCAAATGGCTACCAACAATCCAACATCTTGTGGAGAACGCGACCGGATCGGGAAAACTTGTCGGCGAACGCGGGGATTCAGGTAAGGCGATTGCGCGCGCGCGAGAATGTATTATTTTACAGCGCGAGCAAGAAACAAATTATCGCTAAGCTGCGGAATGCGGAAATTTTGACATTTTTGCGCTCTCCGCGGAACGCGAAAATGTCAAATTATCGCAATTTCCGCGAGCGGAACAGAAATTTAGCCCAGGCCTAAAATAAGGAAGCTCCGTCATTCTCACTACAGGCTCCTCCGTCATTCGAGGTTTTGAAAGCTAACTCAAATGGAGCACCGTCTGACAAAATAAAACTGATAGCTAAGAGATACGGTGGATCTTGTTGTATATACTTTAAGAAATATTTATGGCTGTTCAACTAAACACAATAAACAATAGAAATCTGTGCATACAGTGGCAGCCGTGCACAACAGACGAACATACACACACATGCACACCGTGCACAAAACTTCACCAAAATGCCAGGGGTAGCGGAAGTGACATCACAGGCCCTTTGACATTCAATTCCATTCACACACACACATGCTTACACATGCACACACATTCACACTTATACACACTCTCTCTCTCACATAACTTAAGCTGCAAGGGAAGGCCATATTCTAGTTAATTGAACTCCATTTTTTATTACACTAATAGTGTATATCACGGAAATATCACGAAGATGCAGAAGTTTTTTTCCCGTCCGTTCGCAGTATTTTCTGCGTGGTCGCGGCTCGCCAACTTACCCATGCGGTTGCTCGCGGGCGCGGCCATCTTGTTTTCACTCTTCTCGCGGTGCATGATCGCGAGAAGAAATACGTGATCGCGCGACGCATGACGTTACTGCGGGCGCGAACTGTCGCGAGACAGCGCAAATGGCTACCAACAATCCAACATCTTGTGGAGAACGCGACCGGATCGGGAAAACTTGTCGGCGAACGCGGGGATTCAGGTAAGGCGATTGCGCGCGCGCGAGAATGTATTATTTTACAGCGCGAGCAAGAAACAAATTATCGCTAAGCTGCGGAATGCGGAAATTTTGACATTTTTGCGCTCTCCGCGGAACGCGAAAATGTCAAATTATCGCAATTTCCGCGAGCGGAACAGAAATTTAGCCCAGGCCTAAAATAAGGAAGCTCCGTCATTCTCACTACAGGCTCCTCCGTCATTCGAGGTTTTGAAAGCTAACTCAAATGGAGCACCGTCTGACAAAATAAAACTGATAGCTAAGAGATACGGTGGATCTTGTTGTATATACTTTAAGAAATATTTATGGCTGTTCAACTAAACACAATAAACAATAGAAATCTGTGCATACAGTGGCAGCCGTGCACAACAGACGAACATACACACACATGCACACCGTGCACAAAACTTCACCAAAATGCCAGGGGTAGCGGAAGTGACATCACAGGCCCTTTGACATTCAATTCCATTCACACACACACATGCTTACACATGCACACACATTCACACTTATACACACTCTCTCTCTCACATAACTTAAGCTGCAAGGGAAGGCCATATTCTAGTTAATTGAACTCCATTTTTTATTACACTAATAGTGTATAATGAAAAATGATTTACTATAAGCGTAACAAAAAATGTATAGAAAACAAAGAGAGTGGAGCCCCAACAGACGTTTATAAGGAAGAGTTGCCACTCGGTATCTGACACCGATTTTGTCACCTCTGAGGCCAGGGGTCGCAAAGGCAATGCCAGGGGCCACAAGGAACAAGCCAGGCGACCCATGGCGGCCCCTAAATGACGTCTATGATGCACGTGCGCACACACACACACAAGGAATGAGTAAGGTTGCCAACTTCCTCAGAAACAAGTGCCAGTTTATGTTTTGCTGTGAATGCACCCGGAGCTTGTAGTGGAGCAAGAATTAGTGTAAAATCCTCCATATTCATTTAACATAACAATTCTCTCTCTTTACTCAAATAAAAGTTTTCAAATAGGTCTACAATCGTATTTTTACAACACTAATTGTAAATAAAATGGTTATTAACAAATCCATTGGAACTCAGTAAATTAGACAGTATCCTCCATTTGGTACAACAGTATTCCTCCATTTATTCCTTGATAAAATATTAGTCATATAAACATTTGGACATATATGTTAAGGCATCCAATACGTACTTAGTCACAAGGTCTTCAAGATTGCAATTAAGTTTTAAAATACAAAGTTAATGATTTGCCCTCTCGGTAAGAAATATATGACTACATTTCCCATGCAATCCCATGTGTCCTATTCTCAAATACCGTCAATGTTATCCATCAACTATGCAATATTGTTCACCATGCTAGAGAGTCATAACTAAGTTACCTTGCAAAAGTATTTGAGGATGGCCAATAAGTGCAAGTTATACAAACACCAAGAACCATATTCTGCGGAGAAAGGAGTAAGAAACAAAAGAAGGTGAAAAGAACGGAGAAAGAAAAAAGGGGGGAGATCTAATGGTTGCTTACATCCATCAGACCGGACAAAAGTAAGTCTTTCTTTTGTTTCTTACTTTTTTTTCACTCATCGCACAATGCCGTTCTTTGTTTTGATGAGAGGTGAACAATATTATGCAGTTTCAATCAGGTCATACTTGTAGAGCGCAACCTGTCAACCGAGAGGGTATCCAGGCGCTTGCTGCATATTTCAGTCGAAGAGCCAGGTCTTGAGCCCTTTCCTGAAGTAGGTCGGCGAGGGTGCAATGTGTAGGCAGAGGGTGTTCCAGGCATTGGCGGTGAGATGGGAGAAGGAGCGTTCTATGGCGTGGCAGATGCAAGGGAACTGTGTAAAAGTGAGGTGTGCAGAGCGGAGGTTACAGGGGGTGGTGGAAGTGCATGCGGTGGTTCATGTAGATGGGTCCTTGGTTGTGGCGGGCTTTGTAGGCATGGGTCAGGAGCTTGAATAGGCATCTCTTCTGGACCGTGAGCCAGTGAAGGTCCTTCAGGTGCTGGGTGATGTGGGTTCTCTTGGGCAGGTTGAGAATCAGTCTGGCGGCTCCGTTCTGGATCGTTTAAAGTCTTTGCATAAGTTCGGTGGTGGTACCTACATAGTGTGCGTTGCCGTAGGATAGTTGGCTGGTGATGAAGGCCTGCGTCATCGCCTTCCTGGTGCTGGTGAGGAGCCACTTAAAAATTTTGCAGAGCATGTGGAAGCAGGCTGAGGAGATGGCGTTGACCTGACATTTCATGGAGAGTTTGCTGTTGAGGATGATGCTAAGGTTGCAGGTGTGGTCTTTCAGCATGGCGATGGGTCCGAGATCCGACGGCCACCAGGAGTCGTTCCAGAGGGCAGTGTCTTTGCTGAAGATCAGAACTTCAGGTTTGTCTATGTTGAGCTTCAGACAGTTGTCCTTCATCCAGGCTGAGACGTTCTTCATACAGTTGTGGAAGGTGGTTTTCGTCGAGGTGAGGTCAGCTCAGAGCGATAGGACGAGCTGAGTGTCATCAGCGTAGGAGATGATGTTGATGTCGTGTGATCTGACAATGTCTGTGAGAGGTCTCATATTGATGTTGAGGAGGTTTGTGATGAGAGATGAGCCTTGGGGACGCTGCAGATGGTGTGCTTGGCTTGCGAAAAGAAGGGAGAGAGGTGGACTTTCTGGGTGCGTCCAGTGAGAAAGGATGCCATCCATCTGAGCGCATTTTCTGTGATACCAAGCTGGCATAGGCAATCGATGATCAGTTTATCAAAGGTATTCATATATTTCTTACTAAGACTTAATATGCTAATTTTATATTTTAAAATGTTATTGCAGCATTGAAAGCTGTCCTGATGAAACATGTAACGGTTGCCTTAACATACATGTACAAATATTTCTGTGACCAATATTAAAATAAAGAATACGGTTATACTATTTGAAGGATATTCTCTAGGTTCTTGGATTTCGAATATATTTGTCTTAAACCACTTGAATTTACATAATTGTGTTATCCAAACTCGTTGTAAAAATTGAGCCTCTTAGGTTTCATATGGTGGGCTACCAAAGTTGGCAAAAGAGGAACCTATAAGCAGCAAGTTCTCTTTGTGTTCAGCACCTTTAATGCTTCTAAACTGTGTGACTACTTGTGCATTTGATAACAGATGTGCGATACCCTCCTCACAGCTGCATTGTCTGAAAGAGCTCTACAATATTATTAAAATGAGTCTTTATATCTGCTGTTTGAAATTTATATTTCAAAAGGGAAAAACGGTAGATTTCACTGGTTTTCTCCATTTTTTGTCCGACCTTGACTTAAAAATACTGGCCAGGCTTGTATAAAACATTTGCCAAGTGGCATCCGTAGGTACGAGTCAGCATGCACGCAAGCCCACCTGCCTTATATGTGAAAGCACAAGTTAAAATAATACTGTACCTTCGAGTTGCGTCGCATGAAAGGAAATCCCACGCTGCACTTCAGGAAGTCCGACTCCAGCAGCTCACAGGAAGTGCCCTTCTCTTCCTGACAAGGAAAGGAACAATAACAAATGTAAGTGTTTTAGGGGAAGCTGAACAACACTAAGCGATAACAAGCAATTTAGTGCAAATGAAGTAGATAACAAGCGGGTAAGAACTAGTCAGAGGAGTGGAGAGGTCCAGGGGAGATCCCGCCACCATCATGTGGTCACCATCAACCCCCACATGGTTATCCAAGACAAATCAAGGCCTTAACAGGGGAAATTATGTAATTGTTAAATCTGCCTTTGAAGGAAAATAAGCTTGTATCTATCGTTGCACTAAGAGATAAAAAGCCCCAGCTGAATATGGCGCTCACAAAGGATAACCATCTTCAGGAAAGGGAAAGAGAAGAACTGGAAGGGGTCAAGGCGACCAACAACAACATTGCAAGCTGAAAAACATCTGGAAACAAAATGAGGGCTGGTGGAACTGGAACACCCCTAACTGCGTCAATAGTGGAGGTCAAACACTGTCATTTAAGTTTAGAAGAGGTGCCAGTTCAAGCTACTGAGCCACGCATACAAGGCCCTGCACAACCTTGGACCGCCCATCACAAACCACGGCCTGAAATTTCACCAACCTTCCAGACAAATAATATCTGCCTCCCTCTTGCTCGCCCACCCCACCACCTGCCTCAACAAAAGCACAAGTGGAGGACACTCCTTCTCCTATCTCGCAGTGAGGACATGGAACAGCCTTCCCCTCCAACTCCAGACCTCCCCTTCTCTACCGGGATTCTGAAAAGATCTCAAGATATGGCTATTCACATAAGTCACTCGGACCCTGCAAGCACCTGGATACCCTCTAGGGTGATTAGCTGCGCTCTAAAAGTCGACTTATTGATTGGTTGAACTAATTACATTAAGTTATCAAAAATGTTCCCTACCAGATATTGCAAAAATCATTTGACTCCATTTTCATAAATAATTATATTTCATAATAAATGAGTCTTTGCTGGAAGTCACAATCTAAGCACAAGGGGGTAGAAAGTGGGAAGCAAGGCTTATTTTAAAGTGCACCCAGACATGTCTTGTTGTATTCAAAGTCTTCTCTCGCTGCACAGTTTAACCCCATATTACTGGCAAGGCATGATGCAACTGTTGTATAAAGGTTTAGTACTTTCTTGGGGACTTGGCTCTAAAGGGTGGGTCAGTCATTGCCCTTTATGGCTGCCTGGTAGTGTGTAACTGCTGTCTGATTTCTCCCATCCAATACTACCGACTTATTTCAAGGATTGTTTCGGGTGAACATATGAAATCCTGATTTTGCTCACATTTCTACTTAATCTGTGTCAAATTAGCAACGATAAAGTCTACACCGTCTTATAGAGTGTGAGATGGTTCTGATAGGAAGCCTGTGGCGCCGGGAGAAGCCATTTAGTGGAAAGAAAACTCCTTCCACTCTAAGAAGTATTGGGCATGACAGCGCTGGTTGAATGGGCAACAGTGGTGCCTATCATCTCTACAGCAGAAGCAGCATCCCTAAAGGAGACGAAGCAGAAGCATCCCACAGGAGAAGTAGCATCCCTTAGCTGATCAGAAGTCAGACATTTATCAGTGCGAGCCCGCCAGCACAAGGAGGTGACTGAAATGAGGGGCACATTTATGAGGAAATGGAGCAGCGCGGCACTGCTGCAAACTATGCAGCAGCGCACTGTGTTATTTAAAAAAAGCAGGTATGCGCCGTATTTACAAGAATATGACGCATCTCTGTGTTTTCTCTAAAAATAGCTGCCTAGCGCCAACACAGACACCCTTGCGCCGTAGTGCAGGGGTGCCCGCGTTGCAGGTGTGATTGTTTATGTGCAGAAAGGTATCCCTTCCTGCACAGAAACAATCAATAATTGTCTAATGATTGTGTTTTGCTCTTTCTATGTGTGCTTCAGAATGCAGGACACATAGAAAAAGCAAAAATGAGGAGAAATAAAAGTATTTCTCCTCGTTTTGAAATTCTAACCCCAGCTCTTGCATGGCGTTAGTTTTTGGCGCTGCCTCAGATTTCCAGATCCTTGTAAATCTGGGGCAGCGTCAAAAAGCAATGGGTGTTGCGTTGGAATGCCCACAGCAACACCCATTGCACGCCTCTTTCACGCATAAAACTGCTGGAACCAAATTTACAAAGCAGCATTAAGCCACAAAAAGTGGCTTACCGTCATTTTGTAAATATAGTGCAGGGCATTGTGCCACTAAAACGTCAGAAAAAGTGATGTTTCGGTGGCGCAATCCCTTTGTAAATAAGCCCCTGAAGAACCTCTGGTATGCTGCAGTGAAACTGCTTAAAGTAAGGACATAGGGCCATGAGTGAGGAAAGCTTCGGAGAGAAGAGTGACCGCGAGCGTAGATCCT
This sequence comes from Triturus cristatus, assembly GCF_964204655.1. NCBI lineage: Eukaryota > Metazoa > Chordata > Amphibia > Caudata > Salamandridae > Triturus > Triturus cristatus. The sequence goes on from NC_140588.1 coordinate 511,408,219, forward strand.
GGCAGTGAGAGAGGCCAGGAGTAAAGAGAGGTTTGGAGTGGAGACAGACTGGGTGTGAAGACATCAAGGAGTAAAGAATGGCTGTAAGAGGAAAGGGGCGAGAATGAAGGGAGGCAGGGATACTTACATCTTCTGCCTGTTGATAATTAGAGAAATGTATACTCTTAAACTACCAAATGTCTAACCAAAAGATTGCAAGGTTTACACTGTGCTACTCAGTGTTCCTATGCTTTGTGTTTTAAAGCATCTTTGTTCCAAGTCGAAAAACACATGTTTAGAAAAGATAGGCACGGTTCCTATACTCGTTAATGTTAACCCCTGTTAGGCCTGGCATCTTCTGGCGTGGTTTCCCCTGTCTTTTTGCCCCTGATCTCCTCCTGTTTTTGACTGTTTGCTGGATTTCGTTTTTTGTTGGCTTTAGGACTCTGGGCACTTTACCACTGCTGACCAGTGCTAAAGTGCAAGCGCTCCCAGTGTAAAATGTAATGCTATTTGGTTTCTCCATGATTGACCTATTTGAATTAATGTTTTCACTATAGCAAGGTCTATCTCTCCTATAGGTTAGTATTGGAGCTGCCCCTGAACTGTTATGATCTCTTATCAAAGGTTTGCATCAAAAAACGCAAATTTTGGCCTGTACCTGGCCCACAGCTTCATTCGGCGGGTCACCACTATGTGTTCAGTGTATCATAGCAACAGAGTCACCGTTTTGGGGATGAACACACCAATGTTAACTGACCCGAAGGGACAGAGAGTTGGTCGTTTGTCTGGTATAACAGAGTGTCAATAGGGAACCATGACTCAGAAACTCCTAATTTTAAACCCAATTGTTAGGAACCACCATTTTGTCATAGACTGACAAGGGGCAAAAAGACAATATGAAGAGAAGTACTACTACATAATGTAATATAGCTCTTAATACTAGAGTTAGGCCTGTTTCTAAGCACTTACAATTTTGGAAAAATAGGAAGGCTGATGCACAGGGATCTACGGTGCTATGAGTTGAGCATCCGAGGTCATTCTCCAGACTTAGGACCTCATTTTAAGTCTGGCGGTGAAGGAGCGGCCGACACGCCACAACCCCGCTCCCACACAGCCATACCCGACTGCTGCCTGCCCAACAGATTACAAGTTAATTCGTGGTCTGGAGGGCGGGCAGGTGGATGGCCCCATGGCTGTGCAAATTAAAGGCTCATTAGTGAGCCTTTAAACTGAACCGCCACGGGACCGCCAATGCATGTTCCTGCACGGCATGGACTGAGCAGTCCACACCATGCAGGAACAGGGGTGCATGCACACAGGCATGCATCTCCATGCACAGGGGCAACAGGGGACCCTGTAGGACCCCCTTTGTTTCCCCACCGCTAGCCTTTTCATGACAGTCCCGAACTCCATGAAAAGCCTGGTGGTGGGGAAATTCATAATATGCATATTGCTTCCCCAGACCACCGTGCCACCGCCAGGGATCGTGGATCCCTAGCGGTTGCGGCAGTCCTAAAGCGCTCCAACTGCTGTACTTGTAATATAGCAGTCGGACCGGAGGTGCGGCGGTCCCCAACCACCACTGCATCTCCACCCTGAGTTTGGCAGTCCGATGGACTGCCAAATTCGTAATCAGTCCCTTAGTGACAGTTTCACTGAGGACATTTGTAACACGAGCACTACTACATAGTGTTGTGATAGTTTGGCTACTGTAATTGACAGTGTTTGTATATATCGCACGCTGGTGGCGTCCTCTGCGCGACCAGCGTGCGATACATGCTTCACCATGTTATTTCCTATGTGTTCTTTTAAAAGTTGTTCTGAGCTCTAGCATGGAGCGTCGTTCGGTACAGTGTTCGGGTAGTGGAATCACTTACTATCCGGACGGCTGGCCGACTGGACGCTCTGAGTGTCGGGTGGAAGGATTTACAAATAAACTCCTATTTTTCTCAAGACGCGTCCTGGTAATGATTTCTTCACTTACTTCAAGTGGCTTGGCATGGTTCTCATTTTAGCAACCTTTTGACCCCTAAAAGCCTTCCTAAGCACTATCAGTGAGGGAATCTGGTCTACTTGTGGAGGTAGTGAATTCCAACAAATCAGGCCCTGGTAAGAGGCATCCTTTATTCATTTAGGGGGAAGGTACAAATGAGTTCTTCTCAGGTCTCTCATTAGCACACACCTTTGAACAGCTGTCCCAAGGATGGTCGAGCAAGCTTGTGTAGACATTGGAAAACCAGGCACGATATCTGAAGCAGGATCCTGACTTTCACAGGTAACCATTGTAGGGCCCTTCTTGCTGCAGCAATGTGATCGAACTTCCTCTGTACTGCAGCAGTCAGGTATCTATAGAAGGAAAGGTGTGGTCAACCTACGCTGCATAGGAAAGAAAGAAAGAAAGAAAGAAAGAGAAAGAAAGAAAGAAAGAAAGAAAGAAAGAAAGAAAGAAAGAAAGAAAGAAAGAAAGAAAGAAAGAAAGAAAGAAAGAAAGAAAGAAAGAAAGAATGCACCTCTTAGGATATCTGTAGCGCATGACGTGCAATTCAGTTTTGGGCAGAGACATTGTGGGGAAAGGCGGGCACGGGCTTACAGACAGCATAAGAATCATGCCTGTGGTTGTCTGTAGGGAGGCAGAAGGTTTGTTGGTGTCACTAGGAATGGCTATTCTCTCATCAGCATGTCTGTTTTCAGGCTGCTTGCCGAGGAGACCTATGGTTTGGTCCATTTTCTTCACCCAAGACTTTCATCTTTCATTTATTGGGTGAAGTCTTTCAAATGCCTCATTATGCCTTGTTCTGTGGGATGCCCAAGCGAGTAAACATGTTGTACTCCGACTTGTATGTGACACCGACTAGCAGTAAGATGCCTTCTCTCCAAGATCTTCCTCCCGATTCATGACACGTCTGTGAGCAGGAGTCTGACACTGTGCACTCATGTTTAGATTATTGTGTACAAGTATCTCCAGGTTACTCGCTTTCTTTACACCGTCAATTATTACCCGCACATCCCCTTGCAATCTGCACGGGTTCCGCTTCATGTTTACTCCCACACTCAACTTTGCAACATCAGTAAATATGGAAACATTGAATCTCACTCTCTTCTGTAAATCATGTATGAAGGATTTAACCCCTTCCCTGCTCATGACGGAACCACTCCGTCATGAGCCACGGTCGCGCTGTGCTCATGACGGAGTGGTTCCGTCATGCTGTGGCCGTTGGCGGCCGCTCCGCCCACGCGGCGCCTTTTCCCCGCCTGTGCGGGCGTGTAGCGTAAGTGGGCGGCGCCGTGACGGAACCACTCCGTCATGAGCACAGCTCGCCCGTGACTCATGACAGCGTGGTTCCGTCATGAGCACAGTGGCGCTCACCGAAAACCCCCCCAGCGCCGCGGCGGAATTCGCGCCGCGGCGGAATTCGCGCCGCGGCGAAGGAGTTAAAAATGTGCGATGTTAATATCAACAACAGTGGGAAAATAGTGAAATGACAAAACACAACCTTTAAAAAAAATGCTGCTGTGAATCACCAACTTTTCAGGCTTTCCTTCTGGCCAATTCCAAATTCATATCAACAGGGGACCTCCAATTCCAACTGGATGTCATTTGGAAAGTTAACATTTCACGTCGCAGCACATAAAACGCCATAGTAATGCTCGATTATTGCGCACTCACATTCCAAAGCTGACAAATCAAAGCACATCAGGCCAGACAAGCCCAACAGTGACTACATCCATGCAGGGTCACAATGACATCTCTCTCTGGCGTGAACACAATCATGAACACAAGACTCTTTACTGAAGCAAGCTTTCAGTCCCCTCATCAGCAAGCATGCCACCTCATAGAATTCACACCTTTCATCAGATTCAAAAAGCAGATTCGAGAAAGCATTTAAAATCAGGAAGAGAAAGCTGATCAAAATGTTAACGAGATTCATAACAACTATTTAAAGGCTAGAGCAGTTGACCTCGAAGTTGGGGAACCGCGTTGAAGTCTCAGCAAAGATGCTCAACATCCTGTGATTCTGGGCAAATCACTTAATCTTCCTGTGCCTAACAAAATTAATATGCCGGTCTGTAACGCAACAGGGGCCGTATCACACAAAATGCACATTTCCATTGTTTGTGCCGGGTACACCTTTAAAAAGGTGTGCCCAGCGCAAACAATGGAAATACGCTGTATTATGTTGAATGCCCTGCCCTGGGAGCAGCGCATTTAGGTGAAAAATGGAGAGGCTGCTTTAAAGCCACATTGTGTTTTCACTATGCAGGCAGCAACCAGCCTGCACTTTGAAGGAGGTTTGGAGATCCGCTTGCAGGCGGGTCAGTGAGAGACTGCACCCACCTGCAAGGGGATGTCTGGGGGGGTCCATAATACCCCCGTTATCCCCTGCAGAGGTCTGCCATCAGGGGGCGCACTGACAATGTGCCTCCTTTTAGATGGCGCCCTGTCAGTGCGCCTCCTCAGAGCTTCTTTGCCTCTGCGCCCACATCTGTAATACGGCGCAGGTGCAGAGTTAAAGAGATTCTCTCATTTGCATGGGGCACGCCCACATGCAAATGAGGAAACGACCGCTGAAGATACTGCTGGCGCTTTTTTGTGCGCCAGCTCTATCGGTATTACAGAAGGGGCCGCACAAGGGTTTGCAGCCCCTTCTGTAATACCAAAGTGCCTCGGGGGCGTGCAAAGTGGACACAAACGCCTGTTGTTGCCCCTGGTGCTCATGTAAAGTGGTCTGATACCTTCAGGTCGAGTTTGAGCTATATAAAACTCCCCCCCCCCCCAAAAACCTGGGAACCACCTTTTTCTAGTTGTTGGGCATGGAAGATGTGGTAATGATGGATAGGTCTGATAGCTCCCAAAGTACGAAAGTAACAAAATAAGATCAGCCATCCCCGGCAACAGTTAGTTAAGGGGTTATGTTAAACTAACATGGCGTTACACAGGGGTCGAAAGGAAGACATAATCCATATGTATTGAGATTGCGGAAGTGGTGCACAGTCGATGTATGTCTCAAGGACCGTTTTATTATTGTTCTTCTGCAATTACTCCACCTGGGCCCCTGAGTGATAACTTGGGGGAAGTTGCAGCATTGGCCTGTGCTGGATTAGCAGGAGATAAACAACTTCTCAGTTATACAATTGTTCTTGCTCTAATATTAATAATAATAATAATAATAAGAAGAAAAGGGCTACTACCACAAATATAACATGCTCCTATGTGGCACTTTATACTGTAGCTTTGATCTGTCTAAGCACTGTAAATAAATCAGTAACTATTAATTATTTAATGATACCTATTTTAATGGTGCTCACCTCGGAAGGATCAATGACTAAATTCACCCTAGCAGGATTTAAGCTCACTCCCTGCATGTCAGACACCCTTTGGAAGCAGGCACTTCAGTCACTGAGCTATGCTACCAGCAAAGCTTGGGCAGCCCCAATAATATGCAGATGCAACATTGGGCTTAGGTACACACCCGAGAGCTGAGATTGATCCATACCAAAATTGCTATAAACCTGGTTAAGCGCTGCCCTTAGGATCATTCAAACGTCTTGAGAGATAGTGACTAATAGTGCCCGAGACACCTGATAAAGCTGTTTCGATCAAGCACAAAAGTTTGAACAGGTATGAAACAGTGGGTCAGATTACCGTAGTAGGTGTAGGAGGGTTTGGAATCCATGTCAACATATATTTAATTAATATACTTATGCATTTCATTGTGGGTGGTTGATGCAGACCACGCCATGCCCTAGTGTGTACAAAGTAAAGTACTTTACATCACAGCAGAGTTAACAATATGTTTAGAATACAGTAGGTTAGAGTGTTTCAATTCCAATATCTTAGACAGAGAAACCATTTTAAGAGAAGAGAAACAGTTTGTTGAGGGGTACGTTCAGTCAGTGGTACATATTTGGACACAATATTTAAATGGAGATGTAAAGAAACACAGTGATACAGCCTAACAGAATGAGATCTGAAACAGAAATGAGGTATAGAGCCATGCCTGTCCCACATCGCTAAGTTGCGTTGGGACGTTGAGCAGGAGTTGCTGTTCTGAAGTCAGTGTGGGCCCATGGAAGCTGAGGAGAACATTGAACAGGAGTGAGGGCCCATGCTAGCTGAGGAGTTCACTGAACAGGATGAGGGCCCATGCTAGCTGAGAATATTGAACAGGAGTGAGGGCCCATGTTAGCTGAGGAGTTCCCTGAACAGGATGATGAGCCATGCTAGCGGAGGAGTTCACTGAACAGGATGAGGGCCCATGCTAGCTGAGAATATTGAACAGGAGTGAGGCCCATGCTAGCTGAGGAGTTCACTGAACAGGACGAGGGCACATGCTAGCGGAGGAGTTCACTGAACAGGATGAGGTCCCATGCTAGCTGAGAATATTGAACAGGAGTGAGGGCCCATGCTAGCTGAGGCATTCATTAAATACGAGTTCCGGCCTGAGCTAGCTCAGCAGTTCATTGTACAGAAGTGAACACACTTGTTACCTGAGGATATCATTTAACAGGAGTCCGACCTGTGCCAGCTGAGGAGTTCGTTGAACAGGAGGGGGGCCCGTGCTAGAAAAGGAGAACATTGAACAGGAGCGAGACACACGTGGTACCTGATGAGTTCATTGAACAGTGGGGAGGTCCCATGCTAGCTGAGATCATTACACAGGAGCAATGACCTTTGCTAGTCAAGAAGTTCATTGAACAAGAATGAGGGCCCTTGTTTCTGAGGAGACCATTGAACAGTAGTGAAGGCCCATGCTAGCCGAGGAGTTAATTGAACAATAATGTGGTACCACGCTATCTGAGTTCACTCAACAGGAGCAAGAGCCCATGCTAGCTGATAAGATCATTGAATTGCAGCCGCGGACACGTGCTCACTGATCTGGCGGAGGAATTCATTGAACAGCCTCAAGAGCCCGTGCTTGCTGAGGAGGTTGTTGAACAGGAGTCCGGGGCCCTGCATGCTGAGGAGTTAATGGAAGTGGACCAAGGGACCAGTGCTCGCTGAGACATTCATTGAGACTGAGTGTTTGCAGCTTCCTTCGTATCATCACTGTGATACCACACCCACTTGCATGTGTCATTAGCATGCCATCGGCAAGAAGCAGCGTGCTGCACCTGTACGACAGTGCTCTCTCTCCCCTCACCATGTCCGCCCTACCGAGAAGAAGACGAGGTGGGCAGACTGCCCACCTGCTGTGGGTAACCATGATCAACCTCCAATGACCTTTACATACATATGACCTGCACGTGATGCTGAAGGACTGTTTTTCTTTATTACTCTATTATACCGTTACAAAACCTAATAATAGCATTATTAAAAAATACACACTGGAAAAACTAAAAATGTCATCTTGCCAGCCTACATCTCCCACCCGACCACTTACAAGGAGCCCTTATGTCAAACAAGATCGACAATAATCATAACCTTATAAAAGTCTACCTATCTACTACAACCACAATTACAGGAGATCAGTGGGGTACAGTCTGACTGTAAACCCTTTGCATAAAATGATCCCTGACATTATTTGACAGTTTCAGAGAGGACACAGCCAATTTTTGCTATCCCAAATTAGTAAGCTGTTAAGACATCCTGGGTTACATAGCGGACACTTTATGAGTCCTTTTTATGGATTATTTAGAGGTTTTTTGTTCCTCTGGTTTTGTTTCAACTTCATGGCACTTTATTGTTAATGGATGTGCATTTGCACTGTTATCTGTATTTATCTTGTTTTCAATTTCTATTAGGTGCACTTTTATGGTTAATTGAATCGAAATAAAGTCGTGACTGTCTGACTGACTGACATACCCAATATTATCATTCACTACCTTCTCACAAAATAGAATGTATTTTTATTCTTCATATATTGTGTAGGTCCGTAGAGATAGAAATGGCAGATTATATTATTAATCAATTCCGTAATGCATAAATAATACATTTTAGTAGGATGAAAGACTCAGTTGCCTTTGCCAGGATTCAAACCTATGATTTGCAGGTTGCACATAGATAGCTGAGTGAGTTAAGCACTCACTGCTGAACCCTTCTTTTGGCTGCATCTTTGAAATAACCCTATGGAAATTAAAAATAAAACAAATCACTAAAGCACTTCTGTGTACCCTCTGCTTCAGCCAAGACATCGAGTGCATCTGTAACACACACCTAATGATCCCGTGGATCCCACAGCAAGCCTTGTAGGGACAAGAAGAGTAACACAGGCTAAAACACTCTGAAGTAAACACTTGCTAAAAATACAGAAAAGTAATGCTACAGTAACCGTAATATATTAGGCGCGCATGTAAATCACCAGAGTTGATTCAAGGGGCACCGTGATGAACTGGAGGAGCTTAGACTATGAAACACACTACAGACCAGTGCAACCGGTTGTGCACTCTCAGCACAAGCAATGATGGGCATGTTCTGCATGAGCCACCTCCTGTGCAAGTCTTCTTGCCCACTGCCCATGCGTTCTACACGTCTGCATAAAGCTGTGGCACTGAGGACTTGGCTGCCTCCCAGATAGGTTATTAATCTTCAATCACTGACACAAGCACTGTCTCCCTAACACGAATACAATTATATTAAATGCGTTTGAAAAACAATCAAACTAACCAAAATCGCTCTGAAACTAGTGAACATTAACCCCCAATTATATTGAATAAAATGCATGTATTTACAATCAAAAAGGATCCTTGGCGGCTAAAAGCATGAATGTGCTGGGGTCACCTAGCCAGCTTACCAGGACTTTCAGAACCAGGATATCCGGTGGAAAATCAGACAAACAGTTGTGGAAGCAGGGAATGACTGCAGCAGCTACAATGGTTCTAACTCAGATCACATTAGGCCCTAGACGCGGCAATACAAGACCTGCATAATCTACCTCACAAAACCACAAAACGACGATCCAACCCTCGATGCCAATCTAACAGGACACAAGGGCCTAAAGAGGACACTTCCACAGCACATGACACAAAGTCTCTGGAGCATCAAATGTACAGAACGGCTACGCCTAAAATATACTAATGTCTGCTACTATATGCTGAAGCAGGTCACAAACCTGCATAGGATGGCGATTGCCAGGGCCAGTGTTCTAGTTAGTAACTGCAGAAAACGTAACATCACCCTAGGTTGGCATGAAACTATGCTCCTGGATAGGAACTGCCCAATACATAGAACTGTACAGCAAAGAGTGGGGTGGGATAAGAAGGAACATGTCTGATTCTGGCAGCACAGTCCTTCACCTTATCAGCACGTGTACTCTATTAGGCACAGCTGTAAATCACCCTAGGCATTCTGATATATGGAGTCTTTATTATTCTCGCTCTGTTTGTGTTAAAGAAGCGAGGATGCTTTGTGCCACAGAGTCATTGTGATTGCTAAAGTGATTTTATATTATATACTGTTGCAGTCCCAATCCTGCTCAGCTCGTGCTGGAAACTAATTTATGGGCACTCATTAATCATTATCAATCATCAAAAGAGCATATTCCAAACCTCTTTCAGGGTGAAGTTGCAGGCGTGTTCTTCCTTCAATTAATTTTGGTACAATACTCCAGAGGATGCGGAGCAGAGAGCTCAGACGTATTTTGAAATATTTTCTTCTCACGATTGTTATTCAGAAAGAAATTAAATGTGCGTGAAAATACTTCGAGCTTGAGACGGCATCTCCTGGAACTGGATGGTGCTAACAAACAGTCTTACATGTACATTGAAAAGGAACGTAATCAGGAATATATTGGAACCTGTGGTACCCAGTAAGTGCTTGTACAGAAGTTGACATATGGGTGCGTACAGTCCTATAGTTAGTTTAATGTTCTGTCCCTTAGGGTGGGGCAATCTCTCCTATTGATCCCTAGCCTTTGAAAACTTCAGAAAGATTCAACATGTGATATAGAGACAGGCGCCACCCTGTATATGGCCCGAAGAGATTACGCACAGTAAGACCAGTGACATCTGCATTAAAAGCAAGCAGACTGCTTGGTGGTGAATATAACCAGTATTCCAAGAGAGGATCCTAGCTGTCAGCAGACAACATCCCTTAATTTGTTTTACCTGAAAGAGAAGATTGAAGATTGGGGGTACTCCAAAGCTAGTCAATTTCAAGTCAAACTTCTTGAGCAAATCCTTCGCCAGAGCCTCTACATGGATGGGAAGCAATAAACTGGGGCAATGGTCCAGGTGCTTATACTCTCTCGTCTGGACTACCCAACTCTCTCTATCTGGGAGCACCCAAAGCTACAGTAAAGAGACTTCAGGTTGTGCAGAATACGGCTGCTCGGATACTGCGCAACATTCTTAGACAACAATCTGCCCGGCGGGCTCTCTACCTTCTTCATTGGCTCTCTGCCATAAAGAGCATTGAATTTAAATCACTCTGTATTGCTCATAGGGCCATCCTTGAGAAATCACCCGTTTACTGTTGTCTTCCTATATCCCCGGGAGATCCCTGCGCTCTTCCAATGCCCATTTGGTCAAGGTACCTATCATTAAGAGGGCTAAATATAGAGGACGCTCTTTTGTATACAATGCAGCCAAATTGTGGAATAGCCTCCCTCTCTCTCTTCATTCAATTAAAAAGGAACTTCCTTTTCGAAAGGCTTTAAAGACTTGGCTTTTCCAGGATGGGCCCCTTTGATTTCCCTATTGATTCTGAGCTTCTCTTTTAGCGCTGGGATGCCTACGGGTAGCTATGCGCTCTATAAGTGCTTCATAGAGCAGAATGTTTTATTTTGCCTTAAAAAAGGGACAATCTACACTCCCTCTCCCCCATGTTACCTGAACCCTCAGTGCTATAGGAAAATATTATGCAATAACAAATGAAAATGAGGGAGTTATAGGGAGAGAGTTGGTTGCCTAACAGACATTTTATTAAAAAAAGAAAGAGTCAAGCAGATGTGCAGGGTTTAATAAAAGCAAATCTGATGCTCTCAAGGGGTCCTTGTTTGCTGTTGCCTACACTGACTAATAGTTCGCACCATTAAAGAAAGAGGAATTGGCCAGTGTGTCTACCACAGTGACTATATGCCTCAATGCCTCACAAAGGAGCCCTGTACACTTGGATCTATGTTGCCTGCCATCCAGGTCATTCTGTGTTCCACCAATAGAACCAAAATAAGCATCTTCAGGATAATGGGCATTAGAGTTAAGTCTCAGATTGAGATGAACTGCTTGGGTAATCGTGCTCCGATGTAATCAACTTTATCAGCAAAGTTAAATTGAGGCTCCTTGAAGAGCACCTCAGATGGAATCACCTTGGCAGAGGCATTGGGAAGGAAAGCCTGCCAATCTTACAGAATAGCACTGTTTACAATTCATTGGTGCATCACTCTGCTCTAATGCCTAGTACTAGAACAAATGCCAAAGACTGAAGACCTGGTTCACAAAGGTAAACTGACGCTTTTGTGTAAGTGTATGATTGTTTGCTACTCACAAAGGGATTTACGAGTAGTATCTTTACAAGTGCAGAATCTCCACACATAGAAAGCCCCATCTTTTTATTTGCAGAGTCTCCACACTCGTAAACATATATTACTCTTAAATCCCTTTGTGAATAGCAAGCAATCGTAAACTTACACAAAAGTGTACGATTATCTAATCAGGCCCTAGATCTTTCACTTCTCAGGAATTCTGGAAAATGCACCAGGCCTTCAATTATGTCTTGATAAATGTAGAGCAATTTTCAGGAGGAGACAAACAAGTCACTCCTGCTCAGAAAGCAGTGAAGTGTCCAAGTGCTGCTGCTTAACCAATCTTTAGCAACAGCAATAAGCAGGCAAGTCTGCCAATTAATAAACTCCAAAATACATACTGCTCGTACTCTGCAAGTTAGTAAGTCTGATAATCATTAATAACTTTATATGTTTGTGGTAAATAATTTAATTACCGGGACTTAATTTGATACAGAACATAATAAAAATAGCTCAATAAGTAAGAGGCAGAATCCGTGGTATTAGAGGTTCGGAATGGGCTTTATTCCAATGGACGATTTCGAAATCGTGGACTCCAAGTTCCATCACCACGGAGGCTCAGGAAGTGAAGTACATACATTATTGTTAATTATTCACTTTTATACAATAGGCATTACAGTGGAGCAAATGCAAGAGGCGTAACAATTGATAGTAAAGATAACATTTCACATGCGTAGCTGGAGGAGGCGTAATTGGGAGTAACAAGAAAACGTCATTGGTTGTGATGTCACATATGGGTGGATCTATGAAATAATTTCGCAATGTCAGCAGAAATACTTGGCAGAAATGCGCGCGCAGCAGCATGACGTGTGATTGACGTGCAACTAGGGGGTGAAGGGGACTTGACATTTAACTCTACATGTGGCGACAGATGTCTGGAGGGTCAAGTCAACCTAATCCCAAATCATATCTAACATCCTATGTTTAAAGAACTATGTTATCCAGAAGAGAGGTCTCTTAGAGTAGAATCTTATTCTATACTGACTATACTGACTGTTAGTGCGTGTACAAGCGTCTAAGTGTCTACACTAGATGCGAGGGCAGGAATCTTCCATGGTAACAGGGCTATGAATTACTTGTATAAAGACAGAGAAGCCGGGCCTTTGCTCGGTAGCTGGCAGAATGTTTACTTAAGCTACTAGACAGGAATGCATTGGGCAGGAATCGGAGCAGATAATTTCGAAGGTGAAATACAGTTCTTGGCAGGCAGCAAGCTGATGTCAGGCTTCGTGAGCCGCGCAGGGAATGAGACAAAGTTCATGGTCACAGATGCAGGCTCGGACTGGAGCTTCAGAGACAGAAAGCAAGAAAAGCTTGATGACAGAATCAGGGCCTACTTGCCTGGACTGTAAAATGGCATAAGTGAATCATATAAAGGCGGTGGCCTTTCGTACTTAGGAATGGAATATCCGGCCCATTCATGGCGGATCTGAAAGAGGACATGTTAACGGTGGACGCACATGTATTTGCGTCTTCATAACTGGAACTGGAGGGAACATACATGTACTTGTAACATGTACATAGAACCGTTGGGGTCCAAGATAGGGGACATAACTGACCAGAAAAATCCATATTTCCACATTCCCTCCTTGTCCCCTACTTGCCCGTCAAGAGATATCAATCTTCATTAATCCATTGATCTGTTCATATAGCATAATTTGTTCTTCTTTCTTCTTCCGGGATCTTGAATGAAAATCTTGATGTGGAATGCACGATGTGGCACACAGACCACAAATCGCTGGTCCACATTGCAGGCATAAGCAGCAACTGAATAGTATGAGAAGGCCAATACCTAGGAAGGATAGAACTCTCCATCCCCAGGCTGATAACATGCTCCAAAACCAACCGGACCAAGTCCAGGTGCCTGGATTCTGGTGTATCTGGCTTACAATCTTATGAAGGCGTGTTATAGCTTTATATACAGATGGCGAATTTTCTGGTATGAATACGCAGCAGCTTGATCCGATGACCCTACAAGCTCCGCCCCTATCGGCCAGGATGACGTCAAGGACAAGACGATTTTGAAGCACAACAATCCGCATAGCAGACTGCTCTTCTGTTAAATTGCCTAAGGCGGAAATAGTTTCGTTCACTACTGCTTCAAGGGTTCTAGTCAATCTACGTATCAGCTTACTATTAGTAACGGTACCTATATAGGGAAAGAGACCTTTATTGAAATCTGTGTATTTTTCCCATGCCGTTTCAGTGTAGTCGACTATTGGGAGATCTCTCCTTTCTCTATTGTGTACTAAATGAGTATTTCTGTGATAATCAGGAGGAGCTAGGAAAACAGGTGGCAAAAGAAATCCAATGTAGCAGGTACCATCCCAATCTAGAGGCAAACGTACATATGCCATCTGACCACATATAAAATAGGAATGGCGGGAAGCTCTAAATGTCGACTTGCCTTGATCACTGAATTCTATTACAGTGGTGCATCTACTATGGCCCATATGTATGGAACCATTCTTTCTTACACATAATTCACCTTTTACTGGAAATACTGACATGGCGGGCAAACTTGGATTAGCTTCGGATTCGACATTCAAGATCAGGAGATTAAGCGTAAAATTACCTAATCCATATACTTCATTTTCTAGATCAGTTCCTGTTCTTTTGGGAAGTCCCTCCTTGTTGGGGTGGCAGACTTTAAGTAAAACTAAGTTCAGATTTCCCCATACCCAGTTGTCTTGATAAACTGCAGAATTTGAATCTAAGGAATTAATTAAACTAAACCATGCTCCACAGGAGCCGCTGTGTGTGAACGGGTATGGAAAAAGAGGTAGAATTCCTTTATAGTTCTGATAGGGAGGGAGTCGGCCACATATCCAACAATTTGTAGCATTGCTAACCTGATGGGAATGATGTAACATACTAATAAAAGTGTTATTGCGCAGCGCAAATCTGTATGACAATTCATGCGGGGGTAATTCACTAAAAGAATGTTCAGCAGTAATATTATAAACATGTCTAGAAATAGGATAATATATGTGCAACAATATACTTGAAATAATTATAAAAAAACTTAAGAAAAACAAAATTAATAACGTCACTGTGCAATGACTACGCAGTGATTTACAATATGTATGTCGTTTCAACATTTTTCGGGTTTTTTCTCTATTCAGATCTAAGGGATACATGTCGGAGACAAATTCAACCGCTTCACCTTGGAGAGGACTTAAACAATCAAATTTCCCAACTGATTAGATCTGAGTTTTAGTTTATAATGTCCGTGACTACTTGAGTCAACCAAAGGAAGTTTTGAGTCAATGGGTGAAGACACACGAGGTGTAGTTTTTATATCCGATGGTAGTCCATAAAATTTCTTGATATGACTTGAATGTACCCAGCCTTTTCTGCCTTCGATCTTCACGGCTGTCCTTGTGGTGAGCAAGACTAATTGTGGCGACCTCCACCTAGGATCCAGCTGAGTCTTTCGATCAAAGTTCCTCACTAAAACGAGATCCCCCGGAATTACGTCATGGGGTTTCACTTCAGTGTTGTCAGGAAAAGCTGCAGCTACCTGTGAACGACAAGATTGTAGTGCAGACATCAAGGAAGCCAAATAATCTGTCAGCATATTACAGTCAATATCAGTTATTTTACGTGGTATAGGCGTCCCCCACATATTTGGTGGTCTGCCAAAGATCACCTCATACGGGGATAGCCCTGTTCGAGAGTGTGCTACCATTCTCATGTAAAAGAGTGCAACTGGTAATGCTACTACCCAGTCGACACCTTTCTCCCTGCATATTTTGGACAATCTGATTTTCAAAGTTTGATTATGTCGTTCCACGAGACCTGCTGCCTCGGGGTGTCGGACACAATGAAACTTCCACTGATATCCTAGCAAAAGTGAAACGTGTTTCATTAATTCGGATGAGAACGGCTGGCCGTTATCTGAGTAGACAGCACGTGGTAAACCGTACCGTGGGAAGAATTCTCGAACTAGCTGCTTGGTAGTGGTCGGGGCAGTGTAATCTGATACTGGGTACGCTTCGGTCCAACGGGAAAGAGCACAGACAACTACGAGAACATATTTGAATCCTCGACATCGTTCCATCTGGATATAATCCATCTGGAGGATTTCAAAAGGGTGATCAGGAGGCTGAAATCCACCCTGCTCTACGGGAATGCTTTTTCCTGGGTTGAACTGACAACAGATCATACAGGTACGAACTTTTTGTTTCGCTGCTGCTCGTAAATGTTTGTTGAACCAAATATGTTGAATGCTGTCTAGCATAGCTTTCTCTCCTAGATGCGCTGGACTATGGACAGTGTTAATAATGACTCGGACCATTGAATCAGGAAGGAACCACACAGATTTTTCCTTCGTCATCCATCCTTGATCCGTTTGGATCCCTCCTAATTCAGTCCATTTCCTTATTTCGTCTGGAGTAGCATGTGTCTGTATATCAATTACGTCAAGAGTAGGATCTTTAACCGTCATACAATGTGTTGGCGTCGGGACTATTGTCTTTGTCATGTCGGATGTTTGAGTTTGAGCAGTCTGTTTAGCTGTTCTGTCAGCTAGATCATTGCCTTGAGAAATGATATCAGTAATTTTCGTATGAGCTTTACATTTCATAATTGATATTGCAATGGGTAGATGTATTGCATCTAATAAAGCATGAATGAGGGGTCCGTGCTGAATGTGGGCACCGTGAGAAGTTAAATAACCTCTCTCTCGCCACAGCACGCCGAAGTCATGTACAACTCCGAATGCATAACGTGAATCAGTGTATATGTTGACTTTTTTATTTGTGGCTTGAATACAGGCTTGTGTCAGAGCGACGAGCTCTGCTGCTTGAGCGGACAAGGTATTTATGCAATTTGTTTCAATGATTTCAGTGTCTGTTGTGACTGCGTAAGCGGCCACTAGTTCTCCTGTACCTTTTCTCATACATGAACCATCTACATACAACGTCAGGTCTGGGTCTGACAATGGGACATCTGTCAAGTCTTGTCTGGGTTTCGTCGTGATTGTAATAACATCAATACAATCATGAGCTAGTGGGTCTGTTCCATTTACAGGTAAAAGTGTGGCAGGATTCAATGTGTTACAACGTCTGATTTCTATATGTGGCTGAAACAGTGTTAGTTCGTACCCTGTAAGTCTTGCTATAGTCAAATGTTGTGTTTGCGTTCGATTCACAAGAACCTCCACTGCGTGTGGTACTTGAACTGTCAATGGATGTCCTAACACTATGGCATCGCTTTGTCTGATTGCTAAAGCTGTCGCTGCCACTGATTTCAGGCACGCAGGCAGAGCCTGAGCTACGGGATCTAATGTACTAGAAAAATAAGCACACGGTTTGTGTGATCCTGCTTGTTCCTGTGTGAGTACTGACAAGGCAGTACCTTCTCGTTCTGTAACAAAGAGTGTAAAATGTTTTCTGTAACATGGTGTTGCTAAAACAGGTGCTTGGCATAGAGCTTTCTTTAAGCTTTCAAAAGCTAGTGTGTGTTCCTGAGTCCAAGGGAGGACAGTCGATGTGGCTGCCTCCTGTGTTGTTAATTGAATGAGTGGTTTTGCTAGAAACGCATACTGAGGGATCCACTGCCTACAATATGAAGTGAGGCCTATGAAAGCCCGCACCTCCTTTTGTGTCTTGGGTATTGGCATGTTAGCTATTAACTGAATGCGGTCGGGTGTAAGCTGCCTTCCCTCCTTGGACAGCGAGTGACCAAGGTAAATAACTCGCTGGACACAGAATTGCAGCTTAGAAGGGGACACCTTGTGCCCCTTTTTGGCTAGAAATTGTAAAACTATCAGTGATGCTTTCTCACATTCGGGTTCGCTTCTAGCGGTGATCAGCAGATCGTCGACATATTGAAGCAGAGCAGTGTTGACTGGCATGTGGATACTGTCAAGTTCTCGTTTCAGTGCTTGGCTATAGATGCTGGGGCTTTCTGTAAATCCTTGAGGTGCGCGTGTGAATTTAAAGCTACGTCCATTTAAACTAAATCCGAACAAATATTGGCTTTCCGGATCTATTGGGACGCTGAAAAAGGCATTCTTGAGATCAATTACAGTAAAGAATGTTGCTTCGGAATCAATAGCTGTCAGTAATGAAGAGATGTCTGGAACTACGGGGTATTGTGGTACAATACATTTATTTAATTCGCGCAGATCAATAACCAATCGATATACTGGGGAAGCCTTTGGATCAGTTAGTTTAAGAATCGGAATTATCGGTGAATTACATATATTGGAGTCGGTCTCCACAACCACTCCTTGGCCAATAAGCTCGTCAACGATTTGCAGTAAAGCCATTACAGCATCTGGGGGTAACTTGTATTGTCGCATTCGTGGTAGTACCACTCCTGCCTTTAGTGTGACTCGATATGGTGTAATGTTCATGCAACCAACATCTGTAGGGCCTTGTGCCCATAAATGTGTGGGTAAAGTCTGCAGTCGGGAATCCATGTCTCGAGACACATAATGACCTTTGAAATCACGTAAAAACAATCTTACTCCTTCCGGAGAACAACATATTATAGCTCCTAGAGCTTTCAGTGTTTTTATTCCTAACAAGTTTTCTGGACATGATTTAGTAAGCAATAAATCTGTAGTTCGGGTCAAAGGTCCTATCGTAAGTGGAAGAGGCTGTGACACTTCATTAACAATAGGTTTTCCTGAAAAACCAAGGGATATATTCTGTGAGCCTGAGAGGGGTGCCCCTGGAACTTCACTACGTTTTATAGTTGTTCGACTTGCCCCTGTATCAAGTAAAAATTTTCTATCTTGGCCTAATAATTCACTATGTACATAAGGTCCTTCTTGGTCTACAGGGACCTCGATAAGAGGTAAGTCAACTGCCCTCTCTAGGCTGGTTCATGCGTATCGTTGATAATCAGGATAGTCATACTGTGCGGTCTGGTACAGCTGTCGTGTCGTGGTTTGTGTGGCAGCAGCCGGCAGCGCTGGTGCGGCTGGCACAAACTGTATAGACTGTTGTGGAGCTGGCATGGCTTGTGCATGCTGCGGTGCTCCTTGTTCATTCTGATCCTGTCTAAGTGGCCGTGGTCTTTCTTTTGTAATACCTGTGGCGATATTACGCTTCAGGACTGGGCAATCGTGTATGTAATGTCCTGGCTGTTTACAATAGTTGCATGTCCCTTTTATAGGTCCTGCTGAATCACCGGAATGTGTCGTACCCTTTTTATGTCCTTCAGCTGGAACTGTCTGAGAGACTAGCATTTTCATTTTCGTGTCTTTCATGCGTCTTTGTTCATGTTCTTGTTCCTCTCTAATTCTATTGTAATGGTACTGTAACATTTGTAACATTTGTGATGGGGTATTACCTTGCCATGTACTCTCGAATTTTAATACTCTATTCTTCACTTGGGGCAAAGAATTTTCAACTAATTTTGTCACAAACAGATGTGGGTATGACTCGCTACTTGCTTTTATACCACTATTTATACCAAAACATTTTTCGAATCGGGCATAGAAATCACTAGTGTCTTCATCTTGCTTTTGTTTACAGGCTGAGATTGCACCCCAATCTTCCTTTTTCGTAGTTAATAATCGTGGCAGTACCTGTACTAATAAACCTGGTAATGCTTTAGTTTTGTCCCCAAGCCCCGAACCTGGACCTCGGGCCCTTTCTTCATTTTCTAATGCTGTCCAATCTATCTTTTGGTCTCCTACCTCCCACTCTTTTTCCTTGAGTTTTTCATAAATGCCAGCAGGCATTAATACCTTCAATATTGTCATAATGTCGGGATAGGTATACTCTCCCATGAGTAACATGTCTTTAATTTCTCGGTGGAAACCCGCTGGGTCTTTATCATGACTGGGTACCACTTTCTTCATTTCTAACAATTCTATTTTCGATATGGGCGTATATACATATACACGTTTAAACTGATTGTCCTCGCCCTTTATTGGGTGTACTTCTCGTAAGGGATTCTGTCTGTCCATGTAATACATCGGTCTTTCCTTGATGGGCAATGAAACATGTTCTGGACATACAAAAAGAATGTACTGCCTTCTGTATTCTAGTATTTCCTTAATTAACTTAGTACCTTAACCTTTCCATCTATTCGTGAGTAATTCAGTCAATATATCAGGTAAGGGACCAGGATCAGAATGTTGGCTTTTATATAGTATAAGAAGTTGTTGAATCATATAAATCCCAGCTAAACGCTGTTCATCTGGGGTGAGATTCAAAAATGTGTGTGCTACTGTATCATCACCATATTTTCCGGGACTGTCAACCCAATGAACGGCTGACCTGGCTAATTCTTGTTCATCCATAGAATCGAGTAAATGATAACCCCTTCGTTCTCGCAGTAATTTGTCAGCGTCTTGGAACGAATGCTCGGGGGACCTTATATTTATTATAGGTGTTTGGAAATTCCTGTTATTATCTGGACATATCGGACGTATCGGATCAGTAAAACATCTGGTACTATTACAAGATCTTCCTCTACCTACATAGGCTATGGTGTCTGACTGTCCTGTGGGCAGTCCTGATCCTTCCTCCTCCTCGTTTTGTTCAAACTGGTCTACCGCTAATCTTTCTTCGTGTAGACGTTCTATTTCTTTACGGATCTTTCTGCACATGGCTATTATACATTTTTGCCTGTCATGTCTCCCTTCTGATATATTCTGGCTCCATCTGGTAAGAGTTTCCATTGTTTCCGGGTCTACCCCCGGTCGGTCTTGATTTCTGATTACGCAATTTATGAGGAAACGTAACAGTTCCCCTTGTATCTCCACTTTCTGGTATTCCATAGCTCTGTTAATACATTCAGAATCTCGCCCTGTCTGGACAAAATGATATATATTATCTAGATGCATCGTCATTCCTGGTAACTTCCCTAAATACACCGCGGCTCGTCTGATACGTAATGATGCCAGGGTCATTTCGTCCTCTTTTCCGGGCACAGGGTCATATCTACAATCTATAAGAAGTTCCTTAAGCGTACGGGCATTTATGAGTTTGGGGGTACGTGAATGTGCAGATTCTTGAAAAGTAAGTTTATTTATTCTGGGTGGCGTAGAAAAAATATTGGTAGCACCTCCCGTAGCCCCGTCTGGAGTATCGGGCGTGAAAGGATTCGTCGAACGCGATACAGCGACTATAGGTGTGGACACAGCCATAGAAGTAGCTGTAGGAACAGATGTAGAAACGGACGTGCTTGCCGGAACTTGTGTCAGGTTTTGTTGTTGTAAAGGTATTGATACAGGATCTTGGCGTTGAACCTCCCCGGCCGACGGTCTGTGTGGGGCGGGGTTAGCATACTCGGGAGCTGCGTCATCTAAATATGAGGAAAGAAAAACATCTTCTGCGGTTCTAGGATGCCCCTTAGGATGTACCTTTATTGGAAATAATGGGGGTGGCAAGTCTTTTGGTATCCCCGCAGTAGCCTTAGGTAATCCCTCGGCCAGAAGGGGATACATACCCTTCATAAGAGCATGTCTTTGTCTGTCTACTTGTTCTGATTTTACTCGTGTACCTTCTTCAATTAATAGATTTTCTTGAACTTTATTTGAATTCTCTTTACTCTTCTCTTCCTGTCTACGTGCTTTTTCTGTGCGTCTATACGATTCTTTACGCCATAATTCAATGGCGTCCTTCTGTGATTGTCTAGCTTTCTTTTTCCATAATTCTTCCTCTACTTTCACGATGCACTCTGCATCCCAGGTCCCAGCTGCGGGCCACCTCTGACTTTCTGGTAATTCCTTAGTGTAGTCTACCCATAAATCAAGAAATAATATAGCGTCTAAGCCGTGTTTATGATACATGAAGTACCCTGGAGTGTCCCTAGGAGGAATAGGAACAGCTTCTTCGAGTACCCCTTTTCTAGTTGTGATCTGTCTTAATTTCGAAAAGAGCGGCATATTGAGAACTGATCTGATACTTGATCTTGAACAAACTTAATACAGTAATCACAATAATGAACAGTCATTCATACCACAATATGCAGAACGTACTAAAAACATTTAACATTTAACATTTAACTGAGCAACAATGATGATGACGATCTAAGGAAAACTTAATCACTAAACATAATACTCGACTTGAACTGAATTATTCTGAATTTATATACTTGATATACTAGATATACTGCTAAACAGTACAGATACACTGCTGAAACAGTGCAGACCGGATTTGTGTACCCAAACCCGTCTGGACCGGCACAACTTATGTGCACGCCAGAACGCCTCCCCAGTAATGGTACTCACCGGGTAGCTCGGAACGGAAGGCCTCGGAAACTGAACTGAACTTGAACCGGACTGGACTCGACTCGAACACTTCGGAAACTGGACTCGACTCGGGACTTCGGAAACTGGTGGGCCTCTGTATACCTCGGATCTTGCTCTCTCAGCTAGGCTCTGGTCGGGATACTTCGCACTTCTCACCGCCTCGTCTGGGTGTTGATCGCAGCCTCAGTCGCCCCCGCTTGACCGGAGGGAGATACAGGAAATCCTGCTGGTACGCGTTGTTGTCCGTCCAGCTGTGGCAGGAGACCGGGCCTGCAACGCACCGCCGGCGCGTGAGATGAGAAAGTGTCCCTGTTCGGGCGCCATTTATGTGGTAAATAATTTAATTACCGGGACTTAATTTGATACAGAACATAATAAAAATAGCTCAATAAGTAAGAGGCAGAATCCGTGGTATTAGAGGTTCGGAATGGGCTTTATTCCAATGGACGATTTCGAAATCGTGGACTCCAAGTTCCATCACCACGGAGGCTCAGGAAGTGAAGTACATACATTATTGTTAATTATTCACTTTTATACAATAGGCATTACAGTGGAGCAAATGCAAGAGGCGTAACAATTGATAGTAAAGATAACATTTCACATGCGTAGCTGGAGGAGGCGTAATTGGGAGTAACAAGAAAACGTCATTGGTTGTGATGTCACATATGGGTGGATCTATGAAATAATTTCGCAATGTCAGCAGAAATACTTGGCAGAAATGCGCGCGCAGCAGCATGACGTGTGATTGACGTGCAACTAGGGGGTGAAGGGGACTTGACATTTAACTCTACATGTGGCGACAAATGTCTGGAGGGTCAAGTCAACCTAATCCCAAATCATATCTAACATCCTATGTTTAAAGAACTATGTTATCCAGAAGAGAGGTCTCTTAGAGTAGAATCTTATTCTATACTGACTATACTGACTGTTAGTGCGTGTACAAGCGTCTAAGTGTCTACACTAGATGCGAGGGCAGGAATCTTCCATGGTAACAGGGCTATGAATTACTTGTATAAAGACAGAGAAGCCGGGCCTTTGCTCGGTAGCTGGCAGAATGTTTACTTAAGCTACTAGACAGGAATGCATTGGGCAGGAATCGGAGCAGATAATTTCGAAGGTGAAATACAGTTCTTGGCAGGCAGCAAGCTGATGTCAGGCTTCGTGAGCCGCGCAGGGAATGAGACAAAGTTCATGGTCACAGATGCAGGCTCGGACTGGAGCTTCAGAGACAGAAAGCAAGAAAAGCTTGATGACAGAATCAGGGCCTACTTGCCTGGACTGTAAAATGGCATAAGTGAATCATATAAAGGCGGTGGCCTTTCGTACTTAGGAATGGAATATCCGGCCCATTCATGGCGGATCTGAAAGAGGACATGTTAACGGTGGACGCACATGTATTTGCGTCTTCATAACTGGAACTGGAGGGAACATACATGTACTTGTAACATGTACATAGAACCGTTGGGGTCCAAGATAGGGGACATAACTGACCAGAAAAATCCATATTTCCACATGTTGAGCAACAATGTATGCCCGGGACTATAAGAAGGTGGTAGTACCAAGGCATGTACACTTAAACCAAATAGTGTTCCTCACCTACCCACCTTTTAAATTGAAGGTACTGGGACTTATTCACTAAGCTCTTTTCGTGTGTAAGTCAAACCAATGTGAAAAACAAGGTACATTCTGTACGCAGAGCTACGTACACGTTGGCCAAAGGCATGGCTGCCATAGGTTTCTATCTAGAAATGGCATCCTGCATTGTAGGCATTCTATAAAGTATCCAGATTTTTTCACAATCACAAGTGTCAGCCAGGGAATGAGTAGGAGGCACTCCCAAGATGCTTTGAGGATGAAGGGCATGGAAATGTAATGCGAATGAGAGCTGTCACTGTTGGTACTCACAAATTTGTATCTCTCACACTTCTTGCCACTTCCAAACATGGCCGACACAGGGGTAAGTGGATCAGAACATTTGAGAAAGATAACCCCACACTATTATTTTGTAAGGGCTTGGGAGAAAATAAAAGAAACAAAAATACAAATGGGACATTCCATAAATATCCCAATTCTAAGACTGCAGATTATCAGCAATGTGGAGTACCCACAGTTGTAAGCGTGTGCGAAGTTGCAATGTCAGCTGACCCAACTTCACATCGTTTGTTTAAACCTTTGTAAGCTTCACAACATGCGTATATTAGAACATGTTTTTTAAAGGGGTCATTTTTATCAGAACGTTACGGTAGCAGAAAACCCTTCATGTTGCTCCTCAGAGCAGAGGGTGGACTGGTGCCGCTCAGCAGCTGTCCTCGTTCCCTGATCCAAGTCTCCAGCCCCAAGCAAGGTGCCCTGCTAGGAGCCTGAAGCCCCTTAAATCCCACTGGGCAAGGTTTCCTGCCTCATTAACTACCCACCCTACACTGCCCTTGACTCAGGCAGGGCACCCCCTGCAATACACTCTTCCAGAGTCTTCAATGCTACCATTTGTACTTGGTGATCTCATAGATGGTGGCAAACATAATCACCCTCTGTAAGATGTCCTACCGACCAGACATACAGCGGCACATCACTGCTGACAACCAGAAAGGTACAACTTCACCTTGGCTAATGTCAGGCAACTTTGACCTCTGTGCAAGGTTGACGTTTCCCAACTTCACAAGCACAGTTGATTATTTTGCCTATCCAATTGGCATGGTCAAGGCAGATAGATGTACACCCAGAAAGTTACGAAGTGTGTGCACTGGCCTTTCATATGGCTAGTAACAGGGTAGGACAGGGACAAAAAATAGGTCCAGGCACCAAAATAAAAGTGGCCCCCCATTAGCGAACCAGATAGCTAAAAAGTGGACCACTTATGTAAATCAGGTCAGTTTTTAACTTGTAAAGACAGTTGTATGGGTATTTTGCAAGATATGGGAGACCGTGCTCATTTCTGTTTGGTGCAGGCATGTTTGTAGTACTATCAGAAAAATCAACAATAAAAACTGGCCCACCTGCCATAAAATAGGCCCCAAACTTCTGAAAAAACGGCCCACATACTGATTTATCAGACTAGCCCATTGGGCACTGACTGTTTGCCCTATAAACCAGTCCGACCCTGGCTGGTAATTCTGGGACTATCCAAGAGTTGTAAATCTCTACAAGGCTGAGTCATGCTTATCCACTCCAGACGAATGTGTTTTTTTTTCATGTTAGGGCCCGAATCCTTTACATAACTAGCGGAATTGCATTCGATGAAATGCAGTATCTTATAAACTGAGGCAGAGAGGCCTAATATGGAAGAGGAAGATTTGCAGCCAGGGAGAGAACCCTGAATGGCTGTTCAGGCTGGGCTATAGAATGACATGTGACTGACCCTTTGCAGACCTACTGGCCTCTCAGAACCATGGGCCACTCAGAAAATCTTCTAACTTATCTATCTGCCAGTCCACAACTGTAAATGCTTGTATATACATTTCAAAGCCGACAGAGATAAGCGCCAATAAATAAAAAGTTTGGAAGCATTCCTGTTTCTTTGGCCTCAGACGCACATTTCCTGTGATATTCCATGACCTCATGACTAAATGCAGCAGGCGCACCCCACTCCCCCGTTCTGGCAGCTCTGGCGAGGGACCACGGATTCCCTGCTTGTTTTGGAAGGCTCACTCCTTCCATACCTTATATTTGAGGCCCCTCTCTCACCCCTGCTCAGTTGTGGCTATTTGTGGATCGTGAAATCATAGCCCCTGGCCAGCACAGGAAATCTCTGGCTGAAAAGGGAAGAGGGCTCTCCTTGTCTGTGCTTGTTGTTTACTCTATGCCCCCTTTGCTGGATTTTTATTTGTAAAAGAAAGACCACTGTCTGAGAATATGTAATTAGTGTGACGCAGTCAAAAAGGCTAAAGGTTAATGGTTTCAAGGAAGTTTAAAATCATCATTTACGAAAACACTTTGGCATCTGTCTCTAACACAGAAACAGGAGTGGCGTTTAATGCAGAGATTCTCATGAGAGATTTGAGGGCATATTAACTAGAAAATGGAGATTCTCATGAGAGATTTGACGGCATATTTACTAGAAAATGGCGCGGCGCTGCAAGCCATCGTGAGAAAGTGCAGGGATGCGTCGTATTTACAGCAATACAATGCACCTGGCGCACAATTGGCTGCCTAGAGCCAACGCAGGCACGCTGTGGTGCAAGGGTGCCTGCGTTGCACGCATAATTGGTTTTGTGCAGGAAGGGACACCTTCTTGCAGAAAAGCCATCATTGATGGCGTTTTGCTCCTTTTATGTGTGCATGCAGAATGCAGCATATATAGAAAGAGCAAAAAACAAGGAGAAATAAAGGCATTTCTCCTTGTTGCACCACTTTAACGCCTCCTCTGGAGAGGCATTAGAATCTGACACATTCCCAGGTTTACAAAACCTTGCAAATCTGGGAATGTGTCAGAATCCAGGGGGGTTGCGTGGGAACACCCACAGCAACATCCATGGAACGCCCCTTTCACGCAGACTAATGCATGAAGGGGGGCCATATTTACAAGGGCATGAAAAGCCGCGGAGGGTGGCTTTGCATGGCCTTGTAAATATGGCTCAGCATTGTGAGCCTAAAAAAAAGTGATACTCTGGTGGTGCGGGGGCTTGTAAATATGCCCCTTAGTTTACTACATTCAGATGCAATTTCACGAAGAATTAAAAATGCAGCGAGGGCTTCCTCTTGGAGGGAGCCCTCGAGCTTCAGTTCTCAAAGGTTATTCATAAAGGACTTTCTTACACGTAAAAAACTGTACATGTGCTCAGCATTTAAACACCAAGCGACATGCTTAGACTGGGTTACTTCCCACAAACGGTATAGGCTGGAATGTGTGAATCAATCTGAACCACTGGTAATTCAAGCGTGAACCAATCTGAACACTGGTAAGTAATTTGGGTGCATGCCATTCCATCGTTTGATTTCTTGTGTACACAATTGAATGCTTAATTTGAGTAGGTGGTTTCCAGTGCTGGAAGCAAGTATTTAATTATCAACACCGGCTCTTATGACAGTCTGCCACATGGTGGCGCTCTATGTCTAATTTAGAGACGAGCACAACAACAGTTGTTTGTTAATTCAATACACCTTAAAAATCACTACTGCCTGCCTCCCAAGCTATTCTTATAGCTTTGGGGTCCTGGAATAGTTTGAATTGTCACACATGGAGGAGTGTGATGCTTAATAGTTGTGTTGGTACTGTCATTGGTAGCGCTGGCAGGAGCAATGGGTGGGGCACGCTGCAGTGGCCTCCTGACAAGGACCCCAGCACTTACTTTTTCACAAATTAAGCACAGGTGCACATTATTAGAGAAGGCGGAAATGGTTTGACCCCTGCGTAAGTTGAAATTAGATTCTCAGGGACCATTGTCAGCAGAAGTATTTTCCATGCACGAAAGCTGAATAACACTGAATAAAATGCCAATGAAATGGAAAATCTGTCGATCAATACACCTCTATGCGCAACATGGTTAGGTTAATTCAGAAAGTCAAAATTAAAAAAAACTCCTAGAAGAGTTTTAACTGTGGAGAGGAAAATGTTTTTCTCAAACATTTTACCCAAGAAACAATTAGTTAAAAAATACTAATTTTAGTTAGAGATCATTTTATTTAGAGATAAGTCAATACATTTCACAGAGAAGCATGAACTGATTTTCTGTAGATATTTTTAGCATTTCATCCCATGAGATTTGTGAAGCTGGAGTTGAAAATATGAGTAGGATTTTTTTAAAGAGCGAGTAAGAAAAGTGGCAATAAATACATAAAGAAACATTGAACATTCGATACAGTACCATGTTAGACCTGTCAATTGATTTGATTTGAGATGTATGAGATGCCAATTAAATAACAGTGCGTTATGAAAATATACCAAAAGATTTAACTCTGTAAGCACCACATCTGAGGGTTTAAGAATAAGAGCACATTGCTCAAAGACAAATAGCTGATCAAGCCAGATTTAGTTCCACCTTGATTGACCACAGTGTCCAGGGAGAGGACGGAAAAGCCAGTGCCTGGTTATGAAGGCAATAGACAAGAGATAGAAACCCCAGGTGTTTCTTGAAGATGGGAAGTGACTGTGCAATGGATAGTAGAACTGGCCTGAGTGCATAGAATCAGTGTGAAGGAAGCATGGGGCGGATCAATGACATAATATAGAGTCCAAAATATTATTTACCACATTATCATGTTCCTATACTTATAATGTTAAGTACAGAAATATTGGGAAAAAATATTGTTGAAGATGTGAGAGTTTTCACACCTAAGGAACACAAAGGTCTGCTAGGAGTGTACAATTGAAAACTATGTCTAAGAAATTCAGGGCCAGAATTATTCAGTGCCTTATGGGCAAGGCAAAGAGCTTTGAAATTAATACGACCCCTCACAGGAAGCCAGTGGAGCTTCCAGATTCTGGGGGAGATTAAATGGAGTTTAGGCAAACTCAGAGTCATTCTGGCCGCAGCATTTTGTACTAACTGAAGTTTATTAGTATATTTTTCCTGGAGGTTCATAAAAAGGCCCTTACAGTAATCTAGCTTAGATAGCAAAAGGGCAGTGGTAACTATTTTTTAGGTGTTTGCCGGAATGTAGGTAAGAATTTTCTTGATCATCCCGAGGGTGTGAAAGGATGAAGAGACTACAGCGGATGAGCTCAATGAGCATGCTAAGGTTTTTAGCATTTGGCACTGCAGTGGGGGGAGAGCCTAAATCACCCGCCCATCAGGAGGGAGGAGAAAGATTGCCAAATGTTATCCCCTATCTTTTTCCTGAGTTAAGCTACAAACAGTGCCCGCTCATCCATGAACTAACTGCTTTCATGCAGTCCTGAAATCGAGTGAATATTCTAGGATCGTCATTAAGGGCTGCCACTAATAATTGAGTATCATCCGCGTAAGAGGTAAGTGAAAAGTCGAAACTTTTAATTAGAGTGGCTAATTCAGAGATGTAAATGTTAAAAAGACTGGGACTAAGCGAGGATCCCAGAGGGACCCCGCAAGGAAGTAAAAAAAAAGGGAGGAGTCAAAGCTGCCTAAAAGCCACAGATTGTTTCCTATTGAACAGGAAGGAGGCCGGGTGGGACAAGACCTTGTCCTTCACACCTAGTTCAGCCAACTGATTCATTTGGATCTTATGATCAACCGTATCACAGGCTGTGGACAGGTTAAGGAGGATAACAGCTGCTAAAGCAGCTATTATCTCCTCTGTGGCTTTGATAAGGGCTGTTTCTGGGCCGTGCTCAGGTCTGAACCCAAACTGTGTCGGGTCCAGTAGATGGTTTTCGTACATGCACTGGGCAGGTTGTGATCTCAAAATGTTCTCCATGTTTTTGGCTGGTGAAGGAGGAAGATGGGGCGGTAATAATTAGGGGTCTGTTGGATTGCGGCTGGGTTCCTTTATTAATGGAAGAATAGAGGGTTTTTTTCCAAATTGTGGGAAACACTCATGTGGAGAACATGGAGTTAAAGATGATCTAGAGGTTTCTCGCTATCACTTCAGGTGCCAGTTTGAGTATGCTGGGGGCAAGGTTCTTGAGGAGAGCCTGTTTTTGAGCTATTAAGGAGTTTGGCAACTAGATCAGGGGCTGTAGGGGGGAATTTGGTGAGAGGAGCATAGGTTAGATTATCATGAGAAGTCCAATCGTTGACCTCTCCCTTAAAGGAATTGTCAAAATATTGAAACATTTTGTTGACTTTGTCTCTAAAGTTGAAAGCCAGGCTGTCACTGATGGCATCACCCTGTGAGTGTTTTCTAAATGTTTATGAGTATAACATATATATCAATTTAAAAATTAATATACTAGGTGTACTACTAATGAGTGATCCTACTTCTAACACATATTACGTGAGTGGCTGTGTGCCTGTGTGTATCCATGTGTGAGTGCTTGTCTAAGTGGCTGTATGGGTGTGTGAATTGCTGTATGGGTGTATAAGTGTGTGTCTGTGCAGCTGTATGGATGTGTGAGTGGCTGTGTGAGTGACTGTATTGGTCAGAGAGTGGGTGTGTCAGTGGCTGTATGGGTGTGTGAGTGGCTGTATGGGTGGGTGAGTGGGTGTCTGAATGGTTGTATGAGATAATGACTGGCTGGGTAAGTGGCTGCATGGGTGAATGAGTGGCTGTTTGAGTAGGTGCCGAGTATGACTCTTTCATGAATTGGCCAATGGAAGTCTCTTCTTGAGTACCATTTATAGAAATAAATGTCACCACCTCTCAGAAATAGGGTTGTGCCATGCCATACATTAATTTCAATGCCACATTTCATATATGTTACAACATTGATACTAGATTTCTTTCCAGCTAAACTGCTCAAATGTGAGTCACAAATATACATGGGCAGAACCAGTCTAGCATGTAACAGACAGGATTAGCCTCTAGGTCAACGGATGTGCTGGTGCTGCCATCAATGTACACCACGGCAACAAGAGATAACATCTATTCTTAAGAATCACTGACTGGGACATTACATTTTTACCTACATCACAGGTGGATTTAGGGCAGCTACGTTACTTGTAGTTATTACGCAGCTCTTGGTTGCATTGCACATTACTTAAAACATGGGCATTATCTTACAGCAACAGAAGCTCCTCCTCTATGGAGGAGGAGCTTGAACCCCCATCATCCTCCCTGACAGCAGCTGCAAAACTTGAAAAATAAAAAGATAATAAAGCATGTTTATTATTGTTTTATTTGTCCCATAGCATCAAGTCTAAGGGGCCGGCCATGGGGAGGACAGGCACGAGGGTAAGTGGTAGGTGCACTGTTGTCAGTGTGCGTGTGGGTTTGACCGGCCATCTCAGGACGGCCAAACCAACATGCACACTGAAGCTGTCTCCAACCCGAGCAGCAGGCACAGGCTTCCAGTCTCTCTGGGAGCGCAAATCCAGGCTGCTCAGGGCAGTCCTGATGCTGGCATGAAAGCAGCATAGGGATTGGCCACAGAGCAGTCTGGGACCCTGTGCCTACAGTGGAGCCAGAAGAGCAGCAATGAGGCAATGAGGCGGGCATTTAGGTACTTTTTTGTTGTAGTTTTTTTGTTGTGTCCTCCCACACCACTTTTCCAGACACAAGACTGCCTAGAAAAACTAATATTCAAACACACCTTTGAAATTATGTTTAGTTAATTAGAACACGAAGGAATTAGTAAAAGAAAATATTTAATGAAAGTCATATTTCAAAAACTGCACTGGTGCACATCCATTGCCACCTTTTTGCCTGCTTGTGTGATAGGGGAGTTTTATCGCTCCAGTGGATATTAGTTTTTATTTTAGGGGCCAGTGCAAAAATGGATGACACAGGTTTGAAACTATTGTAGCACATGCAAAACACAAATTTCTCCTACAATTCTAAATGATTTAAAAAAGAGTAATAGGGATTTTTGGACATAAATTGTAATCCACGATTTTTCAACTCAAACTTTATTGTAAGTAAAGCAGAAATAGAATGAAAAGTGTCTGCTTTATATTTTGTCCATGTCACATCTATGGAAAGAAGCAAACACAGTATGCTCCATTTCCTATTAGCCAAGCGGCAATAATAGCGCAAATTGATTTGCTCCGTGTTTTTTGCAGCTGTGCACTCATTTCATATTCAGTCGTTTGTGACCTTGGCACCTCCTCTTCCATCAGCCTCTGCAAGCACCGATCACCCTTTGCTCTCGCACTAAGAATGCTTGAACAGTAGCACATGTCAATGATTAATGTATGAATAAAAAAGAAATTAAAGATTTCAGCATGTTTTCTCTTCCTACTGTAAAGTATACGAGGGTAAGAGTGTCAATGGCAGTGGACATGCCACACATACACACTGCTCTGATCGATGCACCTTGTTTCAAGATAAACTAATAATACAATGCTGTATAAAAGTCACCGATACAGTTTGCACTAACTGATTCACTCATACTAATGTCATTGATCTAAGGTTACTGAACGGGAAGTATGTTGTACATGCCTCTTAGACGTGTTGGATGCGATTTATGTCAGCCCTTCACACAATTATATTGATGTGTTACATTGAAGGCGACAGAGAGATGGATGGATGGATTTGAGAACAGGTCCCCCTGTGCGTGTAGCAGACTGATACACAGACAGACACAGATTAAGTAATCAGGATATATATTTATGTAAATGTATGACTAAATAGAATTAACAGTTGCTGTAGGAGGCTTTTCATATTGATGAGATTTAACCCCTTCCCAGACACCGATGATTAGAATGTTTTCATAATTTGTACCCTACTTTTTCAGTTTTCAGTCATTAACTATGATATTTCAGATTAATTAGGGTCAAAAAGCAGGTAGCATATAAACATATCTCTAATTCTGCAATTGAGCTAGGACCGAAGACATATTTTATACAGCAATTGACCATGACACAAAAAGCCTTAGCAAGCTTCAGAGGTTTGTGTCTTTGTATTCACCACTGTCGAGCTATTGAGGAATGAGAGGCATCGCAGGCTACCCCCGCCCGCAGAGCAGTTTGTGATAGTGGGCTCGCTCGATGAACAGGTAAAGGTACGACGCAGTCAGATTGTGCTAGACGGACGAACAAAAGGCTTACATTTAGGATTAGCGGGAGGGCAGCAATAAACACAATACACGAACAGTTAGAATGCAAAAAGATGTAAAACTAGAGGGGTCTCTAACCTTTACTGTACTGGGAGCCACTTATGTTCAATGAAACGAAAAAGTAAAACTAAACCAATCAACCTTATAATCACTTAACTATCCAAGAGGCACAATAATGTGAGAAAGGAATAGAGGCAAAATGTAACAAGCATTGGAAATGCAATAGGTCTCGCAATTGTTTAAGTTTTAGCAATTTGTTTCGCGAATGATATTGTTTTTTAGCACTTTTAACTTTTTTTAGCTCCCCAAAAGGTCCCTTGCTTTCTCTTCCTATCGTAGCAACACCTTCAGCTAAGTGTTACATCCGCCCGCCCGCACCTTTATTACACTTTTACAAAGCCAAATTGAGACAGAGCCGTTATGGGCTGTGTGCTCGGTTAACAAAATAAAAACAAGCATTGGTAAACACGAATGTTGATCTGTTAACTGTGACAATATCTGTAAATTATCGTTTAAAACAAGTAAAAGATGTAGCTTTTTATTATTTTAATCCAACGTTTTAAAGTGCCTATTGTAGCTGTTTAAATTGAAATGGGGGATTCTGTTGGTTTTTTTAGGACCTCATACTGTAATTCCCCATCCAATGGAGCGTATATCATTATTACTCACTGCAGGCCGGCCTGTTAGACTTGATGATGACTAGCTAAGTTTTCAAATGATGCTGTATGTTTCCAAAAAAACAAGCTCATGCAAAATAAATGTTCAGCGCTGATGTGAAAAAATGCTTCTCGCTGCTCAGTTGTGTTTTTAAAAGGTTAAGGGTGTTCTTGGAGGAAAAAAAGTCACGTCAACCTGCTTGAGGCTATATTTTCACACGAAATACACCTGGTGAACATATATCCCAGTTCTTTGCCTGGCCACGCCCACTCTGCGTCACTTTTTCAGATGTCATTAGAACCCGCCTCTCACTGACCTCCTAAGTGACATCTGAATATGCCAGGCTGAGACTGGTCTGGGATTCCTGAATACCTTGAAGTTGAAATACTTAAAGTTTTATGACGTGATTTTAGAACATGTTTGCAATTATACCTGTAAATACAAACATATATCTGCATCATATGCAGTGAGTAACAGTTCACATGATCACACAATGCCAACGAGGCATTCTGGTGACAAACCACATGTCGGACTGCAAGTAGGTTGTGCTTCCATCTTTCTTAGACTGCATCAGAGGACCATGACACGCGGTATCCTTTGGGTGAGAACAACAGCTAGCGCCCAATTTTGCTGTGCTCAGTTTAGAAATCGCGGAAGAATGAAACGCCACACTGGCCCCGCCAGGCCTCCAGTTTGTGACTTTCAGCTTAAGCAGATGTGATCTGACACCGTTTAACTTTTGTAACCCCCAAACTGCAACAAAGTACATATCTCTGGCAAGCTGCATGCCACGTGTGTTAACAAATGTGAAAAAAAACTAGCACGGCTTGGTTTCACGGCTTGGTTTAAAGTAGTAGAAACGTACATACACTACATAGTGCACATTTTCAACAAAGTAGCAGAAACGTACCTAGCTATTGGCACAAGCTTTAAAGACCTGAAAACAGTTTTAGGCTAACGTTGTGGAACGCGCTAAAGATACATACTATGTAGGGAACATTCACAACAAAGTAGTACAAAAAAAAGGTAGCTATCGGCATATGCTCCATGTACGTGGATGTGTTTAACTTTTGTTACCCTCTAACTGCAACAAAGTACGTAACTCTGGCAAGCTGCATGATGCGAGTGTCAAACAAATGTGAAAAAAAAAGTAGCACGGCTTGATTACCATGACAATACAGATCTTCCAAAGTCCTTATCGCCTACGTTTCTATTTCCAAAACAAGATGGCGTGGGCTTGTCCACATGGGTCGTCCTAAAAGTGGACCAGGCAGTAACCTGAAAGCCCGGTTTTCAATCACACGTCAGCGTTTAACATTAACGATGACACGCGCCAACTGAAAACAAGGGCGTGGTTTTAAGTGAGTTTGGAATCTGTATCGATTCCAAAAGGCACTCGCATGGTGAGGGCAGCGCATGCGTGCTGCAGCTGCTAACGCCAGGCGAGACCTAAAAATGACAGAGAAATGAAAGAGGCCCTTGCTTCAAATGGGCCAAAATGCAGATTCAGCATAAAGCCACCAAATTGGAATTCACACCTATAAACCCTGTTCCAGATTTTCCGCTCAACAGACATTTCAATTGCAAGAAGCAGACGAAACGTCCAGGTGAGCATGCAATAAAATAGGAATACAGAAATCTGGTGCAGATGAATTCCCCATTTCTCATGGGCCTCTCATAATGCAAAGTGGAATACCACAGTTTTTCTGTGACTCACAGTTACTGATACCCACATTATAATTTATTCTGGGTGCAGGGATACTTTATCAGTATTCCTGAGTCATCTGGACTGAGGTCATATGTGATGAGATCGCAAGCAGTTCAGCAGGAAAAATTGCTGGGATTTGTCCAGATCAGAAAGTACCTTTAGTGGGCACATGGCGTAGTATTACCTTGGTGGAGTCCGCCACATTCTGGAGTAATGTGAGTGAAAGAACTCAATAGACCATCCCCCAGTGGAATCCTACATGCAAAGCAGCGGCGACTCCTCCACTAGAGGGTGGACTATCGTCCCACAGGAAAAATAAAATGATAATAACACCATACTATTTTCATTTTATTTTTTTGTCTTGGCTTTAGGTGTGGGCAGGGCATGACTTGGCTGCCCATACAGCAAGGGAAGGAGTGATGAGCACTTTTTAAGTGCGCATTACTTTTTGGATGGCTGTCTTAGGCCGGCCAAACAGTCATGCGCACTTAGTATGTTCTCTACCCGGCTGTAATGCACAAGCCTGGGTGGAGTACATGCACAGGCTCCCAGTCCCTGTTCAAGCACTGAACCACGGCGCTCAGACCAATCACGGCGCTGCTGACATGCTGGTGACAGCAGCGTCGTGATTGGCTAGGGGAGTCTGGAAGCCTGGGGGCTTCCTGTTTCCTGTTTTTTTGCTTCGGACGGAGGACAGACAAAAATAGACAGCTTGCAAGTAAGCGGATTTTACCTTTTGTTTTCCCCGCTCCTACCGCCCCCCTCCCCACCACTACTGCTGCAAATGTAAATCTAAATGTAAATTTGCAAAGCAAAGAAGCTAGATACTAAGTGGTGCATTCCGCAGTTGTGCAGCATGTTTTCAGACTTAGTCTACGGTAATTCCTTGAAAAGCAGTCATACGATTTGCATTAGTTGCACTGGATGAAGGTCCCCACAGCTGGAAAAGCAGGGTGATGGCCCCCATTGGCCTGCTCTGTAAGGACTGAGCATATTTTGTCTGAAAGCTGGATTAAGTCTCTGTTGTGCCTTCATTTATCAAAACTGCAGCACGAGTGTCGGGACAAGGGAGCATTTTGATCCAGCCATGTCACCTCCTGGGCCAGATTCTTCATACAGCACTCACTGACTCCAGGTAACTAGATTTAGCCATTATGCAGCAGTTTTCTCTCCACACCAAGAGATTGCCTCAAGCAAAATGGTGATGGATAAAAGAAGGATTTCAAGATATTTCTGTGCAGTGTGTCGTACATAGCAACTGTTTCTGCATGATGTCAACATTGCAAGAAGACTTTCTTCATGTGAATCACAGTTTTGGCTGATATCCAGGGTTCCACCTCATTTCTATGCTTCACATACTCTCCACAGTACAGCAGACTCTCTAGAATTCCCAGGAAACGGGAATTATCCCTCAATAAGGACTGCAACACTGCAGAAGTGTGGGATTACATGAACAGTCAAATGTTGAGCTTCTCTGTGCGAGAATGTATAATGTTACTATGCCATCCATTACCCCGCAGTAGGTTACAACACGGATGTTACATCGTCCATGTTGTTACAATGCATGGCTTTACATCGCAAGTCGTTTCTACGACTTGCTCTAGATGGCGCGCTGGACTTATGAATAGTATAAATTACTATTCCTACTCCAGTTAGCGCAACAGCAGGGAATGTGTTGGATTTTAAATCCAACACATTCCCTGGTGTTGCGCGCCATCTAACGCAAGTCGTTGAAACGACTTGCGATGTAATGCCATGCGTGGTAACAACACAGACGATGTAACGCCGCGTTGTAACCTACCCGCGTGGTATTACCAGCATTGTAAACGCTGTTTCCCTCTGTGCGGTGCTCAAAGTTGCTATGGGTGTCGATCCCGGGACAGAGATAATATGTTCGGTGGACATCAATAGCCGGAGGTATTTTTTGGCGGAGTCCTGATAAAGATATGCAGTTTCTTTGAACAAAGAGTTGTTCTGTTCCCAGAACACACACAGCTTATTTAAGTGGAATCAGAGTTGGATAACTCAGCTACCCTGCTGGAAGTGAATCAGGAAGGCTACAACCATAGGGCCATGGATCACGAATAGGTGAGAAGTGGTATACTTTTCCTAAGGAATTCTTATTAATGTCATTAATGGATTCTTTCCACTCACACTTCTATCTCTGACCAAGACAAATAGAACAGTGAGGTAGGCAGTACCTAGCTAACAATGGAAGTACGCACAAGCAATCGTACCAAAAAGATAACAAAACATCTTTTAGCATCTCTAAGTACTGTCACCATCTCTGCAAATCAGAGATGGGAAGGCGCCTGAAGCCCTCTCCAAAGACAGTGAGGTTTGTTTACTTGATTAAAAGTAAAAAATTCAAACAAAAACAAATCATGGAATTGTGTGAGAACAATGATCCTAAATGTTTACATTTATTAGTTGCAAAGTCTGGTTCATAGGAATCAACAACCATCTCAAAATATGAGCATGGGCCTGCTTTCCAAATGTCAAGGTATAGAAATCTCCTCTTTATAATCACAAATATTTTTCAAAGGTTTTCGAAATTTAAAGTGATTGCGAAAGAACTGCATGGCCATTTTAAATCACCACTCTAAATGCATTCTTCATTTTGGCAATATCGGCAATCCTTTAATACGAAACTGGAGTAAATTCACCATGGAGGAGGAGGAAGGAATACTGCACCTGCAGGTGCCAAGTCAGAGGGGAGATGGGCAAGGAAAAGCCTCAAGTGGGGGAAGATGAGCCCACCCTGAACCTGTCCTACTTGGAGACTGCTGGTTATGAAGGGGGGCTGTAGCTGCTGATGAGAGAGAGAGAGATACCATAGCAACCAAAATGGCAGCATGTGGGAACACCAACCTGGCCTGCTTCCCCTCAGGAGTACCATTAGTGAGATGCTCCTGCGGTTAAACAGGGTGTCCTCTGTGCATTGGGAGAAGAGCAGGGTGCCACTGAAGTCAAACAGTAACCGGAATAAGAAGTGTGGATGGACAAGGCAGAGTGACGATATGAGACCTGCCATATGGTGTTATGAAAACTAAACTACCCAGGCCCACAATATCTAAGAAATTACAGACCTTAGATAAATCCACATTGAGAATGGAGAATAAGTACTTCAGCTACTTGTAGAAGTGAATGTAACATATGGAGAAGCAGAGAGAGATTGTGTTGCCACCCAGTAGTAATTCTGGTAATTGGAATAACAATAAGTCAGTGGAAACCCACGGAGGCTGACAAGGAACTAACAACATTGACAGAAACTGATCAGCAACATCTCCCTCAATATCAAAACTATGACTGGCCGACGCACTGTGGATCAGAAGACTGAGAGTGCCGACTCATGGATGCAGGTGGACAGCGTGGAAAGAGGGGTGGATGAGAGGGGAAGAAGAGTTAAAGAACCAAGGCTGGTTTGAAAAATACAATGAGCAGAAAACACCTGGAGAGAACTTTGGAAAGCTAGTTTTTCTGGACAGCAATAACCACTGCTAGAACAACCATACTCAGATGTTCACCCTGCGTTTGTTGTTCCCCATGGAAGGAAGATGGAGGAGGAAGAAGTGGGAGAAGGAGAAGAGGTGAATTGCAAAGTTGGGTTGTCCTCAATGTTCTGGTTCGCATTGTGGTTTCATGGGTGTAACAAAGATGGGTGAGTCATGATGTCTGACTCAGACATGGGGATGGTATTCAAGGGAATATATGGCAATGACTCAGTCACATCTTTTTTCCGAATGGGCGTCCAAGGCAATTTTTATGTTATCAAACTTACAAATGATATTTGTGCTTTAAGGAAGTCTAAGGAATTCAGCTTTGTCTGGTGAGGAAATTCGCCATTATATCTCAACAGGAGTTCAAAGTGATTCGAGTAGTTTTTCAATGAGACAGTCTTAGACCTAGTAATGAGTTAAGTGGTAAATTCTAATCCCTGATCAATAAGAGTTTGCACAGGGATCAGAATTCAGAGTAATGGGGTAAATATCACATGGTGTACTTACCCCAGGGTGGGGTATTTGCCACATGCAGTGATCGCAGCACCCAGCAATTTTCCTCTGGCAGATTCTGCCTAGGAAACCTTGGCAAAACGTATTAGGAAAAACAGCTGGAATAATGTAAAAACGTGCTGCATTTAATTTGTAAAACATTGATTCAACGTTATGCCTCATTTCTCCCCAGACAAATTGGGAAAAGAGGTTATTTACCACACCTGGCAAATATACTACCTCAGGAAAATAGTACTTACCAGGTCCAGTAAATACCACCCACTACTTCGATAAACCTCTTATCCACACCTTAGTGCAAACTATTGGACCACCATTATGAGTTCCCCTGAGGCAGTGCTTAATCTGTAAAAGACTAAATGTCGGGGCCCAAAGTTTTTCTCAGAACCCACCACTGGAGAAAATAAATGTTGGGGCTGCAGCATACTGGGGGTGTCATATCTTGCCTCCCCGTACCTCTTTCACCCACCATTATACTCTCCCTGACCCCTTATCTCACTTTTGTGGGTATTTTTCATCTCTGCTTTCTCCCTTTGTCACATCTTTTCCTTCTTTCGCTTCCTCCTTCTTTCTCCTTTTGCTGCCTTTCTCTCTATCATTCTGGGCCAAAGTCTGATCATGAAAAATAAGTCCCAACAGAACCTGATACCTCGAGGTTCAGAATTTATCAGGAGTGATACATTCCACCTATTAAGTATTTTGCCCTATAATTTTGCATAACATGTGTATGTTCATGTTTTATGCCCCAAAATCCTCCTGTCCTAGTATTGACCAAGCTTTTTTTCCCTTGGTATATTTCAGCACGTTTGACCTAATCTCTACAGTCGCTGGAAATTATTTATCAAGGAGTCATGTGTTATGTCTTGTTGCACAGGGAAAGTGAAACGAAATCAGTTGAAAATGTTTCAGTTGGTCACCTGACCAGACTCATATGTTTTCAGATCTGTAACACGCCGAAATAAAGACCTCACGATTTGGCAATGAAATGAAATGTGAGCCGCTCTTAAAATGTGTTCTTTTGTAGCACTGTCTATTTTTAACTGAATAAACAGCGGAGAAAAAGTGGAAGAGGGATTATTATCTTCACAAGGGCTGCACACCCAATCTCTTCCAAAAAAGGGAAAGAGTCTTTCTTTACAAGAAGGGTTCAGATAAAAGTCTCCAGTCCCCGTGGTGTTTTACTGCAGACTCGGTTCCAGCTTTCTGGCAAGAGCCCTGCTCATGGCTGGAGTCAGCTTCATGCACATCCATCTTTCACATTCCACGTAGATGTTCTGTTTAGTACAACAAAAAGCAGTTTCTTTTTTTTAAAAAAAATATGTCCTGCCGTTGCTTTGGGAATGAACATATGCAGTAAAATCTGAGTAAATTCGAGACATGACGTGGTTGTAAAAATGTAGCAACATTTTCGTACTGGCAGTCTCCCAACGTGGTGACCAGGGTGAAGTCCTATTCAGAAATAAGATAGGCGCGATGCACATAAACCACAGAGCAGAGGATTTGTCAGTAATTAGCCAGTTAAATATCTCAGTAGTTTCAGTAGCTGCTACTGAGATGTGCCTTTGATCTGTAGGTTTCTGGTTTGAATCCTCAGTGGCGTAGCTAGGCCTTTTGCCGTTGCGGTCTCAGCATTTGCCGCCCACAACGGCCGTAACAGCGCGGGGGGATGCTGGCGATTCCTGCGTTTGTTGCCCCGTGACAGCCGCAGGTAAGAACGAGAGGGGGGGTGGAGGTAGCGTCCCCCCTTGCTACGCTACTGTCCTGCCTAACTTTTGACTTTCTGAGCTACTAGGGAGTTGTGTAATAATCAATTCCTATTTTTATGCACCACAAGATAATTCAGTTCGCTGTGTGTCATATTTAAATAACCTTTCACTGTCTAACGATGGAAGACTAGATAAGTCTTATGTCAGCTTCTATGTATATTTGTTTTATGCGTCTATGCAATAGGATACTGAAAAGAGTTGCCCTGAGGATGCCCCACCATGGATCTCATTTAAGGTTTGGCAAAGCGTGAGGACAACCGCAAAGCAGCAGCAATCCCGACACTCCAAAACTTTGGTTCCCATGTCCCTATTAGAGAGGGAGGAATTGTCTGGTTAATATTGTCCAAACCTCCACTGCCCCCCTGATGGTCACCCCTGACTCAGCAGTCCATCCTCCAGAGGACCACTGGGTTATAGTGGATGTTGCCCTGTCCTATTAAGAGTGAATCGCCTGTTACTGATTTCCCTGCCTGTGACTGTTATGCCAAGCATTGCAAATACGGGGAGGGAAAATGTACAATGGCTGCCAATCACAGGAAGAAAACTCCCTACACATTGGGGCTATTTGTGTTTTTTGTTTAAAGAAAACAAATAAGGAAAACAAACTCCTGCTTTGGGGGGTTTGTTTTCTCTAGATATTGAGGAATCTGTGGCTAGATGTCTCTATCAGACTAGGTTTTACAGTTCTCTGCTAAGAAAGAAGAGGCAATTGCCTCCTCCCCCTTTGTGGAACTGCAGACTCTCGGTCAGGGTCTAAATTACCACATATGTTGTGACCAACACCTAATGTGACCTTGCCTTAATTCTCTCTGATCATATCCTTCCATGGTAACCAGATGACTTGTCATCTTTTCCACTCTCTTTCTCTCACACATACCTGCAATGTTTTTCTGTCGAGTGGAATTATCAGATTTATTGCCATTTAAATTCAACAGGTAGTGATAGCCCATAAAACAAGCACAATCTTTAGGGGTGAATATCAGAAGACATCTGCTCCAGCATTTGCAGAATCTACTTTTCGATGTTTGCATTATTTACCCTGTAAACTCACTAATGTTGCTATGATAATGAGGTCG
The DNA here is from genome assembly GCF_964204655.1 of Triturus cristatus. Taxonomy (NCBI): domain Eukaryota; kingdom Metazoa; phylum Chordata; class Amphibia; order Caudata; family Salamandridae; genus Triturus; species Triturus cristatus. The sequence goes on from NC_140588.1 coordinate 511,449,666, forward strand.
CTATTGCCTCTATGCTCAGCCTAGACCTCTCAATAGTTCCAGCTTCCAGCCATTACTTTACATTTCCAGCCCTTGAGCTGATCAGCTGTTTAGGGCTCGCGCTCTGAGTTGCAGGGCGCAGCACTGCTCGCACAGGCGAGAGCCCTTTTGTAGGGGGTTTAGAAACAGAGCCTGGAATCGCACAAGCTTGTGCGTGTGCTTTTCCTTTTGACATCCGCGATTGGCCTTTGAGTGCGTGTTTTTCTCAAAGTCGGCACGCAATAGGCCAAAGGCGGATGCATTGCTCCGCTCATAGCCTATTGTTGTCTATTACGCGCACCAAAGGCCATGTGGTTTCAATTATCGTGCCCAGACACGGGCGCAATAATTGAAAACACTTGTTTGCTGTGGCGCGCGCGCACCACTCGCGGGTGTGTTTTTTTACAATAGCGATCGCTTTTGCGATCGCTTTCAGTGCCGCTTGTTGCCTATTGTTTCAGCCTTAAATGCCTACTTGCTCTAAACTTGTTAAAGCAGGAACAGTATCAAACCTGGGCTTGGCCATATTATTGCGGACTGCAATTATCTGTTCTTTATGTATTTTTTATGAGAAAGCACAGACATCAGAATGATTTAATGAGCTCAGACTGGCTTTTGGAACGCTGATTTCGCTGTGCAGACCACCATCATTGGCGAACCAGCCTTTCCAGGGAAGAGAACAAGCAACTAACATACAGATTCCAGGTTGCCTTCGGGATAGATAGCGTCTTGTGAGCGCACAGAAGATGGGGGAGATTTGCATGCATGTATACAACGGAGGAAGTTCCGAGCAGCATTCCTTTGAAAGGAAACATCCTCGCACCTGCCAAGGTTGTGCCCACCGTGGCCCGTCCATGCCCAGCCCCGCGGAGAAACCTCTAGATGTTTCTATCGGTGTCGCCCCCAGTCACACACCTCAAGAGCCCGTTCCTAAACCCGAGCGCGGCTGTGGGTCACCCACCTACTGCGTCATCATGGGGGCAGTGAGAAAAGGCCCTGCAGCCTGACATTGTGGTGCAGTGCGACTCCCCCCTCCAGCGTCATCAGCGCGGGCAGTGCTGTGCAGTGTCCCTCAGAGAAGGCACTAAACCCTGACACTGAGGTGCAGTGCGACTCTCTCCTGCGTCATCAGGGCGGGCAGTGCTGCGCAGTGTCCCTAAGAGAAGGCACTACACCCTGCCACTAACAATATGGTGTAGTGCGACTAACCCATTCCACCCCCTTCCCGCGTCATCATAGGGGTAGTGCTACGCAGTGTCCTGGGAGAAGGCCCTACACCCACAGCTCGCATTATGATACACTTTCCCCTTGGCATATACAGTCCCCATAGTGATACCATAATATTTATGTTGTTAAAAAAAATATCATCAATAAAAGCCATTACCATTTACAATGCCAATAGCTCACACTTGTTTTCCTTTCCCTCAAGTACCGTTCTACTCTCTTTCTGTCACTTCTTGTCTCTCTCTGTGATGCCTTTCATCCTTTTTCCTCTGTTCTTTCCTCTCTCTCTCAGGCTTTATTAGTGTTACATATTTACATATAATTAAGTAATATTTTTTATTGAATTGCACGCTAAAATGAAATTACTGAAATAAACCAAGAGCAGCATGGAATAATACGCGCATACATTAAATTGTAGGGTGTTTATAGTGCCTATTACCCCTGATGAGATCTCGAAGCGCTCTTTGATGTACATACAACGTTAAAACTCCTGTCCATATTTTTGAATGTGCTGCATTGTGATCTTCTAATAGCAGCTAAAATTCCATGTTTCAGTAGGCGTCCGGATTTACAGTGGAAAGGTAATGTTGGAGAAAGCCTCAGTCCAAATTCAATTTACGTTATTTTGACAATTGTGTGTTCTGTTCAGCTCCATTAACTCACCTCTGAGGAAAAGCTAGTGGATCTTTTTTCTTTCCCATAATATGTATGCAGTGGACGTGATTAAAATGTAATTTATTCAGAAGTCAGGTGGGTATCTTGTTCTGCTGGCAAAAGACCAGCCCTCGCATTCTCCTCTTCGCTAACACTATGTTTTCACCCGATAAAAGGCATCACATTTACAATGCCAATAGCTTAAACTCTCACAAATGCAAGACCTATTGCATTGCAAATGCTTGTTTTGCTAAAGAGGTGGTCTACAGGCAGCCTTTCAGGAGATAGACTGTTTGCCTGATTCTACTGCTTATCAAAGGTACCTAATCCAGCACTATCTGGCATGCAATTAATGTTATTTCTTTCCGCAGTTTTACATCCTCACATTGCATGCAGTGTCAAAAAGCCTCCTCTGTTCCCATGAAAACTGACCTTGATTTAAAACTTTAAATTCAAATGCTTCCTCTCCTTTGCTATCGAATATTACCTCTCCTTACTTAATATCCTTTGCATGCTCTCTCTCTCTGAGCACAGCCTACTGTAAGTCACATGCATGTTTGCCCTCATTCCGATTACTCTTTCTATTAATTGCCCACACCTCATTTCAAAGATCAAATTGTCTTTAACTAATTTCAAAGATCACACCCTCTCCCATAAAATGCATACCCCTTCAACCCAGCAATGCTAATTTCCTGTGGTTTACCTAGTAATACCACAAACCATTTGGGTGACTTCAAATACCCGCTCTCCTTGAAGCTCATACTAAACTCCTATTATTTTAATCTACTAGATAGAAACTGGAGTAAATGCATGGAACAGATTAATTCCAATAATAAGCAATAACCACTGAAAGAAAACACTAACCTTGGGTTACGGAGCAGAATGCTAAGTGGTACAAAGAGCTGTAATATATCATCAGGTATAGTAATGACCACACAATACAAACAATCCCATTGAAAAAAACAGGAAATGAGGTCCATTAGTAGATTACAACATTTAAAAACAGATCACGAGAGAGATCAGCATCAGAAGCTAACATTTGGAGGAGTTTAAAATCGCAATTTAAAGGTTAATATCATACTTGTCAAACAAACATTAGACATACAGCACAATCTCTCCTTGTGAAATTTTGGACATCTCATTAACAGATTCTTTAAGAGATACAATAAATCGTCAAGATTACTGTCTTGCTTAACATGTCCACTTTATGGAAACACGTCCAAGTGGATTAAGACCAACAGCTGTCTGATGTAGTGATTTGCCACCATTGTGAAATAACTACTATGCGTCAATCAAGAATTACTTTCAACAAGTCTAAGCAAAGAAGTCTTAGTATAAGCATATAATGCACTTATATGAAAGGAGTACACCCCAATAAGAACCATAAACAGAAGATAATCAAGTTCAATCCTTGAGTCGAGAACATCTATAAAAGAAGCTAATTCATACTTTTGGTTATACTTTTGTTGCTATGGCTGTTTCCACCTTGATTGCTTCTTTTATGTTTCCACCTTGATTGTGACAGCAAATTGCCAATAAACGCTATTTTCATAATTTAAGCATTCTACCTTGTAAAGTGGCATTGCAACCATGTTTTTTCCACTTCACCTACGAAGTAGGGCCCAAAAATATTTGAGGGTGGGATTTCACATCATCTGTGTCATAAACAAATTTAAGGGAACACTGCAAAGTGTAATCCTGGGTGGAGAACGGAAAGGAATCCTCAATATTTATGGTGGTGTAGGAAAAGTGGAACACGCTTGACCTGGTAGAAAAAGAACATTTGATGTTCATACCTACTTCTGTGGCCCACAGAATCCTTCAGGTGTAAGGGTAGAAAGAAGAAACACTTGGTACATGGTAGACTACATTTCAAGACCACACTGAGGTACTGACTCTCCATATCCTCTCAAATTAATTACCCTACGAGCAGTAAATTTCTTGCTTTTAAAATGTAATTTGTGAATCGGACCCCTGAAATTTTCACCTAATAAGCGTTACCCATTTTACTAAATTTACTATTTAATGTCTGTTCAGCAGCATAGTAGGTGGAATTAACATGTATTTTGAGACATTTTACTTGAATTAAGCCCTGAATCCGCCTTTGAGATGAGGTGACAGATAAGCAGCAAACTGAAAATAATTATATGCAAAGCCTTGCAGCCTATTTATTCAACGGTGAGAAATGGAACAGATTGATACATTTTTGTTCCTAGTTCTTTAAAAACCTTTTACCATCAGCCACATCTGTATTCCAGCAACATGCATGAAAGAAGGGTAGTGAAGGTGGTTTACCTGTTACATAGTTACAAGCCCAAGCTAAGTGTATGAGTGATATAATATGTGAGGTTATAGGGATTGCATGGCAGGGACGCAAGTTATAGTTAGGTCAATAAACTATAACTTGTGAATTTCAGTGGCTTACATACACAGTGGCAGCCACCACTGTATAGTTATAGTTAGGACTAAATTCCATAGGAATTGGATTTTTGGGTTTGCTAATTCCATTGGCGCATTTGCACCTCAGCTCCTTCCTTGAAAGTTTTGAGGTGATCCATGAAGCGGATAGGGGACGGCAAAGAAAAAAGGATGGGCCTAAAACAAAATTTCCACATGCAATTTCCATAGGCATTTATGAACCGTGCTACAGCCCAAACAGCTGGGCAGAATTACACCAGATTTGGCAGACATCTACATCTTTACCCAAAAAGGCTGCTTTTTTTTATATGGCGTAAATTAACCCAGTAGTTTTGGAGAAATTAAGGTTGAAATGTATGTATATCTTGATGGTTTGGTTTGCGGGACAAATTCTCGAATAATAGAGCAATCGGATTGGCTGAAGGGGCTTTTTTTCCCCCTTCAGCCTCCTTGTTCCCTCAGGAGCGAAAAACTTCCACGAGTGGGAGCTTGCGCACTGATTGGCTGGCCACAACATGAAGAGAAATGTGGACACCATTACAGGACTCAGGGACTTGGTCTTTGTGTCCTGAAAAATAAATAAATAAATATGCCCCTCTGGACATTTTTGGGTGTCTAAGAGGAACCCCACTAGCAGTCAAATATAACAATGTTTTATTTTTGGGGGAGCCACTATCCCACCGGAGTCCCACAGGAGCCAGCACAGCCATCTGAACTTCTGCAGGAGTCCACGGAGCTGCTCTGGCTCTGGCTCCCGCAAGTCCCGGGAGAGACCAGAGAGATTGGGGAAACAATTACAGAATAAAGGGAAGGGGTTGGTAGCCATAGAGAGTGGGGGTTGGGAGTATGGCCTGTCCACAGGTCAGACCCTCGTGGCTACCATCTACCACAGTTGGCCAAAGACCTTGGGGAGCAGGGTGTTGGCCGGCAGCGGGGGTTGAGTGCAATATATTACCCAGTGGGGACTGAGAACGAAATCACTGAAATTCACCAGTTATACTTATCTCAAGTAACTATATCTCGTGCCCTAAAGTAACTATAACTTTCACGCTCTCCATGCACTGCTAATTAGCCCCCATATTATATTTCCCATGGCATTTTCAATGAGATAGTTGATAACAACACTGACTATCTGAAATGACAATATTGATGACAACACTTTGCATGGCAAGGACACGAGTTATAGTTGCTTTAGGACACATGTTTTAGTTACCTGATATAACTATAAATGGTGAATTTTAGTTGTTTAGTTCATTAAAACTTTGATATATATTAAAAGTACTTTTGAAAAGTATCTAATAATGGGACTCAGTCTCTCACTGTCTCCATTTATCCAAGTATCTTTATTATAAATGAGTGATAATCTAAAGCCTGGCTGATGAGGGATGTTAGCCGGAAACCGGTCCCAGAATGCTTGTTTCCGGTCCAGGGAAGACATGGCTTGGCAGTTCGGGCTGGACTGTTCCCATGAGGCACAGGGTCAAGACTGATTTGCATATAGCTGTGTCTTAACTGGGCTGGCGGAGTGAGCTAAAGAACGATAACAGATTCAACCCAGATCTGTGACTGGGGGTGAGTGTCTGAAAAGTTTCTGCGCTCCGTCCATCATCTTTTTGTGTTTGCTTTGATAATCTATATCATCAGACATAAAGTTTGAGTCCTAAACAATGTCTACAAAAATATTGCCCTATTAAAATTAATAACAGAAATTCTTTACCCAATATTATTGCAAACAATATTTAGGGCACACTGGGAAGAGGTGTGGCGCAGCGGCCAGGGCAACTGACGCCGGACGATGGGGATCACGGTTCGATCCCTGGCACCAGCGGCTGGTCAGCCCAGCACCATGTGACTCTGGGCAATAACTCACTTAATCTTCTCAACGGCGCCGGAATACCTACGGATAGCTGTGCGCTTTACAAATACTGAATTTACATTTTATATTTTTATTTACTATGTATGTCAAACTATAGTTCTGTATACAATATAATGACATGCATCCTAGATAACAAATTCAGCAACCGGTTGAGGAAGCTGAATGTTGATTCCTGATCTCTGGAAAGTCAAACACATAGTGCCAGATTTGTTCCAGAGAAAGAAACACAAGCCTGTGCAATGCTAACAGGATTATGAAGTTCACCAAATGACATGCCTTTTAAATAACCATTTTGCTGCACGCTTCGTCAGTTTTCATGTCTAAATCTAGACTTGAGAAGATATGCCTGTTACAGAGAGCACGTGCACACTCCCAACCCAATTAATCTACTTTGAGAATAGCTTTTCATAATCTTACAAAATGCATGCATGCAAGAAAAGTCCAATATACACAGACCTTTGATGAGCATGACAAGTATTAAAATCGGTTCCAAGAAACTCGAGAACACATGCAAAACTTTAAAAACAAAGTCGTGTTTGTTCACCTTCACGAGCAATAAACATATTTAGCCTTTACTTAGTTCAATAATTAAATTTCACTATCTGCTATGAAATGATGAAAGGCTGAAGTGACGTTTCTAGGGTAAAAGGCCGTGCACAGAGCGTGCATCTGGAGCGTCACCAGCTGGTCTGTCACAGTTTTGTACGGAAATAATAGCGTTTTTGGCACAGTGACATTCTGTCCATGAATACATTCCCAGGACAGCAAAAAACTGGACACCACAATGCAGACAAGGCTTGCAAATTCCAAATCTCTTTTGTGATCTTCGGACTCGGCATTTGCATAACAGGATAGACAGGGGGTGGAATGGGTAAGAATGTTGTCCTTGGTACAGCACTTGCCCCTCCGAGCAGCAGAGGAGGTGATGTGTGTGGTCAGCTCTTTTTGGGGTACTCCAGCATTTGGAAGAGGAAGGAAGGAAGGTAGCAAAACAAGTCCTGCTGAAAGCCGCTTACAATGGCCCTAAATATAGAGTTGCCAGGTGTATATGTTTACAGTGGGAAGGTGTCGGCATTAAATTTTTCTAGTACCAACAGCGAAAGAATAAAGAAAGACTGGGAACACTAGTTTATTTTGACCCAATAGTTTTTAACAGTCAGAAGAAATGCAGTCTTCAACGTTTGAACATCTCTAAATTAATTAAGAATTCAGTTTGGAGAGAATACAATCATATTATTAAGTTTACCCCCACCAACCCTGGACATTGGTCACCTATTTCATTTGACGGCTGAAAGGAAGGAGTCTCTGTCTGTTGCACAAATTCATGGAAATCAAAGAACCTCTGTAAAGATGAAACATGTATGGATGTCATGGACCCCTGGCCTGCTCTTTGCGACCCCTGCCACTGCCTTTGTGACCCCTGGCCTCATAGGTAGTCAAATTAGTGCCAAGAACAGAGGGGTGGCTTGCATTTTCAGCGCCAGGCTCCAGCTTCCTTTTCTGCTAATTTTTTTATTGCATTAATAGTGAATACTAATCTATTATTCACTATAAATGCAATTAAAAGTGCGCAGCTGAATCTGGAAGGGGACATTCACTGGTATCTTAGGTATGTAAGATAAAATGATTTTCTTTTTTTTGTTTAATAATTTTTTATTAAGATTTCAGAAAAAAGAAAAACAATATTAATTAAATGAACACATTAAGAATATAATATTACAATTAATATATAAGAAAAAAAACGTGAGTAAATAATTCAAAAGAGAAAAAGCGAAAAAGAGGTGAAGAAAGAGAGGTTGAAAATGAGAGAATAAAAAGAGAGGAAGAGAGAGAAGAAAAGATTAAAAGAAAAGAAGCAAGAAAGAAGAGAAATATAAGGAAGTTAGAAAGTAAGAGAAAGGGAGCAATTAAGATAAAGGTGCATGTGTAGAAAGATATGAAGTAAAAGGTAACCAAAGGACGTCAGATTTAATTTTCTGAGAAAGAGTAATAGAAGAAACAGTAGCAATTCTATGTTCATCACAAATATAGTTCCACCAAGTTAATAATGATACTTTAGGGTTATCTTTCCAACAAGACAAAATCACTTTAAATGCTAGAGCAACAAATAAATCAAACAAAAAAGAAATATGATGAGAGACATCAAAATCTGGTGAGGAGGAACCTAGAAAAACATTTTGTATGGATAGTGGAATATTACAATGAAATATTTTCATACATTTAGACCAAACAGATTGCCAAAACTTTAATACATGAGAACAATCGTAAAGTAGATGGATTAAAGTCCCAGTGAATTTAGAACAAGACCAATAAAAGGACGAGGAAGTAGGGGAGAACTTGGATATATAAACAGGAGTAATAACAGCTCTATTATAAATAAAGTATAGAGATTGAGTAATACAAGCAGCAATAGAAGTTTTAAATAACTTAAGCCATAATTTATCCCAAGAAGAGATAGGAAGTGACAAAGATAAGTCTGCTTCCCAGAGTAATTCTATATGGGATTTAGGTCGTTCAGTAATAGGTGATAACAACAATTTATAAATAAAAGCAACCTTAGGTCTATGTTCCTGCGAGATACTATATAGCAGTGAGGATGGAGTGAGTGAGGGAAAAGCCAAAGGGACATTTTGGAAGATAAATAAGGCTGCAAAGCTGTTGATATTAAAAGATATTCATTAAAAAATGAATCAGGTAAATTATAATGTAATTGTAAATCATGGAAGGGAATAATATAATTATACTGGATTAACTGATGGATAAAAAGAATTCCCTTCTCTCAATGTTTAGATAAAATGATTTTCAATATATGTTATGTGCGTGCATGTCAGTAAGAGAGAGTTTGGGGAAGAGCGTATGTATCTACGGGCATACATGTTAGTATGTGGGATAGTATGTGTGCATGTGTTTGTGTGTGGTGTGTGTATGTGAAAGTGAGTGAGTGAGAAACTAAAGGTGAGTCAGAGTAAGAGTAAGTAAGAGCGTGTGAATGAGTGAGTAATAGTAAGAGTGAGTGCAAATATTGTGAAGTCATGATGGGTAAGGTCATGTGGCACCACTTCCTGTGATGTTATTAAGGTTAAGGGGCGTATGATGTGACCTCTGCTACCCCTGGAATTTTGGTGAATCGACGTCCATGGAAATACTTGAGTCATTTATATTCGACTTAAAAACTTGACTTCTAAAGCTGATTTCAAAAGGAAACGGAATGACAGAAAATGCCACAGTTATAAAAAGCCTTCAATATTGATAATACAATTATTTACTGCCACTACATGATACAAAGTAGAATCATGGTCGTTTCACTTTCCTCAATGAAAGTACAAATAGGGCAGGCAAGTATGAGGTGATGATACAAAAGGTGCAGGCAGCCGGTAAGACAAGCATTGGCAAAGCCATTAGGTTTCGCACCAGCAAAATCTTTTGGCTTTGTCAATGTTTTTTATACATGTTTCACAGCAGTGCGAGTGGCTGTGCAGCATGTCCTGAAGTTTAAAAAAAAAAAAGCTCTGTGACGAAACCAATAGATTTTGCAAAGGCGAAACATATTTGCTTTGCCATTGCTTGTTTAAAAGTGAAGCGATCTGCAAACAAATGATAGCTGCGGGGCCATGGGTGAGCACTGAAGGAGTGGTTGGGAGGGAAGCAATGGTGAGCAGGCATGGAGAGCAACGTGCAGCAGATCAACAGGCCAGAGGGTGGGGAGAAGAATTTTTAAAAATTCTAAAGAAAGCCGAGGAGGAAGCACTGGGCAGGAGGAGGGAGCAACACAGACCAGGTCTGGGTGAGTGGAATAGAATGCATCAGACGAATAAGAGAGAGCAAATGGGGTGAGGGGAGCAACATGGAGCGTTCAAGGCGAGAGGTGCAGGACTTTGGTGGAAAGAAAGCTGCACACGAGCCCTCGTGTTTAGCTAACATGAAAACCTCCCTACACACGAAACATTAAAGCACCTTTCTTTAAAACTGCATTTATTTGTTTTCTTTCCTTCTTAATATATTTATTTAATGGCAGCATCTTCATTATGGAGCCGTCTAAAAAGCAGCCTGGGCTGCACGGACCTATGGAAGTTCAGGAAAGCTGAGCGTCACTATGCGGGAAGGGTAAGCAAGTGGGGGTTGAAGCTCTGTCTTGAACTGCCTTTGTTTAAAAATAAAAAAAAAGAGGGTGTGCATATTGAAAGTGCTGTGTGTTGGTAAAGAGAGTGGGGGCTCATTCAGAAATTAAATTAAAAAGTACTTTCACATTGAGTAGCCAAGGGAAGGGTGCTGTCCAGTAGCCAGTGACTGGAAGCTGTTTTTCAGCCGAGCTCCACACTATGGCGTGGACAGCAAAGCAGATCAGGAAGTGAAAGCAGAAGAAGTGCTGGCCAATCAGAGGCAGGTAAATTACAGCGGCGTTGGAATTGACGAATGGTAAGTTTGGATAAGTATTGGGCGAGTTCTAAGCCCCTTTTAGGATTTTTTTGAATACAAGAGATTTTGAAATGCAGGCGAAACCTAAAAAAGCACTATACTAGAGGGGCAGAATGTAAAGCCAGACTGGAAGATGGGCGAAGGAAGGTGGAAGGGTTCAGCTTTGTCAGGACAACAGGACCAGGGGCGAAGACAAAGGAGAGACAGGCTCAATTGCTGCATACTGGCCAAACTGATGTGGTGTGAAATGACAATTGGTATGGAGGTGTCATATGCTACTTTACGATAAATACTTGTTAAGGCAGTGAACATAAGCTTGGGCCCCCACTTTTATAGCTTAATTGCACCAACCATACAAAGTTGAAAAGGAGTGAAATACGGATAGGAACCATACATATGTAGTTAAAATAAATACTTGCCAGCATGAGCTCAATAGAGAACAGAACAGGGAAAGAGGACTGAAAGTGGGGAGAAGAAATGAAACCAAACTTTTTGTTTTATTTGACTGACAAAATATTTCACCCTAATTTTGATTAGATTCACATCGGTAATAGAGAAAGTACAGTCAAAATGAAATCGATCATTTAAACCTCAGGCAAATTAGGTCAAGAAATTGAAAGGTCTGAAGGCACATACATCTGAGCTGGCTCTGTCTGGAAATATTTGGATCCAGAGCTTCAGTGAAGGTACAGAACGCTTAGTAGTTTTTTGCCTTGAGCTGTTCCCATCTGATGGTTTATACCTCCACTGGCAACCCTTCTCACCCTTATGTTCTGAGGCTAAAAACAGAAGACGTCCCTAGACTGACCATCATATGCCCGATGCTCCCAAACCTGCTGTGCAACTTTTGGCATCTTTTCTGGTTGTACACTGATTTTCTAAGTATTTCTCTTGCTGTAGAACTTCCATGTTACAACTGTGTTATGGTAAAAAAAATTGTTATATATATAAAGAAACCGTTCATCACAGGTGGTATTGATGACCTGCCCAGAAGTGACATGAAAAACCCATTAATCTTTTTCTCCTTGAAATAATAACTCAAGCCATGGTTGAGGGAGGTATCCTGGCATCAAAAGAAGGGTAGAAACCTACTGGTTTCTAAAGGGGCCTTAAGATTTCACACCGCTCAGATATTAAATTTAGTGTACTAGCAGAGCACAAAGCAAATTTTCTTGAGTACCTCAATCTAGGATTCAACCCTGTTGGCTAATCGTAGCCTTTCCATGTGAGATTGCAGACCGGCAAGAAGGATGATGGACTTGCTGATAAAACAACACATCCCATGTAGCTCATATTAATATTTAAAAATGGCATATCACAGATAACATATTACTTTCACAGTTTTAGATGATTCACATAATTTATGGCACAGATCACGTTCAACAGAAATGTGAATAATTAGCTCGCAGTGGTCTGTGAAATTGGATCTTAGTGGTCTCCCTTTGTAAGCTTCACCCCCAGAGCATGCAACCTAAAGGCTGAGCGCAACTCGGTGTGATAGAATAACATCATATAATCTGTTAGATCAGCAATTTTTCCTTTGGATATGGCATCATAATTCATTAAAATTCAATTTTTCCATTGGATATGGCATTATAATTCATTAAAATTCAATTTTTCCATAGAATATAGCATTATAATTAATTAAAATTCTATCTTTGCTTTAAGTTTAAATCTAGAGACCGCGGTCCGCTCTGATCTCGCCGGCAACAGAGTTCCATCTCATTGCCTTTGGATTGGCACTGGAGACAGGAAGGAGCATTATGTCAGCATCCGCTCAACAGCAAAAGATGAAAACATATTTTTTTCTGCAAATGACCCTTCAAGCGCCTACGCCCAGAGAAGGGCAGCTGAGCACAATGGCAGGAAAGGCAACACGTTGCCAGTGCCGTCTGCTACCTCACACCTCAATTGATAGAGGCACAGAGCATACACTGCCGAATAAGGAAAACAAAAAGGCAGAGATAGAAAAACAACCAACACGCTTTCAAGCATATGCTCATAAGGGTGCCTACATGGAACCGGATGCAGATATGAGCAGTACATGGTCTTGGCATTGGTACGAAGTTCTGTATTATTATTACAGAGTTGCTACTTACTTGAATATAAAGACAACCGTATACAAGTTACAATTCAGTATAGTATAACTGATGCAATAGGTAGAGCAATTGGCACACAGGGTGGACCTGAAAATCTTGATCTGTCCATAACGTTTGATCAATATGTTTCTGAAATAACTGTTGCAGAAAATACGCCAATTACTTGTCAAGCCAACAACTGTTAGACTAAAACACTTCCCAGGCGGAAAGTCATGCCTTTCTTCCTGTTTATCAATGTGCTTGGATGCCATGTCAAATATAGGCTGATCTTCATAAATTTATAATCAAGGTTTAGTCTTACGTTTAATCAAAAAAGATTGACAAATTAGGCCTTTTTTGTGTGCATCTTTCATACACCACTCTTGTCATGTCTGGGATATCTAGAAGGAGCCATACAACATTAGGCCCTAATTTTATTTTGCTGTTCCTAGCTACATCACTGTTAGACCTTACTTACATCCAAAGCAGACATGTGCTAGGCTGGAGTGGCCACATGAGACAGAAGGAACACCCACAGAAGGCTAAGGATAGACAACGGTTATTGGGGGTCAGTGAACAGAGAGATGATCCGCGATCCAGCCTGGCAAACAGCGCTGAGAGACTGGATTCATTTTCCTATAGGCATGTACATCATTTGCTCTCCCGCCTCAAAAAAACTCCCTGGGGATGGTCGAGCTCACTTGGTGCATTCAGTCGGTATCATACAGGGCTGGTATGAACCCATCTTTCATGACTGCTTTTTGTTGTCAAGCCTCTACTGGACACGCGCCAGTATTGCGGTCTGGCTCAACATTAGCCGGTCTGCTGGCCACCTCTTATAATCGGACAGGAGACCTCCATCTTCATGCCATCCATGACCGCACGCGACAATTCCCATCAAGTCGCACAACCGGCTCAGTGATCATCGGACAGTCGTGCTAGATATAGCCGAGTATGGAGAGGATTTCCTGGATCCCTGCCAAGGAAGTGCCTCCAGCACGGATTCTGCGGCCTAGTAAAACAGCCTGGCTCAGACCTCAAACGTGACTACTATTGCTCTGTTGATATTACTGTAAATAAGAGAAAATCATGGGTTCGCAGTAACCTTCTCTTCACATGAAAACAACACTGCAAGAACTTCCTACTTTTTATCTGTAAGCTAACAAACCAAGCCAGAGATATTTTTGGCTTCTCTCACTGAATTGTTGTTCCTCTTAATACATTCTCACAGGAAAGTTCTCTTTCTCTGATTTTATTTAATTCTGAAAACAGTCACATCCGTTTAATAGACAGTAATGTTGAGCAAAGGGTTGACCTTATGTTAAAAATGGGCATGTCATTATTGCTCATGATCATGTATAATCAATTAAGGCAAGAACACTTCTAATGGCCCTTATTGACAAACGTTTTGTCCAAAAACAAAAATTGCATTTGTGTTGCTATGAAATTTTGATATACCACCATCTTGAGCTTAAGTTTAGGGCAGGAAGGACAGAGTGTAATCGATTGCCACTCACAATTATTTAGCACTGCCATCCCCTCTATGGGTGCACTTAAACAGTTACTTCCAAAACAGGTAGGAGGGACTGTGTTGCTAGGATATGAATACATAGGGAACAGCTGCAAATTAATCGAAATGGCGATTTTCAGACTGAAAAAAAGTGTTCCCAGTGTTAAAAAAAAAAAAATAGTGCATATGCTCAGTTCTGCAAGACCTAATTATGCAGGTTTTTCACAATGTTGACAATCCACTTATATAGATATCGGTGAATTCAGCTGAAAATCTATACCAGTCGTAGACTGTAAACACTACTCCTCGAGATGTTTGTGATTGTTCAAAACTTTGGAAATCTGCAAGGAATTTTTTTTTAAGCATTGTTTTGTGAATTAGATGCTTAATGCTTACTAATTCTTGGAACAACGTTTTGTTAATATGGAACTAGAGCTGGGTGACCAACCAATTAACAGGGAGAACGAGCCAGAGCAGTCAGGTGTTTGGCTTGGCTCTAAGAACCAGCCCACGAGCCAAGCCATGAAAATGTTTAACATGTAAATCATGTAACAAATACCATGTAAAAAGTCACTTTATCGATGATGTAGAAAGTCTCTTCAAAATTCAAAGAAAGCAAATTTCTTTAACATATGGAAGTGTTTCACCTCAGTACATTAGATTATCTTACTGCCTTGAGAGGTATTTATTAAAAGAGTTTTGAATTTAGAAACATTTCTGTCCCCCTACCCTGGCGACAATGCTACAAGTGAACTAAGAGGCAAGTCAGGTTACAATAAGTTAAGAAATTGCACCATCGCCCTAGGAAAATGTTATGCAAATAACTACGATAAGAAAACCTACAGTATATCCAGTATGGGCACCATTACTCCAAGGCCATCATCATGACAGCAATAGCCAGAATTCTTTCAAGAATTCCCACAATATGACAAGTATAGCTCTGTAGTGAACCATGGATACCCAGAAGACTGCCAGCCATGCTAATTATATATGACTGATGGCACCATTCTGGCAAAGTGATAACATTTTGTCAAAAATGCCCAAAAATGTCTAGGATGAGCCACTATGATGTTGTGGTTGGCCAGAATGTTCTTTAGAATGGCGACAATTTATCAAAATGGGCCACCACCATTGCGGGCAGAGCCAGCATTTTAACAAGAATGTCTACAGTATGTCAAGGATGGGTTAATGAGATGCCAGGGAGAGCCCAAACGTTGCCTGTAAAGGTAACAATATGTCAAGGATGATTTGACTTCCTGATTCGAATGACAACTAAAGGGGAAACTCCTCCACTCAACATTGTCTCATCAGAGTGATCTGTAGAAAGATGAAGACACATCCTGCCGATTATGAGAGGAGATTTGATTAAAACAAATATTGAAGCCCCTTCTCTGTAAGCACAGATGTGTGAATGTGGCGAATATTTGTCAGGTGTTGACCCCCAGTTTGCAGTTAGATTACTTTCTATTAGGCATCTGGAATCTTTTTCTCTTATTCTGTTTTGGAGGAGTTCTAGCTTAAGAAGAAGTATTTCGGATGCCTGCTAAAAAAGTGATCTTGTAATCTCGCCCAAAACCATAGGCTCCTATTTGGGAAAGCGCAGCATGCCAAATACCTACACTGAGAAATCAATGGCATTCATAGATTTTCACGTGTAAACACCCGGCACTCAAAAGTCTGAACACTACTGGGTTTCAGGATCTGTTTATAGTGCATTTCGCACTTTTCTGGGAAATCCGTTTAGTCTCTTGGTAGAGAATGCTATTTCTTGTGAACCAACCTACCCCAAAGCTCACATAAAGTGGAAGGGTTATCATTTCACTTACCACTCTAAAACATACAGAGTTCTTCGTGCGTTTGTAGAGGTAGTTCGCCTTCTTTACCGATGGAAAATCCATGGAAAACTTTTGTAAACGCTCACAGAGTTCCAATTTACAAATGTATAAAATTCAACCACGTAGATCGATTTTTTACATGAGTAGGAAAAAGTGCACACGTCCTTATCCTGTGGATAAGAATGTGAATGTGGCCACCATAGCTTTGTAAATGAGGCTATGGTGCTTTATATGAGAGCTCTTGCTTTGGAGCTATCTGCGCTGTCGTGAGCCAGGGAGTTCACATCAGTGTCAACCAAGGCTTGGAGCCCTAGGCGAGAAGCGAACGGGAAATGAAGGATGCTCACTGTACACTGTGAAGCAATTATCAAAACAAAGAACCGTCTTTAGAATAATTTAGTTAGGCCACAGAGGAGCGATTTAGCCATTATTTGCACAGTGGTAGTGTATTTAAGTTTGTTTTTTCTGTTTATTTATGGACGCCATGAACATTCCAGAAGCTTTGCTAAGAGTCGTTTGGCTGAGAATAAGCGGCCCTCTCTCGTGCCCCCTTGCACGACTGCGTCATGGCTCACAAGTCACGTGGCCGGATGACCGAAACGGCAAAAATAGCAGAGGGGCCTTTTAGCCATCTGTGTAAAAAAGTAGAACATATCTGAGCCTATCACAGAAAAAAAAAGACTAATCAGAATGCTAACGCCTTGTTTTCAAGTTATTAGAAGTTGCAAGTTATTCTAGTTGGAGGGCAGAGGATTCATACAGGAGTCTGGAGACATTCAGGTAGAGGTAAGGACTTTATTTCATGTTAGCCCCAGGGGTACAGCCACAGCCTGATGTGTCCTGTAAGGGCTCCATTTCCCCTCCAACTGTATTGACAGTATTGAAGCGGAAACCACTCGAGAAGCCACCACATGCGCAGTAATCTGCAGAAACCTTTTATAAACTGCCTGCCACAAGGCCCTAACTAATAACACAATCCCAGAAGGAGGGAACTATCTAATTCTGAACTTTACCATCTAGATTGCCATGACCATTTCATTGGGTTACCCACGGCTTCTAAATCTATCTATAGTAACTTATAACTGTTTCAACCGCTAGAAAAAGGAATTTTATTTAGCGACACCTGCATTTTAACTCCTCACAGCCAGTTACTGCCTGTATTGTTACGGATCCTATTTTTTATTTTTCTCCTAAGAAAAAAAGCAGACCTAATAGTTTTAAACGGATCAATTAACTCCATTGCTATGAAATGGATCGAGTTATATGTTTTACAAATGTTTTATCATGCAATATATTGCAAAGGTTTTTATTAATCGTGCTGTCTGCGGCGACTCCTCCACTTAGGTGGACGAGCGCCGCCCCACTGCTCTCCGAGCAGTTGAAAGAGGATGATGATAATAAAGCAGCGTTTTTATCATTTTATTTTTCCTACTGCAGTGGCGTAGCTGGGACGGAGCTGGGCTCCGTGACGCCATAGCACTGCAGTGGGAGGAGTGGTTAGTGCGCTCTGTAAGTGCGCATGGTGCTTTGCCTGGCCCTCTCGGGCCAGCCTAAGCGTCATGCGCACTTTGCATGAGCACCGAACCACAGCTGTGGGGAGCCTGGGAGCCCAGGTTCTTCCTGCTGCCGGACTTGAGGAAGACAAAGAGGACCGGGAAGAGGCAGAGGCTGCTGACCCAATTACAGTTGTGAGTTAAAAAAAAAAAAAAATGCCATTCCCCCCTCTTCCTGCCCCACCACTCCCATGTCGTAGCAGCCTCTACTGCATACTGTAAAGATTTACTTACCTTCCAAATTACAAATTACACAGATACACAATATTCTATAACATCATTCACTCTCGGCATTCCAGTCACCAGCTCAAACATACTGTAAATGGGGACACACAGGATGCTACATCTGTCCTCACCACTACATGTAACGTAAGAGCAACATTTGACCATATCATCATCTCTTCCCAAGAACAGAGAGATGGCTTCCCTCCAGGGCACCCTGCAATTTTTGGATGCTATAACACTCCTATTGTAAGCTCTAGGCCGTCTGTCTGGATTGTGTACTGTTGTAAATCGAACATATGGAATACTGACATTGTAAAAAGCAGATCTGCTCTGGAATGTGTGTAGATTATTATTTGGGTGCTGATATATGTATCCTGTGGGTGGTTTAGGTGTTTCTGTGGGGAAGTGCCATGGGCAAGTGCATTTCAAGAAGGGCAAGGTACGGGTATTCTGGTTTCTCCTATGTAAGCCCAACGGCCCTGTACGTTGCCACAAGTAAGAGTGCAGTAGGACACTAAAAACACCACACTGAGTACACTGTTTCTGGTATAAAAGGTGGGATGACTTCAGGTGGGTAAGAAGGGGGGGGACAATTTTTGGGTTCTTAGACAGGAAATTAATATAACAAAAAAGCTGGAAACGGTGTTTTCCCCACCAAGGAAGTTTGCAAATCTCTCCCAGCAGAGTACAGAGTAATAAAGAAATAGAGACAGTCCCTACATCAAGAGTTTGAATCAGCCAGTACTGTAGCTCTGCATGGCTAAAATAGGAAGTTACAACATTAGATATTTTGTACTCAGACAGTACCAATGCCATACCAGATTGGTAGTGAAATACCGCAAACCTGCATTTCCATGATAAGTGTCTGCTCCACTCGTCTGGCAGATTAATATCCCATATTAAGGTTCCTTCCTTCAGGAGCATCACATACAAAAGGTGAACACCCAGTACCTGGATACTCTCTTATTCTGTAGTTGTTAATGTCTTGATCGTAACTAGATATTGCTGTTTTGTCTTGTGATTTAGGGCTTGCTTTGTCTTCACTTGTGATTTTCTTCATATAATGGGCCTGATCCCAGTGAAATGAAGAGTATAGAGTATTCCTGTTACACCATCAATCATTAGAAAATGCAATGTAATCAATAAATGATGCTCTAGTCAGTCAGCTCTTGAATGATGGGATGATTCTAAAACTGTAGTAGTAGACGCGGTACACCTTCCGTGCTTACATTGCATCCACTCGTCCATACTGACTACTCACATTTGGAAGGTTTTGGACTATTTGGGCCTCATCTTTAGGGTGCCGCCTGGGTCCTATGTCACAATGAGCATGGGACACTTATCCAGGAATACCTGTTATACTTGGAGGCAGGGCACTGAGGGTAACTACACAGTAATGAGTGGATCTTCTGGATTGATGTCAGCCACTGGTAATTATTCTGGGCCACAATACAGTTCATTGAGTGTTTTTGTTCAACATGCCACCCAGACAAGAACTTTGTGATCAGCTTTGGCCCTGCTCCAATAAGAACAGCAATGCCCAAACTACCATGCCAGGTCCACTCTGAACTGGAGCAGGGTGGACCTCACCTTAATATTTGTTGCAGTTGATACTTGAAGTGTGATGGATATAGGTCCTCTGCTCACTGTGCAAGAGGACTTAGACTATAACTCACTTGTGAGACTTAAGTAGAGCAAAACCGCTCTGAGGCTGCTTTCCGACCAAAGGGGACACATGGTCTGGCAGGTCGGGCTGGACTATTCCTTTTGGAGAAGTATACAACTGATTTTTATATGGCAGGTCTCTGTTTAGAGTGGCATAGAGGTGAAAAGCGATGGAATGCAGCCCGGGCGTTCATCAGTGGTTAAGATTAATTCAAGCATTCCATCCATCATCTTGTTGTTTGATACTGCAATATTGCCCAGTACTGATGCAAAATTGCACAGAAATAATGAAAGTTGCCTTGTCCTGGAGAAGCTTTCATGGATGGCCTTAAGTGACATTTTTTTATATGTTTTAGCTTTGTCAAATGATTTCTCTCAGGGTGACATGTCAGTCTGATCAATAGGGCACATTTGTACTTTTCTTACACATTCAAAGCCATTTAAGATCATATAAAGAGGTCTCCTGTAGGGTAGTTTGCACATAAAAAGATAAGTCTCTCCAACTGCCTTTAAAATATTTACTTCAGGAATTCATTTTGACCCAGTGCCCAGACAACCAGTAAAAAGCCTATTTATAAACCACATGAGAAATGTTTCCATAACACATTTTAAGGATTCAATTCAGCCTGCCTCGCCTTTGCTCACCCTCCCTGGCCCCTGCTTTGCAGCTCTAATCATATCATTGTGCATTACGTGTAATCTACTTTCCAGTACCCTGGGGGCAGTTTAGTATTTCCTGAAGTGCAGATGCACACTGTAAGTAGAAAGCAGATACATATTAGAGAAAAGCCAGGTATTCAGGAGGTGGCTACATTTAGTTGAAAGTCCACAGGAAATGTGTGAAATGTGTGAAGTGGAGCAAGTATGCGTTTGCCCAGTTTTTGGTGTGCACCTGTCCCCACAGGAAACATATGTCATTCTTCTAGAAAGCTGGCATGGGTAGATTCTTGCCTGGCACTAACAACTTTGCCCTCAAAGTGGCATTTTTCTCAATCCTCCTTTCTAACAAGCACAGTAGGAGGAAATAGTACCTTTCATCAAACTAAAAGTTATTCTGCCCTGGAAGTGAAGTCACTTCCATGGCAGGTACTTCCGGGCCTCTGGGGGCCCACTCACCCGGGTCACATGGGTGTGTGGGTCGTGTGGCCTGTGGGGTGGGCACTTGGTGTGTGACATCCCCTTAGTCAGGCGACTGGTCACGTGATGGTGGTGATATCACAAGTGAAAACCTGACCCCAAAGAGCACCTGACCCTGGTTGTGACATCACTTTAGTCAGCTGGCCCCTGAATATCATGTGACTAAGATGTGATGTATGGTCAGACGCCCCCCTTTTGCTGTCTAAAAATGCCCGGGCTTGTTGCGACCTCCTATCCCCTGTAGACCATGTGACTAGGATCTGATGTAGAGGAGTACGTCCCCTTTTGGTGTAGGGAATATATATAAGGAACTCCCTCCACAGCAGCCGTCAGACCCCTGCTCTCCTCCTGTAAAGAGACCCTATCGCCATTATGAAGAGGTACAACTACATCGCCAATAAGATGCCCCATACAAATGGAGTAAACACCATCGATAAATATGAACGCATTGTGAGACCTACGCCGATGGCCAAAGCTTTGCCGCAAACTGGTTCTAAAGACACCAGTCAAGATGTCACATGTTTTAATAAAGAGTTGGGCCGGAGGTTTGCTCAACGATTCACCAGTTGATATTCCCTGTTAGCGGATTCAGCAGCGGCATGGCCCAGTAGCGCCTCCTCCTCTAAGGCGGAGGAGCGTCGCCCCGCTGCCAGGAGCAGCAAAGAGAGGAAAAAATAAAATGATAATAACGGAATGTTATTATCATTTAATTTTTTTCTCCTGCTGCGGCAGTGCTTGAGGGGGCGGAGTGCAGGGGAGGAGTGGTAGAACACTCCTGTGTGCAATGACTGTTTGGTCGGCCCTCTCGGGCCGCAAAAAACAGTGAAGCGCACTCCCCTGTTCTCCATGCAGGCTACATTACAGCCTGCATGTAGAACATGTCCACCCCTCCAGCACCTGGCACAAGGCACTCAGACCAATCACAACGCTGCACTGCAGCGTTGTGAGAGGCTTAAGGGTGGGAGGCTGGCTGCCTGCTTCCTGTTCTGACCTGGAGTCGGACAGAGGCGAGCAGAAGAGAAGACACGGGATCCTGTGGCAGTGGGAGGCAAGTTAAGTTGTATTTTTCTTTAGGATGTTTTTTTTAAAGCAGGCCGCAACCCCTTGTTCCCCCTCCCCCACGCCCGCGCCCCCCCCACCTGCGAACCATGCCTGCTGTCCCTGGCAGTAACGAGGCATCGGCTCAAAGCAATTTTGCCGAGATGGATGAAGAAGAATGATCTATAATAGCTCCTAATTTGCCTGTGTATGAAGATATTGGGTCTATGGCCCAGTTGTCTTCTGATGCTGTTATCATGTGAGAGCCGGGGCAAGCTCCGACGCTGGTTATGAGTCGATGTATCTGAATAACTCAAGAGCTCTGAGGTGTTTTTGAACAAGCAGCGTGCTCAGAAGAAAGTACAAGATTTTATATTACATCTTTAAACTTTATGCATACACATATTTAATGTTTACTAATAGCATGTCTTTCTTTCTATTTTGAGCTGCAGAAAGCATCATCAAAAAGTGCATGGGTAGAGGGTAATCTGCCACCACCACTGGTTAATGCTGTTAAGTTTTTACTACTTAAGGAAGCCCTGGCTCTACCCTTCGAGGACATATGCCTTGTTAGAGGTTAAGCAGCTTGTTGTGAACGCCAGTCCCAAACATGACTTTTATACTCTTTGTCATGGACATAAAATCAATAACCCACAGCAGGAGGCTCACAAGTGTTTACACGCCTCGTACATGTCAAGAACTATCCGTCATATATGTTTTTTAGTAAACCCCCACAAAGTATATAATCTGTTAACGCTGCTGTATCATTTGACAGGTGAAAAACGTGTCCATCCAGATAGGATCAGGGTATTGTTTAGTACATTGAGAGAGAGATTCAATGCGTGTGCGAGCTGCACACAAAACTTGAGCACATGCAAGGGCAGGGTCCTTCATTTGTCAGAAAGATGGTTGAAAGCTGTACAAAAACATGTGTGTGATGTAAAAATAAGCAGCAGGGAGGCTCTTTCATCCTGCAAAAGCTGTTTTAAAATGTTTAATACCTCATTATAGGACAAATTACAGAATGACCATCTGCAGGGGGACACTTTTATAAGGCTGGATACAAATGCATCGCAGAGAATAAGCTTAGGCATATATTACATAAAATACAACAGGTGGCCTGACAATTTTCCTGCTTGGGGGGTGGGGGGGGGGGAACAGAGAGCCCATATCAATTAGGTCAAAATAAGTATGCCAGTTTAAGAGGGAACGAGGAAGATATGGATGTCTGGAGTGATCAGAACGACATTTACCGGGGGAAGGAAGGGGTGGGTATAATGCACAGCATTACATTGTTTTTCTGGAATACACATGGGTTGAAAAATATATTGAGGCAACAAATCTATAAACAATTAACAGATCAGGAAGAGGTTTTGTGCTTCCAGGAAACCTGACAATGCATGGAGTCCCCACAAATAGATGTTTTTCTGCAAGTCTCACAGGGCGCCACAAAAAACCCTCTGGGGCGCCCCTCGGGTGGTATGTTAACATTAATATCCACAACAATCGCAGTGAAGGTGTTGGAAATCAAACTAGAAACAATTGGGTGTTAGCTTGTGGAATAAAACTCTCTAATGTTGGGTGAGGGTTTGATTGTACCATTATTCTAAATATCTATCTGCATGTAAAGAGTCCATTAGTCTATGAAGGGGATATTGAGCCTCTTTAGAAATTACCTGATGGAAATATGTGCAAGTACCCGCAGTATTTGATTGTACTGCTGGGTGATTCTAATCACAATTTAATCCCATGCACGACTGATAATAGATATGAAGAACGACTGTCTGTATTTAACATAAACTTTGCTAGCTTCCCGGAAACTGATGTAATATAAAAAGATATATCTTTGCTAGACTTTCTTGCATTGAATGGGTTTTTTAGTCTTAATGGGTGTGTCCCAGTGGATACTTCAGCAAAGAAAACTTTCCTCTATGGCAACAAGAACTGTCCCATTGATTATGTGTTTACTCAAGATTGGGCCTTTAGCTACATTGAGAAGTTTGAGGTATTGCTGATTGAAGGGAGCAATCATTATGCGATAAGTACAACAGTAAAACTAGCGATTGCTTGCTAGGGGAAGCAAGTGCTCAGCCTGAAGATTAGCAACCCGAAATGGTTACACAGAAGGATCTCTGCGGAACACTTAAAACTGCTAAAATACTTCAAAACAAATATAGGGAGATAAGAGTAGAAGAAATACCCTCCAAAGATATCACATGGTATAAGGATATACTCAATGACGTAGTAGCATGTTTAAAGGTTGAGCTGAAGGCATTCAATAAGAAAGTGAGTATAAACAAGTCAGAAAAGCAAAAAAAAGAACATCTGGTTTGATAGTGAATGCAGGTCTTAAAAGGCAGATAAAGAAATTAAGATACTTAAGGAACTCTGTGAATAATGTCAGTAGACGTCGTCTCAGTGCTCTAAAAAAAGGTTAAAAAAATTATAGTAAGTAAGAAAAGGGCTCACTACAAAAAACAAACGGACTATCATGTTAGAAACCATAGAAACGGATAACATAAAAAATGATGGGAATTGGTACAACATGACCTAGGGAGAAATGATGGGCAGTTGAAATGCTTGGTAGGAAAGGCAGCATGAGCTGACTACCTGTAAGAAATGTATAATAAAGATACAGCAGCTCCTCAGTGGCCAGCTAAGTTTTATATAAATGAGGAAACAAAAGGGCAGTTCTCTATGAGGGTAATTAAGACAACAATTGGGTCATTAAAGCTAACGAGAGCTGCAGGCCTGATAATCTGCCTGCAGGAATAATAAAAACAAACAGACTGATGGTTTAGTATGTTCCATCCTCTGTTCCAAAAGATACTATCAACAGGGAACTTCCTAGATAGCTGGAAGGGAGCAGTGATTAAACCACTGTATAAAAAAGCCGCCTCCGCCTCCCCTGTTAGCTACAGGTAAATACATTTGTTGGATGTTAGCAGTAAAGTGTTCTCCAAAGTTCTCCTGGGGATATTAAAAGAATGGGCAGAAATATACAAGATAATTCCCATAGAGCAAAGTGTTTTTAGGAGTGGGGGGAGCACTCGACGGCAGACCACTGCTTTAGTTTATGGGCCATATTTAAAAAATCATTAGAGCAATGCAGAGGGCTATATTGGTGTTTTGTTGATTTTCACTCCAGGTTTGATACTGTTGATCAGGCAATGTTATAGGAAGCTTTAAAAAGTTATCTTATTCCAAATTACTTACTTTTAATTTTTCAAAAATTACATAGAAACAACTGGGCCTAAGTGGAATTAGATGTCAATGGATCGCTCTGAAGGAGAATAAACATAAAGAATGAACTCATGCAAGACTGTTTTCTGGCACCCATTCTGTTTCCCATTTTCTTGGTGGATCTGCCAAAATGTTTGAGCTTACCCAATAGCTTTAGCCCTAAAATGGATGACCTGCATGTAAGCTGTCTCCTTTATGCAGGTGATTTAGTGATAATGGATCTGACAGAAATTGGCCTGCAGAGTAAGTAAGATGTCTTTGGTGATCATAATATTGAGTCATGAAAAAATTTACGATAAATTTGAAAAAAGATAAAGTGCTATCATTTGGGAATAAGAAGACAAAGTTCAATTGGATCCTAAATGGTGCAAACATTGAAAGAGTTAGCAGCTATAAATATCTGGGACTGTGGTTCATGAAGAACCTGTCGTGGAAAAAGCACCTTGAGTCACTTCAGGCAAAGGCCCTTTCCTCAATAGGAATTTATGGAGGTCCATCCTCGAGACCAGCTTTGGCAGCATATCAGGGAATTGTATGACCTCAATTCCATTATGGTGTGGAGGTTCCCAGCATTAGTGGGAAAACAAGGTAGGATTTGGAAGAGGATAGGTGCTTAAAATGATTTCTTTCCTTGCCACCCCCCACTATGGTACAGGCTAATAGGACAGAAATTAGACTTATTGCATGGAGCTAGTTAGCAGCTGTGGAGACCTTACAATTTTGGGCAAGGATAGATAATGACGAATACCCCATAATATCCACACTATGCAAAAAGGAAATTATAAATAGTGATTTACACTGGCCAGAGAAAAATTCAAGATCTAAGCAGTGCTTAATTTGTAAAAAAAAAAATAATAATAAGTGCCGGGGCCCTTGTCAGGAGGTCACCGCAGTTTACACCACACATTGCCACTGTACTTACACGACTGCTAACAATCACAAGTGTGACAATTCAGACTGTTCAAGGCCACCAAAGCTTTAAGAATGGCTTGGGTGGCAGGTATTAGTTATTTTTAATGTATATTGAATTAACAAACATCTGTTTTTCTGCTCATCTTTATATTACCCAAATATCGCCATCATGTGGCAGCTGTCATAATTGCAGATTCTGGCAATTAAATCCCGAGCACCGGAAACCACTGGCTCAAATTAAGCACTGTATCTAAGTAAATTCGAATTACTTGGCCATATGTCAAACCTAGCAAACATAAGTAAAGCTAAGTTCCGTAAGGTGACAAAACAGATGGCATGGGAAGACAACCCGAGATATTTAAGGAATAAAGAAGTTGGTATCCCCTTTGCTGAATGCGTGGCTTGAGAACAAAACATTCACCTATCTTGAAAACCTACAAATATATACTTAAGAAGATGTCTTTTCAAATTCAGATGTTGGGTTAACCAGGTTCTGTACTCCCAAGCACAGCGCTCCTCTCTTTTACAGAAGGACAGGATTTGTAAATGGGGTCTAAATATGAAAGGGGATATAGTGCACATTCTAGTAGATTCTCTGTGATTTCTAGCCCAACAGAAGATGCTGTTGAGACCAATCCTGCAAAATATGATATTAGAGGAAGGGAGCAACCATCTAGTTTATTATTTAGTATGCTGTATATGGATGTAGCTTGTGCTTTAGGGCGACTTGTACTATCAGTAAATTAAGTTTTATTATCTGTAAATGACGTGTTCGTGAAGAAATGTGTACTTTATACACTGGAGTTTATTAATTATGAATTTTGTTGGTTTTTCATTTAAATGTTTTTATAACGTACGATAACTGATATAAGGTGATACTATTGCACAAATATTTAAAAGACCATGATCTAAATAAACCTATAATTTAACTGACTGACTGACAGTTTCAGGTATGCCGCACAGCAATCGAGCAAGGCACTGCTATATGCTAAAGTTAACTGAAACCTTTACTCTCCAGGCATGACTGATACAAATCTAGCAAAGAGCCCACTGCCGTGCTGGCAGATCAAGTCTGAGGTAAACCTTTTACTTACTTGCCCTCATAGAGCCTCTTGTCTCCTGTACAGATGACACCAAATGAAGTAAGACTGCCGTAGGTGCCACATGGACTGGGGGCTAGCCAGCGGTACCGCAAAACTGAAGCCTGTGATCAGTGGACAGCCCACAAAAAGTAGATGTGATTCCAACTTTCACCATGTCCACGTTGCGACTGCTGAAATGTTAGCACTACTGTCAAGAAAAGGTCCTTTTAGTACTGCAGGTTTTTGGGCATGATTGCCTGGCGACTAACTTTCCAGCATTCGGTTACCAGTGAGTGGCGGCTAGAATGGCGCTCTGTTCAATGTCATCCCACGCAACTTACGAGTTACTGGGAGGGACATTCGGGTTACTTTGTGAAATGCTGAATTTAGGATATTGATACTTGATGGCAAATGCCTGGCAACTTAACGTCCTGCAGGGGTTCCTGCTGTCTGTGCAATTCATCCAGCGGGCTGCCAGTCCAGCAGCATTGCTGTTTTTAGAGCCTTCAGTTACTTTGGTTATTTTGATTATTGCATGCTCTGCACTTGGATCCTTGTTGGATTTACGATATTTCTATCCTTCCGTTCATGGTGCCGCCACTTACTCTCAAGCTGAGGAAGTTGTGCCAGGCCGATATGGTCCAATTTTTTACCCATTTCACTCTTACCTTACTTGTCTTAATTGTTACAGAAAGTTGTCAACGGCCAACTACAAAACTTTGTGAAATCTTCTCATTTTCTCCGTAATAAAAAAGACTGGCTTTAGAACCAGCATGGTTCGTTATTCGATATTTTGGCAATATTACTCTTTGGGCTGTATTCGTTAATGATACACTTTTTTTTGTTGATTGTTTAAATGTGGAGTTAACGGTCAACGCTTGCCTGGATAAAATCCTTTCTCAAAATGAACCCAGTTTGTTCAACTAGGCCCTTTCAAATCTGCTCTAGGCTGTGCATTAGAGAGTCATACCGGGATCGGCTATTGCGTCTACACTGTTTAATCTTTATGACCTTCTTCTTGCCAATTTACTGCACGATTATAACATTTATGTATACATATATGCAGATAATAAGCAAAATCCTTTAACCTGCAAGACCCTGTTAATAGAAATCATGAGCTCCATCTTTGACATTTAGAAGCTACTCTGTTATGGATGGAAAGAAGTTTTTTTATCATTTGATTCAAAAATGAGGTTCTGTTTATCAATAAGGAACATCCCCACGATGACTGCAGATTCAGGCCCATTTGTATGGGCAACCCCTCAGGAGCATCTGAGACAGCCAAAAATCCATGCGTTCTGCTCGACACCAATCTTACTTTTGATGTCATCTGCTTCTCTACGCTATGAGTCTAAAATGAGAGCCTTTTTTTATCCTTCTCTCATTGTGACATCCTGCTCATTGTGTTTGTCCAATCGCACATTGATTTTGCTAATTCAGTTTACCTTTGTCTTCTATGAAAGTGTATCCATTGTCTTCAAATGATTCAAACTACAGCTGCCAGGATCTTGCTGACATTAAGCAAGCACAAACACATCTCTCCCTATATCTAGCAACTGGCAGTGGTTTTCTGTTGCTAAGGGAATTACATATAAGTAGGCAATACAGTTTTTAAGGGCATTGGCCTACACTTCTATATAAGAATTTCAAGAAGCATAAACCGATTTGTAATTTAATGTTTCTCCAACCACAATGTTAGATCCAAGGCAGTGGATTGGATCTTCTTCAAACTCCACCAGGTTCTAGTGATTTTATGACAGAATATGTAGGGGCTCTATTATTACCTTCTATCCTCTGCACGCCTTCTATTTCTGAATATAATCACCTCTTATTCCCATGCCTGTCTTCCTTCATCCCTCTTATTTTAATTCTGCAATTAGCTGATGCCTCATTTCATAGATTACAACCTCTCTATCCCTGTAACCTAACGTTCCCTAATCTCCACCTACCTATCTATCTCACTAATCATTCCCTTTTTCACCTTTAACCACACAGCCCCCACTGATGCACTTTTTTCCTGAGTGCACATGACTCATTCCAATAAACACTGGATTAACGGCTAACCGTGGCTTCCAGAGAATCGTTTTACTCGCTGTAATGCACTTCAACGCCTCGCCAGCAGTAGAAAGCGCATTATAAATACAATTACAATATATCGCCGAAAAAGTGCTTCGATGCCTCATCAGGGGTAGTAAGTGCTTTATACATGCAATTAGAATGCAATACAATATGTGCATATGTATGCACATATATGGTATTTCTATAGCGCAAACCTAGCCAAAATGCAGCAAAGTGCTGTATATGGTCAGATATAAGCTATTCTTAAATTATTTACGCTTGTCAATAAAATGTGCTCCATTGCTTCTTTGTTGCTTATGATCCGTAATATAAATTACCAAGTGTTTATCACTCATGATAATACTACTACTACTAATATTTATTAACAATAATAGAAATGTGCACATTATTAAAATAACCTTAGATCTTTATTCCAATTATCCAGACGCCACCATTAAAATTAACAGTTGTTTGTCAAACTCTTTTTAATTAAAATAGAGCACTAGACAAGGGGGACCTTTGTCATCCCTTCTATTCCTATTAACCATTAAACCTCTTTGCGAATCAATCATAAAGAATATAGTTAGATTAAAGGGCTAACCTTCTCAACTGGTACACTAAAGGTGGCAGCATACGCCGATGATGTGTTACTATTCACAGAAGAGGCAGACTGAGTGCTACACCTCATCATCTACATGATACTCTAATATTCAGGAGTGTCAGGATACTCCCTTAATAAAGACAAAACTAAGGTCCTTCCTCTGAATGGTCATTGCTACTCCTCCATTTTACAAAATACAGGCCTAAAATGGCAAAACAACTGCCTAAAATATCCGGGTATATGGTTTGGTAGGGACCTAACACACACACTGTCATTAAACGAAAACATAATTATAGCCAAAGTCAAGGATTCACTAATACATTGGTCCCCAAAATTCAAAACTTGGTGAGGAAGAATGCAAACCATCAAAATGATGATTACGCCACTAATAAACATCACAACCAGCATGCTCCCGTTACATTTTCACTGTCCTTCTATAACACAATAGACAAATTGATATCTGATTTGCTTTGGAAAAATAAAATAAAAATGATAATATCACTATACAAACGTATGCTTGACAAAATAAGGGTGGGGTAAAATTTCCAGATTATCCAATGTACCAAGTTGCTTTTCGGCCAGACAAGGCTTTTAGCGGCCCTATTCAGAGACTCAAAAGCAAATTTACACCACCTCTCACACAAACCAGACTGTGGTCCTAACACAGTACTTTTTGGACTTCGATTAAACCCTGCAAACTAGGACTTATCATGTCAAATCTCTGTTCAGATTGCCAAAAACAATATTTCATACAAAACAGTTCCAACATTCATCTCAACACTGATCCCTTAATTGCCTCACTAGGAATCTACACAGCAGAAGACATTCTACAACGTAATCCAACTGATTTTCTGACAATTTTGACCAACTCCTATTGCTGTCTGACAAGCCCACCACCACCAGAAACAACTTCACAGCCTGCATGATAAATGTAGCAGATTGGATGAAAGCCAATTTCCTGAAACTCAATTCCATCAAGAAGGAAGGGTTGAATTTCAGGAACACGGACTCCACCTGGAGGGCAACGGAGCTCGGGCCCCCACACATACACCAACCATGCAAGAAACCTGGGAATCATTTCGACAACTAACTCAACATGGCAGCACAGGTCAATTCAGTGAGGCCCTTCAGCTTCCATTTACTCCTCAAGCTCACAAGATCTTCAAATGGATATCAGAGAATACCAGATGTACCGTCACACAAGCCCTCATCACAAGCAGCACACTGTAAGCCAGAATCTTCAACCACCAACTCCAGACCATTCAAAATGCTGCAGCAAGACTCATCCTAGAACTCCCACGACGCACCCACATCACATCTCAGAGAGGTCCATTGGCTCCCCATACATAAATGGTGCAAATTGAAACTCCTCACACACGCATACAAGGCACTGCACAACATAGGACCAACATGCCTTAACAATTGCCTTCACTTCCACCAACTCACCAGACACCTGCACTCAGCCTCACGTTTACTCGCTAACACCCCCGTAACCACAAATGCAGAACAGGAGGTATAGCATTCTCCTACATTGCACCCAAAAACTGGAATTACTCCCCTCTACACATCAGGGCCTCCTCCTCGCTTTTTGAATTCCCAAGAAGGCGAAGACATGGCTCTTCAACTAATTCTCTAAGGCTGATTCAATTCACCCTTAGCCCCACACCTATATGCTTGATCCAGTGCCTGGATACACTAGTGAGTGATAATCCACATAATATGCTGGCTATGGGTATAAAACCGATCTTATTGGAGTGGAAAAGTGCCTCAAAATGTATTTTCTTTCTTGGGAGGTGTAGCTATGTTTCACCAGAAGCACTGATAATCTATGCTTCCAGAAACACTCACACCCTTTCCTCCTCCATGAAATCGTGGAACACAATGGGTGCTTATCTTTAAAAAAAAAAAAAAACAATCTCTACGTTGTGTGTACCCCAACCTTTCCCTCCCTACCTTCTCTCCCTGCCACATATATTCACCGTCCTTCTATGCCTCTTCTGTTATAATCCTTTATTTTGGTGAGAGATGCTCCAATTCCCTTACCTGCATACCTACTGCTCTCTTCTTAATGTTCTTTCTGCTCTTACTTTAAACCTGTTCTATTCTAATTGTTTAATAATAATTCAATAATTCTGTAACCAATATGGCCTTGTATATGCATAAATGTCTCCAAGATCTAGGTCGCTGATTGCTGTATGTCCCTGTGGAACCAAAGCAAATTTCAATAAAAACTTTTGAAATGAAAAAAATGTGCAAATGATAGCAATGCCCAATATAAAGGAGCATTGGCATAGTTCTATATAATGATCAGAGGATTTGCCTTCATTCGTTTAATAGTTAAAACGTGGCATAATTGTTAGTTGTGATAAAAGAAGAACACCTTCGCCACTTGTCAAAATTGTGTGATCATCAAGCACCAAATCATTGCCCCGCTTTACCTCAATTACTTTAATTGTGATTATTTCCAATGCATGAAAAGGGGCCCAGTGTATACATAAATGTACTTAATAAAAAATTTGGCTATTTTACATGATGAGGAAAACAGGACAGGTTTTAGGAGGGACAGCCCATTCTGAGAAGGGGTGTGTGAATCGTTGAGATTTTACAGAAGGAAAACGTGAGATAAAAATAATTGGCATTTCAACCTGAAAAATAAATACTTACACAAAAACTCACTAAACTAATATTGGTTGTTACATTCACTGAAGTTCCCACGAACTTGGAGAGTTTGATAAAAAAAAATAAAACAATGGCAACTTTTGAGAAAGTTCAAAGGTGTCCTTCATAATAAAAAATCATTTTTTTTTAAACACGGGAACATAACCTAGAGGGAATCCTGGTGCCGGATGACTTTGTGTAAAATACACCACTGCCATTCTCTGGTTATCATCAAACGGTGTTTCCACAGATGCAGTGACAGCACGGACTGCAATAACATGATAGCGGAAACATGATCAAAATCCACATCAGAGAACACAAATAACCTAGCAAGTGCACAGCCGCTTGTAACTTAATACGCATCGCTTTCATTTTATTTGACTGGGCTGTATGTGTAAAGCAAGGTTAAAAGTACAATTAAGATTGAATTAGAAAAAAATATACGAATAGGAACATCAAAAAACCCACGCCGCTCTTTGAAAGCCTTCATGACTAGCTGCAGACTTTTCTTTTACTGAACATAAATGAAAACACCCTTAATTAAGAACTTAATTGTAACGAGAGCAACAAAAGCACATACTATCAAGTATGCACACACAGGTGACAAACAAAACCAACAACAAACAAATGATCTACATTAAATAATTAATAAACAAAAAAAGGCAAACAAATGGACCAAGATGGTCTCTATGCTATAATTATTTAAAAACTTGACAAGAATAATACTCATTCTCTTCTTTTTGAGGTTTCTCACAATCAGGACTATGATTCAACAGTTTTATGTAAAAAAATAAATTAACAATAAACTCTACATTAGGTACTATGTTATGTGGTGCACATGGCATACACTGACATCCTACATCATATTCCGCCACACCTAACATCTTTGGAAACAGGCCCCACAAAGATTGTTTTTCCTCAGATATGTTTATCTTCTTTAACTGGTCAAGTTTTAGAATATGTAGCAGGTACAGGGTGATGTTGGTGCGCTTTTTCAGTTTCTGGTTCCGGACTCCCACCATTTATTTTCACTTTCCGTAAATATTGTGGTTGAGGTTTGTTGACCACAAGAGGCTACATCCATCTTTCCCTACGAACATAAGTGTGTATCTTGCAATAGCTGAAGAGTTCTTTGTTTACAGATTGATATGTGAGGGACTGAATTATTCGATAACTTACAATTCAAAGACCTAATTGTCACTTTGACACCATATGTGTGTTTTCCTTGCCCTGATGTGAAGACAAGGACACCAATGATCAAATAAGGCTTTCGTTCAGCATCAAAGTATTGTCAACTATGCTGTTGTTCTAAATCTGCTAAGGTGGAAGTGGTGGTGTCTTGCGCACTTGATGACTCAACACAAGCTTGCTCTGATGCAAACTTGCCATATTTTTGGCAATGTTTGCAAAGCCTTCTCCAGCTCGGAATAATCCATCAGACTAAATCCTAATCTGCCTTTGATAACATCTGGTTGTACTTTAGATATTTCCTGTCACGCTGCCCAGCCACATCAGTTCCACAAGCAGCCCCCCTTAGTCGTAGTAGCCTTTCAGTGATTTGTTTTGCCTTGATGGTGATGTCAAGTGATATGAATCTGACTTCTTTTGTCTGATACCCTAATTTAAGTGATTTGTGACACCAACACCATCTGGCCAATGAGGCACCTGAGAGAATTGCTTTTGGTGACAGAAGCTGCAGACAAGTCAATGAACACAGACCCAATAACCAAGTTGAGAAACATTCTACAGTATAGTTTAGGACTACACACGTTGATGTTAGTTGATCGTTCGTTCAATGAAGTTGATGATGTACTGGTGTGGTTCTACTTCTTTCACAAGGATACTTGAAGCAGAATATCTCCATGTTAAGACAGTCTGCTGATAGATGTTCACTTAAGTGATGTACGGAACTGACCCTATAAGCCCTATGGCATGGTTCTGGAGATACTGCAGGATTCCAGAAAGCCTTGCAGTGTATTTTAAACTTATAGGTCTCTTCAAAGTGACTGATTTTGGGCAATCCTATTGCGCCACCACGGCTCAGGCTCTGGTTGCAGTAGAGTCCCTCATACTTAGAAGTTGTGCAATGAGTACAAAGATTCTAAAACAGTTGTTATCAGGAGCCTGAAATATCAGAAGCTTGACTTGCAGGGACATTGACAGCATAGCACAGGTACATTAGAGTCCAGGCTGGCTCACATTTCCATTCTGCTTTAAAAACTATGTTCTTGTTGACCATAGTTTTGGTAACCATACTATGTCCATGCCAAATCTCTTTTAGACCTACAGGCGGGCTTGGGGAGCAGCATGTCGCCATACTCCACAATATCTGAACTTGACAGTTTCAGAAGAACTAGGAAATGGACATCAACCTTTTGTATGCACCTTTGGTGGTAATAAGTGGAATACATAAGACAGGGCTCCGATATCTAATTCGTTTTCCCCAGTGGAAAATTACAGTTAACTTTTTTATACATTTGTGCCCATTTTTAATAAGATCATTTAGCCATGGGCAGCCAGTGATTCGATCATTAGGAAAAGGTTAAGGGTTAAATACTAGAAAGTTTAAACTACAAGACATAAAGCTTACAAATCTGGAAGATCAAAATAGACCAAACAGTTAATCCTGGAAGCCATAACTGGGATAGTAGCTTCCGTGTCTAAAATGCGGGTGTTGTTCTGCATAAAACATGCTTTGTTTTCCTTTGGAAGAAGTAGAAAAACATGTGCAATCATCTTCATCCTACGCTAAAGAAAAACACAATTGACAAAAGACAATAGTGCTCGGCCAAAAACCTGACAAACAGGAAAACAATGCAGCGCATGTAGAAGAAGAGCAGACGGGCCCACGCAACTTGCACCGGATAAAGACTCATTACCCAAAAGTGCCTTAATGGCAAACACTTGAGAAGGAACAAAAATCTGTCATAAAAAACACATAACATGATTGGGCATGGCACGCTTCAGTCTCATCACAAAAGGGAAGCCAAGCAGGATTTTAGGAAAATCTTTCCACTCACCCTGGCTCCAATAACAGTGACACAATATGGACCTTCTACGTGTACAGGAAGTTTCAAAGCTGAATCAATACTCAACATGTGCTATTTTCGTGCCATTGCTACAAAACAATCAGTCGGCGTGTTTCCCCGGTGCTCTGTGTCCATACATTGAGCTCTCTTACCCTTTGCCACATCTTGATGAAGAACAACTCGCTGGAGAAGTTGAAGGCGACGTTGGTGTCATAGGCATCATCGCCCAGATTGGTAATGGAGATGTTCACTGAGATGTTCCCTATGGCTCCCAGTGCCAGGTAGCTGAATTTCTCAGTAGTGCTGCAATCACAAACCAAATGAGATGCTCAGTGACTTGTCAGACCCGTCCAGTTCTTGTTCTTTACCATATATATCAAAGAAGATACTTTGGTTTGGTATATGTTAAAGTTAAAAAAGCCAGATTCTGGAAACAAAATAGAAATGGTTAGCGACAAACTGTTTTGTCTGGTACAGCAGGTTATTCATGCTTTAATGTGGAACCTGCCTGGCGTTGAACAGCATGGGCCCAAACTCACAGAGATTTTGCAATATGACGGTGTGTCTAACTCTTGTAGTTCCTCCATTCAAGTTTCAATAGTATTGGTATCCAATTCACAAAGCTAGCTGTGACATAGGCCCAACTGGAGGTTTTTACTTAAAGCAGCTGAAAACTCTGGGTCAAAGTACAGCTAAAAATGAGGAATTTCAAAGGGAATTGGACCCAGAATTACCATTTACCCTGGTAATTCCTTAATTATTAGTTGACCCTCAAGGTCCAACTGGTAATGGGCCAGATTGTGGCCATATGTTCCTCACCTTTCGACTTAACAGTGCTCCTGTTATCGCCAACCCCAAGAAAGGGGAAAATCTGGCCACTTTCCCAGGCCATTTATAAAGGGCCTTCTCTGATTACACCCCTTTTTGGGCACATGGCATCCCAATGCCCCTGTGGTTAAGCTCGATAGTCCTTATTATAATAATAATGAATACATCTATCTTTTACAAACCTTCACCCATCACACCGCCAGGCGCTGCGTCCCATAGCATGATAACCTCATCTTGGTGGTCATCACGCAGGACATGATAACACATCCCATATAGGCACACAACAAAAACAAACCCTCCCAACAACACACCCTCCACAATGTAGCTTGCTATCCATAAGGGTAAGTGCTTCACTGACCCACATAGGGGTAGTAAGCACATTAATACTGCTACAATGCAATACAATGCAATGTTCTTGTTTGTTTAAGTCAGCTACATTCAGAGTGATCTATTCACAGCAATGTCTGCCTTATAATCCCTAACCTTGAGGTCCAGTTAGCATTTAATAACAAATGTATGCTAATTATGATATGACATGTATATGGCAAATTATTACACAGGTCTTAGACAAATTGAATATTTTATACATGTTATGCCTTATATTCATACTTCTATTATGTCATACATGACACAATATTGCATACAATTGTTGTGACATTGAAAATTATGCATTACATGTTATACATACATTAAACGGTATATCTTGTTAGCTACTATGACAAATCATGTGCTAAATATTATGTTTAGCATAATGATTATATTACAGCCTGTAGAATATACAATATTATATTTTGCATATAGTTTGGTATTTCTAAATTAGTATGACATGTAAAGCAATTATATATTATCTAAATATATAATGTTGTCATGTATACAATGTTATGTGTATTTATTAAATGTATTTCGGAATACATGTATTACAGCCATTCATTTTATGTAGATGCATTTACACAGAAAATTATACGTCAACAACACACAGATATGTAATGTTATTTAGCAGTAGTTTGTGAAAGAGAGGGTGCTTTTTTATTACACATTTACACATTATCATAAATATTATGTCAGTATAAGCCATGTCTTTAGACGCAAAACCATGCTCAGAATATGAATACCCTACAGGTTAATATGCATTTCCAATATTAGATAATAGTCCATCACTGATAAGGACTTTGAAACGTCAGTGCTGAAGTACAAGCGGAGATAACACATTTAAAGGATGGCCATATAGACATCTGGTTTATGTAATTGATTAACTGTGTTCCATTCAATATTGGAAACATGTGCCACTTTTCACTGGCCAACCACTGAATTAGAAAAAGCTTTCAAATAAATCACATTATCATGTTAGTTGCAGCTAGAGGCGCTTACATTTGTTAGCTAGTAAAACCATGGCTGATCTCGTTAGAGCTGACATCTTTTAATATAATTCAGAGTCTCCAACAAAGACACTTCAAAGAACCCATAATGTAATAAGGAAATTAAGAGTGCTTCTTTCCCAATTCGTAAAAGGGACCTTTTTATTACAGGACAGAAAGATTACACGTTTGAGTGAATGTTTGGTCAAGTGGCTCCTGGCATTGACTATCCTTTCCAACTACCAGTATTACTGACAACACATAAATGCAGTGTGCATGTATAGAAAGTAAAAAGGGACTCATACATATAGTTTTTGGATTCTCATCCATGTTACGGGGGCATCAGCGCATCAAACCTTACTTTTTAAGCCTCTGAGATAACTTGTACGCGGGGCTTCATGTTCACTCATCCAAAATTAGAATACATAGGTTATATCTCCTTCACCAGAGCTATGGTATTCAGGTCCACCATCTTTGCTCTCCAACCTCTTGGAGGCTCTGGAGGGTGGATCCACAGGCAACTGCAAGGCTGCCTTTTTCACTCTTGACAGGCACGTACTATTGATCTGATGGTCGTGACACCCACCGGACTCCAGATGTCCATTTGGGTTGCTCTGAAAGCTCTTACTTCAGTTATGGCAACCATGAATAAGTGAACAAGTGAGTCAGCAATCAAGTGAATGAGTTAGGGAGGTAGGGAGTGAGTGAGACGGGTCAGGAAGGAGGGAGTGAATGAGTGAGATAAGGATTGACTGAGCGAGTGAGCAAGAGAATGAGTGAGATAAGGAGTGACTGAGTGATTGAGCAGGTGAAGAGGCGAGTGAGTGAGATAAGGAATGAGTGAGTGAATGAGTTACATAAATACTCTTGGTTTCAACATGCTGCTTGACCACTCAATCATGCATGAAGACACCTGGGATGATCCAGACCAGGACAGCGATGTTGCTCAGCAAGATGTGAGGCCCTGTAATGCAGCTCATCCAGAACGCATTGGTGAAAACATCCCAATTATTCGCAGTTAATAATAATAATTGTTTATATATAATACAAAAAGAGTGCTTTCCCTCCCACAGCTGTTATGATTTTGTTTATTTTTGCAGCTGGCTAATGTTGAACTTTCAGGGGCACACACCACATTGTAATGCTATTAAAGGATAGTCATTAACCTACATGGATTTTTAAGTCTGGCTTGACTATGCATTCGTAAGCTGACCTATTGGCATTACCAGTGCTTGTTATACTTTACCTTCCTTGTCTTTCTCTTACCAGGTGCTATAAACAAAGCACGAGCCAAGCCACACCATGCCAAGGCGATTGCTCACTCTAGTGCTTGATCTAGCCAAAATCCTGGCATATCTATCAGAAGGAGGGGCGGATGTTGCAGCTCTCTATAAACCCACTGCTCGTTTCCTATCCGTCCAATTAGATGCAAAGATTTCTGCAAAGATAGCCCTGCTGTCATATCAACAATCTGTGAGAGTGTCTTTGTTTGTGTGCCTGTGGCTTCCCTTGTGTGAAGTCATGAAACCGCTTGGTTTCTTATCACTACCTCATGTCAAACTGTTAAAGTGCATATATGTCACGAGTTAAACTATCTATGTTTGTACTTATTCATTTGTTAGGAAGTGTATTCAAAGTGAAACCCGCTCTTTCTGCTTTAGGGCACTCACACTCTCTGGCATGTCAAGTTTCACTACAAATTCCTGTGAAAGTGGGCTTCCTGCGCTGAGACAGCACTTTACTTCGCACTTAACTCCGTGAGAGAAGACGGCTTTCAAAACCGCAGAAGCTTCCTGTACCGATAGACACGCAGCTCCTTAGACAACTTCCTAATAAATAAACAAATCTACCGGGCGTGGGCAGAATCACAAGAGGACTGAACAACATTTGAATGAAGCAGATTGACGGAAACCCGCCCACCTGGCTACACAGGGGGTTTAAAAGTTGGATTTTTCCTCCACCTCTTGTGCATGATGTAATTCAACAGCATCTGCTGAGCTGAAGAGCCAATTGACCAATCATATTGTACCATGCAGGCCCAGCATCTGGTGTGCATTAACCAGGCTAGCTTCAAAGTTACCACACAAGCCTTTAAAATGGATTCCTGTCACCATACAATAGAATAAAGTGATTTAATTTGCAGTACATGTATATTTGCACACTTGATGTGGATTAATGATACAGCTGAAAAGTCTACGCTGTGTTTTGGCAGCGCCCTAAGGCTAATCTGAAACGCAAGCCTATTTATCGCTAAGATGGGGCAAGAACATTGCTCATTAGCATAAAAAATCTAATAAAGAAATACTAGAAATAGTAAACTTGGCATGACATAGAATGCCATCAATCAAAGCTATGGGTTATGTGGAAAAAAGATCTGCAGAATACGATCAGATGTGGCGCAATCAAAAGCATCTCGGGTAGCATGCTCCAGAAGCTGTCTGGCATTGGTCCAGAGGATGGTGAGTAGGAGCAAGGCTTTAGGCACAGTCTGCAGACTCTTGAGATCTGTGTCTGAAACACACATGCCCCCCATTGTCAACAATGGGAATGGAGATCGGGAGACTGTAGACTGTGGTATTTAAAGTCCAATATCCGGGGTTCTGATCTCCATTTACGATCAGAAGAGGTGACGCATGGAAGATATGGAACACAGGGACATGGAAACTAGCATGAGAAATATGTGATTCTCATGTCTGGGTAAGGGGTGGGACTTCTGGAGCAATAGGAGTAGAGCTTGCATCTTCGCACTTTATTATTTTCACCTTCTCAGTTCCCTGTTTCCCCTGACATGCTTGACATTTTTTCTATTGGTCCCCTCGCCTCCCTCCTTGGAACCCTACTAAATGTGTTCATTCTTACCTACATTCATAATACCTCTGAAGGAACTGCTGTCCGAGTGCTACTTTTTCAATCTTGGAAGTACCCGGCTCTTCTCCTCCGTGGCTTTGGCTCGGGCCTGTTACCTATTGGAACAGGGGCTGGTCCATGCACATCCCAGCCAAGAGGGAGCTAATCTGATAACACAGTTTCTTGTTCTAAAGGTTAATAATTGATGGTCCACTATATCGTTTGGGATCTCATCCCAACACAATTACTGACACAATGTTTGGCAGAGACATTTAAAAGTGTACTCCAATGAAAAGAAAGATGCTAGTTTTCTTTACCAATCCCAGCATTACTGACTACAAGAATTTAGGAGTGTACCTTTATTTGACGATGTTTGATTGGGAATTGAGAGTCATTGTACCACCATCCTTTGGATGGATCCTTTAAGACTGGAAGCAAACAACGGGCCACTAAATGAAAAAGAAGGGTTAGGGTTGGAAAAAACAAGGTTCTTGTGGCCGCCCTTCATTTTATTATATTATTCACGTGGGTGAGTAAATGTAGTGATTTAGCCGAAGACAGAAAGAAACCAGTAAAAATACCATAACTGAAATCAATAAGAAAGGAAAGCAGAAACAAAAAGTGTTCTGCCATCTGGTCTCAACTATATACTATGACGGCAAGACACCATCAAATCAACAGGAACCATGGCATGGATCCAGAGATGATGAACAATAGCAGCAGCACTAGGGGCGAGGGGGGTCTCACATCAAGATGATTTATATGTGTACAAAAAGGTACAATCCTGTGCTATTGTTTTTTTTACAACAGTGCATGTTTTAGTTTAGCTTCCCTAAATTGCACACTTGTTTTATGCAGCCTACACTAATTTATATCACTTATATTTATATTTGTATATAGACTACCTTGTCCCCCAATCTATGAAAGCATACTTTGCATCACAGTTTTCTGTAAAAAGGGATAAACAAAGAGAAATGTATTACATTTGGAATCATATGGCTGGCCTGAAGGCCCATATGTATGGATGAATTGGTAAAAATGATGCAGAGTTTTCCATCAAAGCTGAACTCTTTTGGAGGTTGGCACTGGACATCTGATGGTGCCATGCATTAAACTTTGGAGGTGGGGGCGGATATCCTCACGTAATCATTGAGGAAGTATGACTACGGATCGTGCTACTAGAGGGTCTGAAGACATGGCAAAGCATAGATTCAAGAGAAAATTGAGTGCCATATGAATCCAGAACAAATCTTATAAGTGATTGATGGATGGATGATGTAACATTGTCTAAATGTGATTCCCTTCTAAACCCACCACACTCTCCCTCACCCATCTTTACAGTCCTCAACTCTTTAAGGCAGAAGTCTCTCAGTTAGGTTTTGTTCATGAAGAGATCTACATAGGGATCAGCACAGGGTAAAATGACGGCTATCTCAGTTTTGAATCCAAATGTTGTCTGTTTGTGCTCTTTCAGCTCCAGGTGTTTTTAAACACCTTAGGCTTTGGGATCTCTCTCATTTCATCAACCATGTATGGCTTCTCTCCTCCTCTCTCAGCCCACACTCTTCAATGCTTCCCGTCCTCGGTAAAACTACACGTCATGGATCTCCTCCTCCCCCTCCATAGCCTCATGGTATATGACATCCATTCTCAGAAGCTTAAAGTGTCAAATTCTCTCTCTTACATATCT
This sequence comes from Triturus cristatus, assembly GCF_964204655.1. Classification (NCBI taxonomy): domain Eukaryota; kingdom Metazoa; phylum Chordata; class Amphibia; order Caudata; family Salamandridae; genus Triturus; species Triturus cristatus. The sequence continues at coordinate 511,491,616 of NC_140588.1, forward strand.
CTCTGGGTCACGAGGAACACTCTTGTTCATGGGTCTTGTCACCACATCTTTCATCTGTTCAAGGAAGTATGTCCAAGGCTTCATCGAGTTTCAGTCAGTACGTAATTCAAAGAAGGCACGGATGAGGAGGAGCAGATTACGAGGCTGCTCACAGAAGCCCTCTCTGCAACAACTATTACTTACCCATGGAATGCCAGCTGACTGGCAATGTGTGTGCTTCCTATCGTTATGTTGACAACACTCATCTCTGGGACAATGTACTGTGGTTTGCAGATTTTTGTGCTGCTCCATATCAATTGCCTTTGTTCATGAATTTGTCCCCCTTTTGTCACCATTGAAATCAGATGTAAGGAACTGTTTCTTCGAACCAAAACCTGCTTGAAGAATCGTTCCTTTTTCAATCTTCCCAAACTAAGTAGGCAACACCAATGTTCTTCAAACAAGATGCCACAACTACTTCAAACCTGTTTTTCTGGGGGGGGGGGGGGGGGGGGGGGGCACAATTTCAGTGGTCTGCAACGGGTGCAAAATATCTCCGCTTTTTTCCTCACTGACCATTCTGGTCATGTCTTCCTGCACTTAAGACTCTACACTGGCTCCAAGGTAGCAAGAGAGCGACATTTAATGCCCTCTTGTTGACAAAGGTGTCGTCATTCAATTTCTACCACTAGACTACTTCCATAATGTCTTTGGTCAACACAACCATTCCCCTGGCAGTTCCCTACTTCACTTAAATCAGTAAAGGAGGCTGGTCCAACTCAGTATTGGGGACTTTTCCCTTTTCTCTGTCTCTCTGACAAGTTGAACACCACTACCGACTCTGAAGATTCTTCCAAAGGTGAGCAGTTTTCAAAACATGATTGCAAAACGGTCGAAGGAATTCGTAGTTTGCCTATATTTGGCACCCTCAGGCCATATCTGTGGCCCACAAGCCTAACATGATGCAGCCTTTGACACTACACAATTTAAATTTGCAGTTAGAAGGTAGATGTCGTCATCAGCCTTAGAATGATGATATCAAGCGGCAAGAGACGCGAGATACATAGTATAACTCTGACAGCAATGTTGAAGAAATTTTACTAACGTTATACTTGAATATACTTTCACAGCAAATGAATGAACACCCACATCACTACCTACCAAAACCGCGCAGTAATAATCAAAGCAGGAAAGCGTAATTTTGCTAACAATCACATACATCAAAAGGCTTTGATAAATGCTGTCAACGTGTACGACATATCCTAACACGAAAAACAGGGGCATAACTTTCATTGGTGCAGCTGGGGCATTGGCACCGGGCCCCAGAATCTTGAGGGGCGCACCACATTCTGATTACTGCTGTATTTTACGATTCAAACAGCAGGCAGGCGGCCCATTTCTTTGATTGCACTAGAGCCCATGACATACTGCACCAAAATATTTTTTTTCCAGTGCCCGTTTGTACAAAGTCATTTACATTTGACCATCAAGGTGTTATTTACACCTGTATTAGTAGTAAAGACCGTTTAGGAGCTGAGCTCAAAATGGTCCTGCTCCAGTTTTTGCACAGGCACTTACCATTTGTTTTAATTGCATAAGAAATAAAACATGGGTTTTTAATGTCCGCGATTTGGGTGCAAATTTCATTTGTGCACAATGCTCCGCATTTTTCTAGCCATCAATGTATTAATTGGACATAAAAACTCGCCCGCTACCTAAAGTAAATGTTGTGCAGGTGTAATTAGGATATTGGTATAAGTGACCATATAAGTCCCCAGCACACAGGCTCAGAACAATGGGATGGGTGTGCCCTCTTCAAACAGCGACATTACAGTTTCCCCTGCATATTTCCTTACTAGGGTTGGTTAAACACTAGGGGCAGCTTCACGGGAATCGATATCTCATCAGTCTATTTTTTGAGTCCAAGACAAACTGAATTGTTTGCGATGCTGGGATCTGAAATCGAATGGTAGTGCAGAATAAAGATGTGAAAAGGGTAAAGCCAAGGTAGCCAAATGCCAGGAAAATAATAAAAACGCACACGCAATCAATAAACTATTCTCAATTAAAATATGATTTGCATTTCCTTCCTTCACTTTCATTATTGCTATGCACTGCTTATAAAAAGTACCTTTGGAATCCAAGCAACGGGATATTCATTTAAAATAAAATAAATAAAGACGATCAAAACCTTTCTTCAGGCATTTGATTGACACTGCTCTCCACATCTTGAAGACATGAACTCAATGAGGAATCAATTAACATGTGCAACTAATCAGAGGCAGGACAGAGGTGAAGGGAAATAACAGGGCCATCATGTCAGTCATTTATATATGGGATGCAAGGGGAGATCAAAGCCGGAGTCATCTTCAGGTCTGTTCCAGGGGGCTTCCTTTAGAAAGGGTGAGGTGATTTACAAGGTGTCGATTGGATTGCAGGTTTTAGCCCATCAGCTACTGACATGCCACACTAGAGAAAAATCATCAGAGGGATTGCAAGGTTTCAAGAGATTCATAAAAAATGCTCTTGGCCCTGAATGATGATCTGCACTACTATCTATTTGTGGCTCTATGTTGGTGTTGCTCTAGTGATAATGTTTATCTTAAAAGTTTATATACAAGTATCGCTTGGACATTATTATTTTGTTTTCACATTTTTGCTTCCTAAATTTGCCATTGGACAATATTGTGCTAATGTGAACGATTTAATATGTTTATCATCAAGTGAATTGGAGAAAATGTCATATTTATTCTTGATTAGATTGCACTTTAAAAGCACACAACATACGGCATCTGGAATTTTTAGGTCGAAGCCTACCAGACAGCTTAGCTGTCTAGTTTGCTATCAACATCTTAGGACATTTGGAAAGCATCCCTGGGGATACATTCCGATCATTGCTTGCCACTAGCTTCATAGTTTGTAATTCATATTTGTTTGCTTTATATGAGCTGTCTTTATTTGAGGTCTTTCAGCTTCAGTTTGTCCTCTAGTGGCCCATACCTTATTTACTGTATTCTTCCACCAGTACTGACTTTCTATAAACAGGGCTTTAAATCTTGTTCTTCTCTTGTCACATTTGCTGTGTATTCAAAGACAGAGGTCGAATGTCAGGCTCTGTCTTCCAAGGGAGCCTGGTGTTTACTTTTCTTTCTCTGACTTCAAAGTGAGAGGATTTATGTGACAACCATGATGGCTACTGGAGGTGTGCTGGAGGAAGGCTGTAGGATGTTATTTTTCTAGCACATAACAAAAGAATATATCAGATTTAGATAAGCGCAAATGAAGCAAATGTTTGGGTAATTCTGATGTGTGGTGGAAACAAACATGTTAATACAATCAAAGCAAATACATTATGTGATAACATTTTCACACATTATCACTTGTGCGCTTTATACTTTTATCAGTAAAACTGTATATCTGCGCAAATATAATGGTCATTTCAACTGAAGATGTGTTCTCTATAATGGCAGTGCGCTACCACACCATGCATACCCCACTCCACTCTACTCTGCACCACTCCACGGCTCTGCACTCTACTCTACACCAGTCCTCACTACGCCACTCTACTATACACTACTCCACACTGTGTCTCTGTACTCTACTCTGCAGCACTCCACTCTATGCCACTTCACTCTATGCCACTCTACTTTACTCTCCACCCCTTTAGTCTATGCCAATGCACTCTGCCCCACTCTACTCTGCTATTCACCACTGGACTCTTCAGCACTGCACTCTACACCACTGCAGTCTAGGCCACTGCATTCTACTCTGTACCACTCCACTGTACACCACTGTACTCCATGCAAATCCACTCTATGCCACTCTAATCTACTCTGCACAACAGCACTCTACCCCACTCTACTCTACCCTAGGCCACTCCACTCTACCCTACACTACTCAACTCCACACCACTTCACTCTACTTTGAAACAATCTACTCTATGCAACTACACTCAGTGCCTCTGCGGCACCTCACTCTGCGCCACTCCATTCTGCGCCACTCCACTCTAATTTGCACCACTCTGCTTTACGCCAGTGCACTCTACTGTAAGCACCGCACCCTACACCACTTTACTCAAAACCACTGCACTCTATGCCAATCTACTCTGCACAACTTCACTCTACACCACTATACTCTGCAATACTGTACAACATTGTACTCTACACCACTGCTCTATATACCACTCTGCTTTGCACCACTCTATTCTAACCCACTTCACTCTATGCCAATGCACTCTACACCACTCTACTATACACCACTGCACTCTACAACAGTCTACTGTACAACACAGAGCTTTCTGCCACTGCACTCTACAACACTGCACTCTACCCTGCACCATTCTACTCGACGCCATTCTACACCAATGCACTTTATGCCACTCTACTCTTTACCACTCCACTCTTAGCCAGTGCACTCTGTGCCAATCCACTCTCTGCTACTCTAATCTACTCTATGCCACTGTACTCTATGCCACCGCAGTCTATGCCACTGCACTCTATCCTGCACCACTCCACTCTACTTTGAAACAACCTACTCTACGCCACTACATTCAAAGCCACTGCACTCTGCACCACTCCACTCTGCGCCACTCCACTCTGCTCCACTCCGTACCACTCTACTCTACACCACTGCACTCTAAGCTACACCACTTTACTCAAAACCAAAGCACTCTACACCTATTTACTGCATTCTACACCACTATACTCTACTCTGAAACACTCTACACCATTGTACTCTACTCCACTCTCTCTATGCTACTCTACACTGCACCACTCTATTCTATGCCACTGCGCTCTAAGCCTATACGCTCTGCGCCACTCTACCATACACCACTGCACTCTATGACAGTCTACTCTGCAACACTGCACTCTCTGCCACTTAAGTCTTTGCCACACTACTCTATGCCACTGCACTCTATGCCACTGCACCCTATGCCACTGCAGTCTACGCCACTGCACTCTACGCTGTACTATTCTACTCTATACCACTCTACGCCACTCCCCTCTATGCCACTCCCCTCTACGCCACTGCACTCTACACTGCACTACTCCACTCTACTCCGCACCTTTCCACTTTACAACACTTCACTCTATGCCATGTACTCTGTAACATTCGACTCTACGCCACTGAACTCTACGCCACTGTACTCAACTCTGCACCTCTCTACTCTATGCCAGTCTACTGTTCTCTTAACCAATGCACTGTAAGCCACCTACACTCTACACCACTCTACTCTGCATCGATCCACTCGACGCCACTACACTCTATGCCAATCCACTCTAATCTATCTACTCTGTACCACTGCACTCTGTCACTCTACTCTATGCCACAACATTCTACACCACTTCACTGTACTCTGAAACAATCTACTCTTCTCCACTGCACTCTTTCTCACTGTATTCTACTATGTGCCATTCCACTCTATGCCACTCCACTCTACACCACTGTAATCTATCCAGAGCCACTCCATGCCACTCGACTCTATGCCACTCCATTCTATGCCGCTGCACTCTATGCAACTGCACTCGGCACCACTGTACTCAAAACCAATACACTCTACGCCACTGCACTCTACGCCAATCTGCTCTAAACTAAACCGATACACACTGCACCACTGCACTGTATGCCACTTTACTCCGCACCACTCTACTCTACACCACTGCACTCTACACCAATGCACTCTACGGCACTCTACTCTACACCACTGCCCTCTGTGGCACTGTACTCTGCAAATCTATGCTCTCCACCATGAACTCTATGCCATTCTACTCTGTGCCGCTCTACTTTGCGCAAATGCACTCTGTGCCATGGCACTCTACTCTGCACCACTCTACTCTACGCTACTGTACTGCACTCTCTCCCATACACTCTACGCCAATGCGCTCTATGCCACTACACTCTATGCCACTGCACTCTAAGCCAATCTAATCGTATGTGCACCACTGCAAATTACTTCATTGCTCTCTACGGCACTTCACTCTACGCCTCTCTCCTCTACTCTGCACCACTCTACGCTACTGCTTACGCCAATGAACTCTACTCAGCATCACTCCACTCTACACGAGTGCACTCTATGCCACTACTCTTTGCCACAGCACTCTACTCTGCACCACTCCACTCTACCATGTACCACGCCACTCTACGCCACCTCAATCTACTCTGAAACAATCTACTCAATACCACTGCACTTTATACCACTGCACTGTACTCCTCGCCACTCTGTGCCACTCCACGCCACTGCTCTCTACACCACTGCAAACTATACTGCGGCACTCTACACCACTAAGCCACATAACTCTACACAATGCTCTCTACACCACTTTACTCGCCAAATGGACCAGCATCACCCACCACGTCAGAAGCCTCCACTGGCTTCCCGTCCAGAAGAGATGACAGTTCAAGCTGTTGACTCACGCCTACAAGGCTCTCCACAACACCAAGCCCTCCTACATCAACAATCGCCAGACCTTCCACCAGCCAACTCAGATCCACCTCCATCGCTCACGTCTCCCGCATTCGGCAGAGCCACAGTGGAGATCATTCTTTCTCCTACCTCGCCGCCAAGACCTGGAAAGACCTCCTACTCCCCCTCCGACCCACCCCTTCACTCGCCGACTTCAGAAAGGGACTCAAGACCTGGCTCTTCGACTGAGGCCCATCATACCTCATTTTCTGGATACTTCCTTTGGGATGATTAAGCATACTATATAAATTCTGATTGATTGACTTGAAACTAATGCACTCTATTCCAACTACTCTGCACTACCTCACGCCCACGTCATTATGCTGTACTCTGCAACACTCTACTCTGTGCCACTGCATCCTACACCACTCTACATCATTGTGCTATACATCACTGAACTCTACGCCACTCTATTTTACTCTGCACCACTGTACTCTATGCCACAGTTCTCTACACCACTTTACTCTGCACCACTCTACTCTGCGCCACTGCACTCTATGTCAAGGTACTCTACGCCATTGCACTCTACACCACTGCACTCTTTGACACACTACTGTCCAAGACTGCACTCACTGCCACTCTACTCTACACCACACCACTTCCCTCTGTCACTGCACTCTATGCCATTGCACTCCATGTCACTGCACCACTCAACTCTATGCCACTCTACTGCACTCTCTGTCAATTCGCTCTATTCCACAACACTTTACCCTGCATCACTCCACTCTATGCCACTGCACTTTACGCCACTCTAATCTACTCTGCACCACTGCACTCCACATAACTGTACTCTACGCCGCTCTACTCTATGTCACTGCACTCTACGCCACTCTACTCTACACCTCTGCACTCTACCCTGCACCACTGCACTCTACCCTGCACCACTCCACTCTAACGTCACTTCACTCTACTCTGAAACAATTTAGTCTACGCCAGTACACTCTATGTCACGCTACTCCACTCTGCACCACTCCACCCTGAGCCACTTCATTCTACATCATTGCATTCTACATCTTTTCAATCTATGCTGTGCCACTCCACTCTACTCTTCACCACTCTACTCTATGCCACTCCACTCTACGCCATTATACTCTACATCACTGCACTTTATGCCAGAGCATGCTTCACCACTTTTTCTCAAAACCAATGCACTCTACGCAAACCTACTCTACACCACTGTACATAGCGCCACTTAACTCTGAGACACTCTTCCACTCTACAACACTTCACTCTATGACATTCCACTCCATGACACTCCACTCTATAACGCTCTACCCCATTACACTCTACTCCTCTGTGACACTCTACTTCATGCCACTCTACAACACTCCTCCGCTCTACTTCGCTCTACGCAAATCACTCTGCACCACTCCATCCCACTTAACCCCACTCTATTCTATGGCACACTACTCTACTCTACTCCACAACTCCACTCTATGCTACTCCACGCCTCTCTATGCCACTCCACTCTACGACACTCTTTTCCACTCAATGCCACGTCACTCCACAACACTCTACTCCACTCTATGCCATTCCACTCTACTGCACTACTCCACACTATGACACTCTATGCTACAACAATCGACTCCACTCTGTGCCACTGTACTCTCCAACACGCTACTACTCTTTAAGCAACACCCTCTACACCACTCAACTCTGCTCTACACTACTCTATGACACTCCACTCTACGCCCTTCCACTCTACAACACTCTACAACTCTACTCCTTCTAAGCCACTCTACACCCCTCCATGCCACTTCACGACTCTCTACACCACTCTATAACACTCCACTCTACTCCACTGCATTCCACGCCACTCTCCTTTACCCCACTAAGTTTTAGCATGCTGAACAGCAGCCACGCTGGTGCACAAAATGGCTAAAATGTATTGCAAAGCCAATAGCTCATGCAGAGGTGAGATCTATTGGCCTTGCCAATGCCTGTTAACTTTGTGAATAAGGTACATCATATTTCCAATGAATTATCACCTAAACAATTAGGGCCCCATTCACGGAAAGTTTTGGACATGAAAGTTTGGCTCATAAATATAAGAATCTGATTTTTATGAGTGTAAAGCACTTTTTGAATTCATAAAGGTCAGTTTTGTACATGTAGGTGTGTGAGGTGGGCGTTAGTTTGTCCACCAAACCGGAAGTCAGATGGAGTCCTAGCACTATTATACAGAACACAGAGAAAGAGGTGATAGACAACTGTTAGGGGTGGCCGTTTTTGCAGGGTTATCCCCAAACTTTTTGCCTTCTTCCTCCTATTTTTCTCTGATCTTCTTTTATTGGCTTTAGAACTCTGGGCACTTTACCACTGCTAATCAGTGCTAAAGTGCATGTGCATTCACCCATAAAATATGGTATGATTGGTTTACACCTGTCTGGCATATTTAATTTGCTTGTAAGTCCCTTATAAAGTGGTATTCCATATACCCAGTTCCTGTAAATTAAATGCTACTAGTGGGCCTGCAGCGCTACTTTCACCACCCACAGAAGTAGGCTTTCAAGCTTGTCTCAGGCCTGCCACTGCAGAGACTGAGTGTGCAGTTTACGGCCACTCTGCCTTGGCATTCAAAAAAAGTACTTAGCAAGTCTTAAACTCCCCTTTTTACTACATAAACATCACTCCTAAGGTAGGCCCTAGGTAGCACTATGTGCATGGTGCTGTGTAGGTAAAAGGTAAGGCATGTGCCTTTATTGTGTCGCATGACCTGGTAGTAGCAAACACCCTATTTTGTCTCTCACTACTTTGAGGTCGTCTCCTCTCATAGGCTAGCATTGGGAATTGCCTTATATGTTTAAAAGGTAATTCCTGATCTGAAAGGAGGAGCACTGCCATGTTTGGTATGTTTAGAAGGGTAGTGATAAATCGTGCTTACAGGTGTAGGTGAATGTTTTAATACTATTTCAGAAATGTCACTTTCAGAAAGTGAGAGTATTTCCGTGCTTATAACTCTCTGTGCTTTGCAGCATGACTCAAGTCCACGTCTGGGTCTGGTTGACAGCTACACTTTGTGCATACTTTCCAGACAGCTACAACACAGGAAGGGCTGGATGTCACAAGAGAGGCATTTGCATCCATCTGCAAACTGATGGTCTTCCTGGATTGGGAGAGAGGGAGGCGGGCACAATTACGTTTGTATGGGCTGTATCCTGCCGTCACACAAAGGGCTTGTTTACCCCCGCCTGTACGTCTGGAGCCAGGGCTGAGTTGTAAGGGGGTGTTGTGCACGTCTAAGGTTTCTTTTGAAGTCACCTCTACATTAAATACATTTTATGCATAAGTCAAGGGCAGTGCCGTAACACAGGCCCCCGCGGTTCGTGGGGGCCCCAAGCTCCAGGCAAAACTCTGGCCAGAGAGCTTCCGATTGAGCCTGGTGGGGTCCCCTCCACGTACCTTGTAGGGGCTCCCCTCAAGTTTCGTTACACCAGTTGTCAAGGGGCTCTGACCCCATGTTCTCATAGCAGTTTTGGAACTGGGACTGAACCTCTGTCAGAGGGATTGCTGTGCTGCACAAAGGACTTATCTGGACAGCTCTTCTGCTGTTGCATTGCTGCCTACTACTTGCTGGATGGCCTAAAGGACTCACAAAATTGCTTTTCTGTTTGGTGTCCTGCTCCTTGACTCTGGACAACTTGGTTCTACAGTCTGCACTTTGCCAGAGGACTGTTGTGCTACCAGGAGGAACTGCCATCAGATTTGTTTGCTCAATTGTGCTGACCTGTGGCCTGCTGGACTGCAAGGAGAACTGCCACTTTGTTAACCAAGACCCTGCTGTTCTGCGTATCTACCGTACCTCTTGTGCCCAAATGTTCTCCAGGGAGCGCTGTTTAAGGCTTACCTTTCCTAAGAATGTGGTGAGTGCTTTCAACTTCTAGTGCATGTAAAATGCTTCTCTTTTTCTCCAGCGCATGGTGAGTGGTCCGTTGGGGCCACGCTGAAGTGCAGGCACTGTATGAAACTCTACTCTGTGATTTGAGACCAGCATCCGTGTTTCTGCTTTTCTTCTATTAACAGACAGCCCTATCCCTGTGATTGCCGCTTTGTGTTTGGAGTGCGCTGCTTGAGAGAGGGGCGCTGTGGAGGAACAAGCAACGCTTCATGCTGCAACAGGAACAACAGAAAAAAGGCTTCGTCCGCGGTTGTGACTTTCCTCTGTGGCCCTGGTTGCCATGGTGACGCTGGCTCCGCCCCTAATATTACGGACTGGAAGTCGTGCGCTTCAGAGAGGAGACCCCAGCCATCTAAGGTTTGAATAGTACAGCGGCCACCACTACTTCTCCGATGTCAAAATCAAGGTACTGTGAGTAACTTGACCGTGCAGTCGTTACTGCTGTCCCATGACATTGTGGGCCACTGGGGGAGCATTAGTTGACTGCGTCTCCATCTTTTCAAGAGACTCTTTAAGGACTTCAAGTCTCCACTGTATCCACTGTTGTTGTTTCTATGTCAAGCAGCATTACTGTAAGGCTTCTAAAAGGAACCCAGTTTGATTAAGCACTGTTTTTACATGTATACCTCCATGAGCATATCTCTTGATACCCTCACCGATTTTTATCGATTGTGCCGGACAGTAAGAGTTATACCTAAAAGCTTATAGAGCCAACGTGTGATAACATGACAAGTACATGGGTAATTTATTATGTTTTTGCTCTGCTTTGATCAGCATACCCACTACTCTGTAAAATTCAGGTGAGGCAATGACGGCACATGGAGGTGATAGAGAGCAATAGGCGTGCAGAGACTCACAGATAAAAGCATTAAAATTTACCAAAATGCTGATGATACACAACTCTACTTGAAAGACTCCTGTGCTTCAAACATCCAATGCCTCAAACACTGTCTACATAACATCCGGATCTGGCTATCCAGTGCCTACCTGAAGATCAACAAAATCAAAACAACATTTCTGTTATTTAGGAAGAACAACAAACAAGAAACAGTAAAAGCCTGGCTCAATGATATGAACCTTGACGGTTTCGTAGCCCAATGTCACTTGGATTCACCCTGGGCACCAACATCATACTCAAGCAACACATTGTCAAAACAACAAAGACGGTTTGGTACCAGCCTTCTCATCTAAAGAAAGTTAAGGCGTTTATTCCAGAAAGCGACTTCAGAACTGCTGTACAACTCCTCATATTCTTGCATCTGAAAGGTGATAATGCCCTGCTCTATGGCCTCCCAGAATCATCACTGGCGCCCTTTAAGAGCATTCTTTACGCCAGGGCAGCTTTCATTCAGGAACTGAAGAAATAAGATCACATCACTCCATCCTGATGGAACTCCATTGGCTCCACCTCTCGCTTCACACCATCTACAAAACCAAATGCATCCCTTGAAAAGCCCAATATGATCATCTGTGGAGTTCCCCAAGGATCGTCCCTCAGCCACACCCTCTTCAACACTTACATGATTCCCCTGGCTCACACTGTCAGATCACACAGACTCAACATCATCTCCTACTTTGATGACACCCAGCTCATCATCTCGCTGACCGAAGACCCCCCCACTACCAGAGCCAAATTCCACACCAGCATGCTGAACGTCGCCGAATGGATGAAAGACAACTGTCTCAAACTCAACACCGACCTCTAGAAAATAGCACAGTACCCATCAATTTCATAAATTCATACATGAAAACCCCTACTGAAAGCTACTCTTATTTAGAAGGGTCAACGAGCTACGGAACTACCTATCTTGAACATTCCCTTCTTTGTAAAACATCTTGTAGAAGTGATCCACCAGACACCAGCAAGAAGAAATATTTTAAACCCATAACCCAAATCAGGAAGAACCACAAGACCTGGCTCTACGACTGAACCACAGTGCCTGCAACAGATCAGCAGTCCCCCTCAAACCCCCACCCCCAGCGCCTTGAGACGCTTACTGGTGAGTAGCCGCACTTTACAAGTCTCTTGATTGATTGATTACCAATGCATCAATTCTAAGTTAATGTCAGTATGGCTGTAACGCTGGCCCCTGAGGAGTAGGGCACCCCCCAAACCTTCAGCAGCCCCACCAACCCTTCAGGGGAACCCCATCCAGACCACAGCCAATGAATGACTGTGAGATGTGGGAGACTTAGGGTTTCCTCTTCACATGTTGTGTTACGCTACTGGGTGTCAGAACCTCAGGATGTACTGAGGTTGCCTTAACCTCCATGTTGGATGTACTCATGAAAGCGGCACACTCAGAAGGAGTGGCATCACTTCTCGGTTTCTCTACAGTTTTGGACACTGTCAAGCCTTCCACAGAAATAACCCCAATGGGAGTCAGAATTCAGGTCCTAGACTGAATAGCCTCCTTCAACGTTGAAAAATCCCACAGAGCCTGCATAATCATTTCTGCTCTACGCACAGCAATGCTCCAGGAGTGCACCACAGGGCTTCAGACTGGCCCCCTTCTACTAAAATCATAGCACTGTCCACTATCAACTCTTTTGCAAATTCCCGACTCAATAGTGACAACTAAGCTGAAGACACAGCCTAAAAATCAACAAAACTGAATGACAACACTGGTATTGCAGGATGCCTTCTCTAAGTAGAGGCACAGTAAGGAACCAAAGCTCCTCGTGGCTTTACCCTCAATGGGTGAGTCGACATCAAAGGTCTCAAAAACACTATTTGTGTTACTGGAAGCCTAAGCGACAAGTAGTTGATTAAACCTAATTTTGCACCAATCACCAGTATACTAATCTGTACATAGGCTGTACATAGACGATGCCTTTCATTACTCGCTATGAGCAGTGAAACGTCTCCGGGAGACCTGACCCACAGCTAACTATTTAGAATTACCAGATGCCACATGATTTGGGCCGAATGTCCTTAAAATGTGAGCAAAACTTGCCTCAAGCGCTACAATCCTCTGAATGGAGAGTCTAAAAGAGAGTAAAAATACCGGCACAGCACGGTACATTGTAGTGAGCAAGCGTCATTCCTGGTATCAGCCCAATGTCAACATGATCTCATTACAAATCACTAGAGTATTGCTAAGCAATGCGGGCAAAGCTACAACAGTAGTCAACTTCAATATAATGGTGACCACGTGAAGTTACAATTAAGTGAACCTTGGATCATTTTTGTGCCAAAAGCGAAAGGAAATTCATTTTTAAGGATAGAAACTGAACGGTGATAAGGAGGTGTTGGAGCAGCGAGGCAGTGTGCATCTTGTTAATTGTAGGAACTCAGAGTCTTGGGGTTATCTCGGCTCAAGAATCACGCCAGCAGGCTAGCAGGGTAAACGAAAGCTCATCTATGCTGTCTTATTAGAAGCTCAACCCTGAGGTGCTCCCTCTAATAACTTCTCCACACTACTCCACACTACTCAACTGGAAGAGAACTGACCCTGCCTGCAGCTGCTGAGACGTAAAGGCATTTAGCAATCTTCGGCACACAGCTGGCACCACTCAAGCTATATGTTGAAAGGAAACTGTGCTAATGCACTGATAAGGCACATTATATAGTAGCCTATTAACCATTTCTTGTCCATACATGTTTTACTGTTACTTTTACAGGAATTCCATTACTCTTAGTTTTGTTCCCAAAAACATTTACACGTCTCTGTCTAGTCTTTCTGCCATCGTTTGTTCTACTATACTATGGGTTTGGAGAAAAAAAAATTTTTTTTGCAACTTTACACCTGCCTCGAGGAGGCGTAATTTTTGTATGCAAGTCCCTTCCTAGTAAAGTTAGTTGATAGGAATTTGCATAAATATCCATTGGTGGGTGCATGTAAATGTCCATGTGGCACCCATGGTCTCCCTCTTAGACACAAAGGAGCACATATTGCTCCTTTGTGTTACTTTAGGGCCACTTTCCAACACAGTTCAGGATTTGCACTGGAAAGCAAACCCCAAAACAACACTTTACACCAGGTTAGCATCAATTTGTGATGCAAACCAAGCACAACGTGTTACACCACCCATCATTGTGTTATGTTTCAAATCCTTAGTTTATGGGGCTGATATACTAACACGTTGTGCATGGCACCGGTCGCACCGCCCTAAAGCTACAGCTATCATCGGTGGTGGCAGCCACAGTGTCACTGGCTACAGAAAATCAACTAGACAGATTAGAGCAGGCACCTGCAATATAAAAAGACACATCTTGACTCATTTCTAACACTTTGTATTGACACCAATAAAGCCTGGAAAAGGTATCAAACTGTACTGTACAAAAAGGCTACCTGCTAGCCCTAAACCTCATTAATATCTGTTTGAAACAAATAAATAATCCATTGGTAACTAAAGATGTAGAATTTTACACGTATATGGATGATATACATTTGTTTTTCCTTATGCAGAAGGATTATCTAAAACATAAACACTATACAGAAATCAAACACTGAGGACTATATTTATTAAAAGGATTGTGTTGCCATTGTGTGCGTGACACAAGGGCAACGCATCCTTAAATCAGAATTACCGAGCCATGGAAAGCCACCCTGCGTGGCCCTGATTGGCTTGATAAATCTTGAGTAACTCAAGGCAGCACAAGTCACTGCCTTATCTTACTCTGCTCCGGGAAGGTATTTCAAGGGTGTAGTGTGGATGTTACCACGCATCCACCCATGCTTTTTGGTGCATTCCCTAATTTACCAAGACAAGTAAATCTGGGAATGCGTCAAAATTGTACACCTTCCTTATAGAGGTGCAACAAGGAGAAATTTATTTTTTTCTCCTCATTGTTGCCTCTTTCTAAATGTGCTGCATTCTCAATGTGGGCACCCTTGCACCATAGTGCAAGGGTGCCTGCATTAGCACAAGGCAGCACACTGTGTGCCGGAGTAGATAAAGAGCAGGAATGTGCCATATGCTAGTAAATATAGCGCAATCCTCTTCTCTCCATTTGACGCAGTGAAGCTGCATCAAATATTGATGAATCTGGCCCAGAGTGTTATAAGAACTGGCTGGAGAAAAAGTAGTGCTTAAGCTTGTGGAATGAAAAACTGGCCTATCACATCACTTCAGATTCTAAAGATTGTATAATAGATGAAATAAATGTAAGCAACTTGTAAAATCCCACACTACGCAGGGAGAAACACATCAACATGCTTGCAAAAAAAATGGCAGTGTTTTATCTAAAATGTATTTCAACTGCAGCCACTTTTAGAGGAAACAGAAATAACACCAACAAGGGCAAATATACGTTCCTGGCTCAGCTATTGTAATAGACCACAGTAAATTTCCTGCAAATATAGTTTTACAGCTTGAATTTTTTTTAGATTGACATGCTGTTCATAATTACACTACCTTTGGGTTGGATCCGACAGAGTTTCTAATTTCTGAGGTTTTTTTTAACTTTTGGGTGTTGATCGGGTCATTATGACTCACTATGACACTGACCACATTACAGATGAGTGACTGATCTCTTTTACATTTATGTGCTGTGCATAGATTATGTTTATGAGGGAGTAGTGGCAAATAGCTGTATTGAAATTATTTTGGTCCACTCTATCTTAGCTTGACTGTCTATACAGTAATGCTTGATAAATGTCAGTTACATTGACCAAGTACTTCCATTGTGTTTTAATGACACTGTACCAAGTAAGGCTCATATAGCCCATTTGTTTCCTGAATATGATATATAATTGTTCTTCTGGGATCTAGTGTATGGAAGGCCCTTTCTGCTGCATTAGCATTGAGTCTTAAGATTAGAGGTAACTCTGCTGATTGATTGGCATGAACATGTGAAACCACGTTTAGTATAACAGGCGGATGTGTTCTCTTGACTACCTTACACTGTGAATACATTTTCAGTTCTTAGTACTTCTAAATCCCTAATGCTTCTTAAGGCTGTAATTGGTACAAGAAAGACTGTCTTCAAAGTAAGATATATTTAGGTAAACCTAGTGCATAGGTACAAATGCTGATCTATTTAAACCAGGTAATACTACATTTAAGTTCCACTGAGGTGGAGGTACCCCCTTTTCGGAAGTATATGATTGATACTGCAAAATTTTGTTTTTGTTTAGCCCCTGTTGAATATGCTTTAGTGGCTGACTGATGGACTCTTACTGGCCCATAACTGAGATTCTAACAAATACTTGAGTAAGTCCGAATTATTGTTTCACTAGATAATGGCTCTAAATTTCCTTTTTTTTATACCAATGTAATGATGCTACTTTGATTCATAGTAGTTCATTATTGATGGCTTCCTTGCCTCTTACATGATAACCACACTTTTGGCTTCTACGACCTCAGATGCCAGTTACAGAGGTTGTGGTTCCAGATGAAATATTTCCCTCCAGTTTACTTACGTAGATCTTTGTGTGTTGGAAATCTGATGATGTTGTAGTATGACACTAGATGCGAGTATCATATTTGACATGGTCGCCTGGCTGCTTCCTAAATCATTGTCAAATGTATTATCTTGAAGATGTTTATTACGATTTAATCAGTAGTATTGGAGGATTGCATGTTAATTTTCCATACCAACTTATCAACAGCAGTTTCCCTCTGACTATAGATTGTAAAGCCAAGATGCAAAAAATATTTTGTTTTTTGTGTGCTGTAAATAGAACATGTTTGGTTTACACCACATGTTAATAATGTGATCTACTACTGCTTGTTTTAACTCCCATTTGTATTATACCTACTTGTTTGCTAATACAATCTGCTTGAACACTGCCTACAGCCAGTGCATGATATGGGATCAATGTTATGTTGTTCACAATTTCCCACTTCCATATTTCCTGTGCTAGCTGTGACAGGGAAAAGGAAACGGTTCCAAATAATTTATATGCCTTACTGCTTCTGTTTCTGACCACTAACCTCTGATTTTCATCTTGTTTGTATGTGCACTGCTTCCCTTATGTTATTCATCTGCTCAAAGGTCAGACAAGTGAAATTGTCTCAACTTTGTCATGATGTTTGTGTTTCACCATCGCCATAGGATCGCTTTGTGAACTTTGTTTTTAACAACAACTAGATCATTCCAGTGTCCCTGTGTTTGTGGCCATTGGTTCCTTATCCGTTCCTGAATTGGTATAGTTTGTAATGGAACATTTGGAAGCAGTTGAATACCTGTGGCCAACAGTTTCTTTACATTTTTCACTGTCACTTCACTGTCAGACACTGATGTGTCTAATGTCGCAACTAGAAAGCTTTTTGTCTTCTCCAGTGTTGATGATGATTTCTCTACGTTGCCTGCGAATTGGTAATTTGTTTATTACAAACCCATAGGTACTTGCTGTGATGGATATATTGGGATGTGACAATATGCATCCTATTTTAATAAAAAGTCTTTCTCTTCCAGAAGCCGAATCATGTCCCGAACAGTTGGCATCTGGAGCTTCTGCATCTTGTTAAACCTATTTACAAAGTGCAGGTCCAGCCCAAGTCAAAGTTAAGTATTGTTTTGGAATTAAGAAGTATACCAAACACACTGCTGTATCTTGTTCAAGTATTGGTATTGTTGCATTTACATTCTTTAAGAGCAGTTCTTGAACCTCTTGTTGTATGATTTATACTTTGTCCGTCTTGTGCCTTTGATGTTTTGATGTTATTGTAGGTGGTTTTCTTATTAATTCAATACTCATTTGTCCATTTGGTTGAGTTTGGTGTCCTGTCTCTCTATATCTATGCTGCAGGGCAGACCTTAAGAGTCATTTACTAGCTGGCGTTGGGCCTTTCGGGGCTTGATCACTATCTTTGCCTCTACCACTAAGTTTTTTTCTTCTGGGTGGTACGCTGTCATGACCATGTTTGAAAAAAGGCGTGCCATGCAGCTGCATTTGAAAACATTATGAAAACCACAGACTTATTTGACCTCTTTAATCTGAAGAACTCCCTCTTTTAAAAGATGCTCTCATTTATACAGCCCCCTGTGCTTTGGTAATGTCACTGGCCTTTTTTATTTGCTTGAGTGGATCATCTACCTGAGCTCCAAACATCTTTTCACCAGTAGAAGGCATATGAAAATTAGCCTGTATGTCTTCTTAAATGCATAACAAAGCACGTCTTCATAGGACTGCTCCAGTTATTAGCTGTCTATTTGTTTTGTATACTTAGGGGCCCGTGTCACAAAGGCACTTATGATTTATACATTTCTGAGTGTGGAATCTTCACACTTGCAGCAGATTCTCCACACTGCGGTGCTCATTGCGAAGAATCCACCCCAAAGTGCGGAGATTCCTCCATGAGTGAGGAGATTCCGCCCCCCGCGTGGAGATTCTGCACTCGTAACTTTACCAGACCAGATGTTACGTACGTATTTGCGGCTTTTTCCATTTTCCATAATTGTTTCCCGCACTTTTGTAAATCTACTGGAAGATAGTTTATCAACTCTTCCACTTCTTCCCATTGTCGGTGCACATATGTATTTAGTAAGACATTAAAAATTGTCTATGCACCTCTAATCTTTTGCTATCTTTGTCATACAGATGGCATTGTGGAGCTGTTGACTGTGCTCTTTTTCTGACAGTGGCTACTATCAACAAATCTTCCTCTACATATTATTTTATGTATTAAGGTGCTTGCATAGAAGCTTTATCTTTTTCTATAGTCTCCGGGTTACTGCTCGAGCTGTGGCTGGAGTTAGGAACACCTCTTTACCCTTGCTGGATAATAGATGGCAACATAGGAAGGTATTGATGTTTCCTATGTTGAGGACTCAATGTTTTTAATAAACATCTAGCATCCTACTGAACTTTTAAAGTGTCTGCAGAGAAATGTCATCTGGGGGTGGAGGTCTACTTGAGGAGCATTTTACCTCTTTCTGAGGGGTTCTGCATCAACATCAGGCTAATTCTGTTCTTCCTATTCATCTAAATTAAACTGTAAACCTGAGAGTCCTCAGTAGTCTGTGTTTAATTCCTCCTGTATGAGGTTTTCTCTCTCTGTATGTTTCTCCTCTTGAAATTGCATTGCAACAGATGGTGTAATCTTTTCTTTCTGTTTTAAGCTTTCAGTATCTTCTGGAGATCTCTTAATATCTAGTGGCTTAAGAACTTTATCGTAACTTAAAGCTTCCTCAAAGTGTTGTTTATATTTCATTAACTCAGCAATCTCTGTATCACAGGCTCTTATAATCGTTCTTGCCCCAATAACCTCCTGTCAATAAGGAGTTTGTGAGTTCGTTGGTGCTGATGGATTTCTTTAATGCTTTGATCTTGATTATGCTCTGAAGTCAAAGGCAGTGAGCCTTTTCTTGGATTTTCAAACTCGATCACGCCCTGAACTCGAATGAGTGTTTTTCTTTTCTTTTCAAAGTTTATATATCTGCAAAGTTTTTTGGCAAATCTTTTCCAGTATCCTTCCCTTTGGATCCCGAAAGATGGGATTTTTTATTCAATGTTTGTATTTTCTTTCCAGGAAATGTGGTGATTTATAGCCGTAAAGATGTCTTTGCTTTAAATTTCGATGAATTCTTGTTGTGCAAACTTTCTTTTTCCTATCAAAAGCTTCAACTTGTAATCTTTCAACTTTGATGGCCTTTTGTGAATGGCCCCATAATGCCTTTTGATTGTGGCATTGTAAACTCAGGATCATTATATTTAAAAAGAAACTTTTTAGGAAGTGATTCCGAATCTGAATGGTATTCCCCAAGCCTTCTCCAATATGTTCTTGTCATATGAAAATTTTGGGGAAAGTTCCAATTTTACTAATACCCAGAGGGAACTGCATTGGTTGCCTGATTAGAAGTGAATTATTTCGAAAACAACACTTAGGGTCAACAAGTCCAGTACAACTCAAATCAATGATCAACAGAGACAGTCCTAAAAGTGCATGAGTCAGTACTTCTTGTCTGTCACCCTGGTTCGTATGGTGTCTGGAACTTTACATCAGGGCTGCGGTCTCTGATGATCACTTGGTCTCCTGGTGAGATGGAACGTACTTTAGTTCTTCATTTCTGACCTTCACCGGTGTTGTGCTGCGAGCGCCAAGCTTGGGTTCTGTGGATGTCCTGCGGTGGAGGCGATCACCCTGGACAGACTGGGATGGTGTCTCAGAAGACCCCATTGAACATTAGGGTTCACGGTGCTTGGCGAGTAGTGCAGCGAGGCGTCCCACGATATTCTCGGAGAAACTGTTGGAGGTGGCATTCCAGATTGGCTTGTTCAACCACAGCGATGTGAATGGACTTGGTCAATGTTCGCATGAACCTCTCGGCCTCACCGTTGGCCTGTGGCCACTGGGGGTGATACGGCGATGTTGTATCCCTAGTTGTTCAAGGAGGTCTTTGAACTTGGCTCCATGAAAGTCTTTATCTCGGTAGGCAATGCAAAGGTGGGGAAGATTATTTTCCAATGCGGGGGATACGTGCGCAAATGCAGTCGATTCAACTACCTCAACAATGGGGTATTTTGAGCATCTGTTGATTAGAACCATTGTGGCTCTCATATCCGAGAAGCTCCCAAAATCAAGACTCAGCTTGCATCAGGGTACAGTAGTTGGGTCTTCATTTATTACTGGTGCTGGCCTTTCAGGTGAACTTGTCAGCAGGCATCCTTGGCATTGTCAACACTACTTCCTCGACCATAGCTTCAAGCCCAGGGAACCAGACTTTATCTCTCATACAGGGTTTCATTTTCATGGTACCTTGATGTCCTCCGTGTGCTAGTATCATCACGTGTCACTGGAGGCTGGCAGGAATGACAATGCGGACTCCCCTCAGGCGGGTCTCTCCTTGCTTGGTGCGGAATTCATCTCGGACTTGCCAAATTTTCGCCAGCCTTTCTCTGTCTTGGCTGGGCCAGTTGTTGGCATCAAGTAGGAAGTTTTTCCATGTGCTGCAATGGACTGCTGCTTTGACCCTCACCAGAACTGAATCTGCCTTCACGGCTTTGTCGATATCTTCCAGACTCAGACCTCGAGGGCATGCTGCTTGTGAGATCAGTTTGACATAGTCTTCGATGGCATTGATGCCTTTTCTATTCGGGCCGTCTGATGGTACAGGTTGGGGAGACAGAAAATCAGCTGGATTTTTCGACCCAGGTCAGGTAAGTAACCTCCATCTGGTAGAGCTGTAGCTGAATGGCCCACCTCTCGATTCTTGGCAGCGGGTGCGGAGCAGGCCCGCAAAATAGTGGTACGAAAGGCTGGTGGTCTATGATGACTTTGAATGGTTGGCCGCTCAGGTATAAGTGAAAACATCTGCATGCCCACTTAATTGCCAACGCCGTACTCTTGATCTGGGCGTAGCGTCTTTTAGTCAGCATCAATGCCTTGCTGGCAAATGCGAGAGTTGCCCACGATCCAGGTTCTTGCTCTTGAGCGAGCACTGCTCTTAGCCGAATAGGACTGGCATTAACAAGGAACTTAGTGGGCTGATCCAGATCGAAGTACGCCATGGTAACATTGTCAAGCAGCGTATCCTTGATGATCTGAAATGCATCATCTTCCTTTTTTTCCCACATCCATTTGGCATCAACTTTTGTGAGGGATCTTAGCGGTTCTGCAAGAGTGGGCAGGTCCAGAATAAATCTGCCACAGTAGGTGTGCATGCCGAGGAAACTGCGCACCTTGGAGACGGAGGTCAGTGCCTGCTTGATGGCATGCAATTTCCGGGGGACCGCCTGGATTCTGTCTTGGTTAAATACATAACCAAAACATTTGATGGACGATTGGAAGAATAGGCACTTTTCTTTGTGTAGGGTCACTCCGTGTTCCCAAAAATGTCGTAGTGTAGCTCGTAGGTGTTGGTGATGCTCAGCCATCATTTTCAAGTGAATGAGAATGTCATCACTGACGTTCATAACCCCAGGGAGTATGGAGAGTGTCTCCTGTATCATACTCTGGAAGACCTCAGCTGCCGATGAGATGCCGAAGTTCAGGCATTTGTACCAGCGCAGCCCTATGTGAGTACTGAATGTGGTGATATACCTGCTCTCTACGGCCAGGAGAATTTGGTGATACCCGGCGTTGGGGTCCAGTTTGGAAAACTATCTTGAGCCATTCACATCCGCTATGATGTCGTCAATGGTGGGCGTTAAATGACATTCGCGCTTGATGGCGTGGTTCGGGAGCTGCAGGTTGATGCATAGCCACATTCTTCCCAGCTGTTTCGGTTTTTCCGCTATCACCATTGGTAAGACACATGGTGTCAGCCCCGACAGCTTCTCGATCACCCCTTGCTTCTCAAGATTTTCGGTCTCTTGTTCCACTAGAGGTTGCAGATGGAAGGGGACACAGCGATGACGTAGTGCCACTGGTGCAATGGTAAGGTCGATGTGCAACTTGACTGGTGGATACTTGAGGCATCCTAGACCGTTAAACAGCTCAGGAAATTGATCTAGGGGGTCGTCAACTTGGTGCAATTTCACACATCTAGCGAATGACAGGCCCAAGTCTTCCGCTGTATGGCTCCCCACTAGTGTGTCCGCTTTTTTGTCTATGATATGAAACTTTGCTGTGACTTCTTGTTCATTGGACTGTATTTGTACCATCATGCACCCTCGGAGAGGCTGGGGTGACTGGCTCCCATACACATAAATTCTGGCATGCGAGGGGATTAGTGGTGGTTTTGGTTGAAGGCAATTGTATTGCTGAATCCCCATTACTTAAATGGAGGCTCCAGTGTCAATTAGGGCCTTGACTTCTTACCCTGCGATACGGACAATACATTTGGGCTGTGGCCTCCTGCGACATTTGAGCTCTCTTGCAAATGAAATGAGGAATGCCTCTTCCTCTTCCTCTTCGGGGGACAAGTCTTTAGCCCAGTGTTTTTGTCACTTTGCACAGCCGCCTAGTTATCGCAGCACATGGGCAGTGGTAATTTCATATGGATTTATGCATTATTTTAAGTAGGATTCTCAGACATGTTGTCTTTGGACCTGCCCCACATCAGCAGAGGCTTTCTTTGGTTCCTCTCGGCCATGGTCTCTGAATTAACCATGAGTGGCACTCTTCATCCTGCAGCTCAGCGCTGAGACTCAGGCACAGCCCAAGAGCTCACGGTCTGCATGTTAGGAGTTACTTGTTTATATTGCTGGCTCAGTGTAGAAAAATCCACAGAGGAATGAAGTTTGTATATACATTTCCATGGTGCACCTTTGGTTGGAAAGGGTGAAAACAACCCGCTCAGCCCTTGAGAGCGTTCTGCACAATTCCACTACTAATGTATGTGGTCTAATTAATCCTCATTGTAAAAATGCTGAATGTCACCCCAAATCACCTTGCAAAGAAAATTTGGGAGTTAAGCATTGAAAGGTTCTAAATGAAGTTGGGGTCCACAGAAGCACAATAAGCAGAGAGTCGCTGTTTAAAAGGAACAAAGGAGAAAAGAGAGTAAAAATTTGCTTATCTGGAAACCGGTCTTGGGATAAGCATCATAAAGACAGTTTTATACCTCACTGTGATACAAATAGTCAACATAACAGACTGCGAGCAACACAGAAATATTACGCTGAATCAAAACCAGTCAAAGTTGAGATGAATTCCTGTGCTCCTCTATTTTGCACATAGGTCCAACATTCAGTGCTTACCGAGGAGTCTGTCACATAACACAGACTCCTATTTATGAAAGCAAGAGCAAACATGTTTCAGTGGGTGGCTCCAATATTGTTTGGGGACGACCTACCATCTTCCTCTTCGGGGGACAAGTCTTTAGCCCAGTGTTTTTGTCACAGTGTGGACCTGGTGCTATCCGTCTGTGCCACGTTTGTCATGGATAGTTGGTGGACAGCTTTCATTGGCGGTTCCCCCCCTGGTGCTCTTGTACATGGGCTTCTTTTGGTACACCGAGGCGAAGTAGTTTGTGATGCCGCAATTGGACCAGGTGCGGCTTTGGGCAGTGCATTCGGCTCATGGGTGCTCTTCGTGACCACAGTATTGCACCGAGACTTCGGAGGTGGAGTCCCATGCATTCTGGTGGTTTTGGTCTTGCTCTTCGTGCGAATGGCGTCAACCCACTCTTGTTTAATGTTGGTGTTCTTTTCAGGCACTTGGGCAATGATATTCGGTTATCTTAGAATAAGGCTGCGTAGGGTTTTGTTGCGGAAACCTTGAATTATTTCAGCTCAGATTTCCTTCAGCTGGTCATCTGCTGTGCAGGTCCTTTCTAACTCAAGCAGCAGTGCATAGAATGTGTCAATAGATTCCCCTTCTCTCAGGGTTCAGTTGGGGGACAAAGTGAGCGTTAAGTGCTCTAACTGTGGCATCATGGTCTGTGGCGGGGCCAGGGTATGGCAAGTGTTTGAATAGTTTTAATATTTCTTCCCTTGCATAGTGTAGCAGTAGGGATCTTTTAACTGCGCCATTGTTTTCTAGTGTGGCGATGAAATAATTATCCAAGCGTCCTATCCTGGTCTTGCATCATGGGGATGCGGTTGCCGGATCTGCCAGTTCACTGAATGGCGGCAACACCCCTGTGAGTGCATGTTGCCTGGTGAGTTACTGCTGTTGCGGAGCGGCCAATGCTTCATCTGCCATGGTGGGCACTGTTGGGTAACAAGGTGATCACCACGGGTGTTATTTCTTCTGTCTCTGGTTTTGATTGTGCCAGTGCTTGTTTGCCAGGAGTGAGCTATCTGGATTTGTTTGCGAGAGTGCTTGATGGCTAGGAGTGGGTCCTGTGGTGTGTCTTGTTCTTCTTTTTCTCTCAGATGATGGCACTAAATCTGGGAGAATTGTCTTTATTAAGACACCACTTTCCTTTCCTCTGAGAATTGTTTTCCTCTCCCTCTGCCCTGTTTTTAAATTCAGGGATCTGGCTGGGCAAGAGGGGAATGGAGCACTTCGTTGTGCTTCCTCATGCGAGTGCGTGCTGCAGAGGAAACTGCATTCTCTTGTGCAGTCGGCTGCACGCTCTGTACTAACAGAGGGCATGTCCAGGCTCGGCCTTGGTGGCCTCTTGGTTTTTTGACATCGTGGGGCAGCGCCTTACACAGCTGGGACTGACTGCTCGCTAGTGGTCGTGGAATGCTTTCAGGCCGGCTCTGGTTCTTTTCTCCTCTGAAGGCAGGCCTGAGGAAGGGCATGGGCCATCTTGCGAGCTGTTCAGGACATGCGCCAGGGTAATGGCTGCAACTTTCCTTGCAGTGCGGGGTGCGTCTCGCCCTCGTCCCCAGTGTTGCGGGGGTGTCTTCCCCGCGTGTTGGGGTACGACCTGATGGTGCCCCACTTCCCGGATCCCACAAATTCACACGGACTCGGTCTGTGTATACGGCAGAGTGACCACGTGTGGTCCACGCCCTTTTATTAGATCCCCTCTGGCCACTCCTGGCCACAGGATCTCGTGTATGCATCTTCTGGATTCAGGCAGGATAAGCAGAACTGCCGACCTACTACAACATCAACAGCAGACAATCACCATAGCACCTTCAATTAGAGTATTAGATTGGTTTCCCACCCTAACTCTCGTGACTAGATTTATTGGGGTGTTACACAGTCTCTTTTCCTTGCTGGCCATAGATGACATCATCACTGTATCACTGTGCCTTTTAAACACTATTTATCAGACTTCTGTCCTCTATGTTCTAATCTTAGGTGTAATTAAACATGAGAGCTTCCATGTATAGGGCAAAAACAAAGTATGAAAAACAATAGATACAATGAAGGCAAGTAACCAAGTCATTACAAATGCCTAGGGCAGACGTAAGTTAACATACTTTCTTTTAACAAACGACAGGTTAGATCGTGTTCTTTAAAAAGCCTCAGAGTTTGCTGTGCATAAAATCTATGATTTAACAATACTGTGAATATTCTAGCACCTTGAATCACTCTATCTGATACACTTGATGAGCAAAGCAGCCTATAACTTTAACGTTTAATGTTATTTCTAATAAGGACGACCTGGCATATTCAAGGCCCATGAGAAACAGAAATGCACAGTAGTGTGTGCTCTAAACTTCAATCATCGATGTACCCATATATTGTAGTGGATGACACCGCAAAACACAAGGGCATGGCTTTTTCCAAAATCTGTTGTGCAAAAGTCATGATTTGTAGAGAGACATGACCAATAAATGTAGGCTTTCAGAGAGAGCTTCCATAAATCCTCATCTTCGTGCTCACCGAGGAGTACTCTGCCCTCTCAGCTCGTTCGTCACATATGGATTTCATAACTCTTGCCATCTGGAACGCTGAAGATGGAAGGACCCGCCCCCAGCGTGCACCGCGGGTACATGAGCCAGCCTTTATTGCTGGTGGGGACTCCCTGCAGATTTATGAGGCTGGACGTGATTCACCACCAGGGAAGCAACAACAATCGCTCTTCGGTGCTATCTGCACAATGGAAAAAATTCAACATGTGCCTTGGGAGGGCATTTGCTTCGTATTCGCAACAAATGTTCATAGCAATTGCTGCTTGTGCAACTAGGAAACTGCAAAACAGACCCCCAAAAGTAACTTTCCAAGTATCCCCAATGGATAATTCTCACATTTCTGTGGGCGGGCATTCATAGGGAAGGAAAAAACGTGCATTTATTCTCCATAGTGTTCCTCTATGGCCTCCCATTAGGAGAAGCATTGATCAGATAAATTACTACACCCTTGTGACTTAACTAACATCGCATTTTACATGTTATCCACTCATATTACATACATGTTCTGACGTAAAGTGCTTCCTCAGATCCCTCTTTTCAGAGGCAGGAGTTGAAGAAAGTTGCATTCCATAAAGACATTTACTCTTAGAAAAGCATTATTTAGAGGGGTCAGCCATCATTAGATTTCCCTGTCTAGGGCAAGAACGTGAGACCCTCAGTTAGAGGTAGGCAGAGATGGAGCCCGGGCTGGGAAGGTGAAGCCGGACCCAATGGGGTCCCGGGACAAACGCGCCGTCCTCAGGCAGGAAGCCTCCACCAGCCCATTTGCATAGCCCACTAGAATGGGCGACCATGATTGGTCACCCCAGGGCAAGCTTGGGCCCCCCACCAATCAGGGGACGAGCTGACAGGCAACGAGGGGGGGATAAGTAAGGGTACCAGGCCCAGGAAAGGCACAAACCCCCCCTCGCAGTAGAGCGACAAAGAAGATGGACTTTAGTTCAGTGACTTCTTAGTTTCTCATTGCTCAAACAGGTGAGATTTCTGTTGTTATTTATATGTTTACCGCGTCTAAATTGCTTGGTGTTCTCGTGAGAAAGTGTTACTCATAGTCGCTAAAATGTCACTCATAATTACACTGAAATTATGAAAATCTCACACATAGCAATCTGAAACCTTGGCAGCTATGGGGTCCGTAACTTTCCATTCAGAAAATCCGGAAGGAACGTTTAGTAAAGTAAGACTTCCAATGGAACCATTTATAACAAAAGATCCACAAGAAAAAAGATATCACTTTTTTTTGTAAAAACGTTTTTTGACATATTTCACAATCTGTTGGCATATAAACTAAACCAACGTTACCATTTTATTCATGGATGATATATACTATTTCTGCAGAACTCTCACAATAAAACGTTGTTGAGGTCTGGATGTGTACAGATACAAACAAAACAGAAATATAAATCATTGGGCAGGGGCACCTTCAGCAGTGAAAGGGTTAAAGAAACAATTTAGAAAACAAGAAATAAAAGTTTACAACTAAATACAATGAAATTCAGGTTAGATTCTTAGAGAAAGTTAACCTTTGTCATGGAACATTTATGTGGATGCTCATCGCTGCAAAACATCACCAAAAACATTGATGAGGTCATATTTGCATTACTGTCGCAAAATGATTCAAAGCAGAGACGATGACATGTTGATGCGCAGTGACTTTTAAAATCCTACGATCCTATGAATGTTGCCACTCACGCTCCCAGGACATCCATACTGAAATTTATGAGGTCAACTAAAGCCAAAGACAATGTTGTCGTCTTGGTGGCGCGGGTATCAAATTATAGGGAATCAATGCAGACATGTACATTGGCATTTCCTTACATAAGGCACAGATCTCTAGGAAAATCGCAATGAACAGGTGTTGCAGGAAATAATACTTGTCCACCTGTCACAGAGGGAGAACACGAGCAGCCCTGAAGCATTCTTGCTGGATTCAAGCCAGACGTGCACACACACACGCCATGTGTACAAGACATTATGTAGAATTAAGCAAGCACAAATTTAGAGTTTTGTGAAATTCCCATTCTCACTAATGATTTAACTCGAATGGCTAATTGTCAAAAGGATTTAAATAATAAAAAGTTAAGACATAAAGTAAATTAGTTAATTTCAAGTAAAAGGTAATTACAAGTGACAACTTCTGCCAAGCCAAAAATTGTCACTATTTAGAAATGGCACGGCAGTAGCAATGACATTATGAGATGCGTAATATGAAATAAGTTGTCCTCTACACTTCCAAATAGAAAGAGGCAATCACACCAGCAGGGTCCACATTGGTTCAAAATGATAATGGCTGCCTTTGCTCAACCAGTTAGAAGCAGTTTTGAAGAATTTATAGTTTTCCACACTGCGACACTGATGTGATTTTGCTTCAGTTTCTGTTTTCATTTTCAGGGATTCCTGAAGTTTCTGAAACACAAGCTCAGTCTCGTTTGCCATCTTACAAATTCCAAAATCCTCTGGTTGTGCAACTCCCGGGGGCCCCTGACTGACCACATAAACATACTCCATGTCGCCGGGTGAAATGCGGATCTGCACATGATTAAATCCAACTAGTGTGACAAAAGGAATTTGTCGATTCAGCACGCCGATCCAGTTCTCGCGTGGGGACAGGTGCACGAGAGCTCCAACGGGGTGTGCACTTTGCACAGCCGCCTAGTTATCGCAGCACATGGGCAGTGGTAATTTCATATGGATTTATGCATTATTTTAAGTAGGATTCTCAGACATGTTGTCTTTGGACCTGCCCCACATCAGCAGAGGCTTTCTTTGGTTCCTCTCGGCCATGGTCTCTGAATTAACCATGAGTGGCAGGCACTCTTCATCCTGCAGCTCAGCGCTGAGACTCAGGCACAGCCCAAGAGCTCACGGTCTGCATGTTAGGAGTTACT
This sequence comes from Triturus cristatus, assembly GCF_964204655.1. NCBI lineage: Eukaryota > Metazoa > Chordata > Amphibia > Caudata > Salamandridae > Triturus > Triturus cristatus. Next base: position 511,520,938 of record NC_140588.1, read on the forward strand.
TGTTTATATTGCTGGCTCAGTGTAGAAAAATCCACAGAGGAATGAAGTTTGTATATAAATTTCCATGGTGCACCTTTGGTTGGAAAGGGTGAAAACAACCCGCTCAGCCCTTGAGAGCCTTCTGCACAATTCCACTACTAATGTATGTGGTCTAATTAATCCTCATTGCAAAAATGCTGAATGTCACCCCAAATCACCTTGCAAAGAAAATTTGGGAGTTAAGCATTGAAAGGTTCTAAATGAAGTTGGGGTCCACAGAAGCACAATAAGCAGAGAGTCGCTGTTTAAAAGGAACAAAGGAGAAAAGAGAGTAAAAATTTCCTTATCTGGAAACCGGTCTTGGGATAAGCATCATAAAGACAGTTCTATACCTCACTGTGATACAAATAGTCAACATAACAGACTGCGAGCAACACAGAATTATTACGCTGAATCAAAACCAGTCAAAGTTGAGATGAATTCCTGTGCTCCTCTATTTTGCACATAGGTCCAACATTCAGTGCTTACTGAGGAGTCTGTCACATAACACAGACTCCTATTTATGAAAGCAAGAGCAAACATGTTTCAGTGGGTGGCTCCAATATTGTTTGGGGACGACCTGCCATCTACAACAGATTTTCCCTGAAAAGGAAATGGGCTGTGAGGCCTGATTCACTTTCTTCTCAACATCCAAGGACAAGTGGGAGGATGATCAAGCCAGGCCTGAAGGCAGAGGACTTGCTCAAAGAGGAGAAGGTTCTAAAGTACCTCCTTGGAGGTCAAAATACCAGGGAAGTCAGGTCAACAAAGGCCTTTAATAGAGGAAATGAAAAAACTGAACACAGACCACAAACAAGAAACTGAATATTTCAGTGTTTCTTTATACACATGATAAAAGTACAAGAAAAAGCAGGCCATCACAGACGAGCCAATCTCCAAAAATGGAAAGGGCACAAAACCCTGAAAGAGAACCTAGTATTACTTTATGTTGCCATCAAATGGATATCAAAAAGACCAATAGAAAGGGAAGTCCAAAAAACGCCGAATGCTAAGAAAACAAAGGCCCAGGGAAAGAAAGTGGCACCCAACAAAGAGATTCACAGGCATAGGAGAGCATAGACAGTCGAAAGCGGTACTAAATAATAAAGTGCACAAAAAATGACTCTAAATTACGTAATGTCCCAGCAACCAAATACGTCATTTTAAAAGGGAATCATGAAACACCACATTTTCAAATGTGTATATTTTTGTAAGTGCGGGAACTAAGTAAATACCAGAAAATGGTAAATAAATTAACGTAAACTAAGCAAAGATCTATATTTAAAAATCGCACGCGTTTCTAGGAGACAGTAAAGAAATCTGAGCATGTAATTCATCTGAATGCTTTCTGCTTCTTTACTTTCTGGCATGTACCATGCCTGCAAAAGGGAGCAGCTCAATATATTTTGATACTCAACTGTATTATCCTTTAGCAGTCCTGGGCAGCATTGAATGCTAAGGGAACTGACAAAAGGCCCAGCCCATTTGAATGCCGAACTGATACTGCTGTGAAGTCATTACTGAAATATTTCTCTTTGTTTGACGTTCAGTCGTGCTCATGTGCCAAACAATGTCATTGGTATTCTGTGAACATTCAATGTCATAGGAAGGCTCAGAAGAGCATGCCCTGCCATGATGTACTGAGTTCTGCAGATCATTGAATATTTATTTCGCTCAGTTCGCATGCTGTTATCTTTATCCAGTGCTGAGCACATTCCAGGTTTCCAGCACAGAAGAGACTGGATTTATTTAAAGGTTGTTTTGTTGTTGGATACAGGCATGCTGCACACAATCAACAGTGCTAAAGGAGGCAGCAGAGCAAGCGGTTTCAAAGCATAGCGTAAATTCTAACCCGCTGAAGTAACACTGATCATTTATTTCATTTTGTACATAGTCAAAGCCTTTGAGATTCACGAGTGACGTCATTTTTTAAAGTCCATACTTGTGGAGGTAATGCTTGTGAAAAGGGCTGAAAGCATTTCATTGACCGGGAGGAGAGGAGCGGCATGGGCAGTCACAGTACAAGCATGGTAACGCCACCACTACAGCAGGCCAAAAGTCTGCTCTGGAGAGGCCACTTTGCCTCTAGGTTGGCTAATCTGTTTATGTGCCGCTTCAATCGTTGGCCTCTGTGCTGCTACAGTGAATTAAATACTTGTTCATATCTTTTCAGTGGAATGTGACAGTGCTGTGTTGAGTTGTCCCTGGGAATGAACATCTTTGTGTTTTCTGAAACGTAATTATTTTTGTTGCTTCATCTTAGTTTTGGGTGTAATTTGCAAATGGCAAGTGAATGAATTACAACACATTTCCCCAATTAAAATTGTCTTAAGCTGTTTTTTTTTTTAAGTCTGCGTGTTTATAAATGGAGGCTTGTCACATAGACGTTTCGGCATCGTTGAAAATATCTGCAAACACACATTGATTTACAATTGTAACTGGTCCTTTAACAGGGGAGACGAAAGAAGAGACTGCTTTGAGAATATAATTTCTAAAATATGTTTTATAAAAGGAGTAGTATAACACCTAGTTTTGCCCTTCTAGTGAACAGTTCTCATTGATTTGACACAGCTCTTCTTCCATCTCTGCTCTGTGGTATCTTTGATGCATGCTGGAAACTTTCCAGAATAATCTACTAAAAGGAATGTTATGGCACAATTGAATTCCCTCAATTTTGATAATTGCCTATAGTCCTTCACTTTAGTAACCTAAAAAAAAAGGTTTGAAAGGTGTAACTAAGCATGTGACACAACTGTCTCAGCTCACAAGTGGTTTAGCTGAAGATCAGTGAGACTTACCCAAGATCACACATTAAGTCAGTGTTAGAAGCCAACACTTGAACCACTGAAATATTTATTCCAAACACAGTACCACAACCGCAAAGCCACACTTACAGTTGCAGATGTAATTGAAGGCTGCTTCATGTATACTGGCCACGCCTCAGTTTTTTTTGGGCTTGTGCACACACTTATCGGAAACCATATAACAATGTCAGCATGCCTTACTACTACTAACGACAGCAGTGGGCTCACATACCTCGACAGCAGCAGCTTCCCTTTCAGGTTCAGATCAGCCGCACAGTCATCTGATTTACAGTTCCTTTCAAATATAGTCTGCATAAAACAGAATATGACACTGTTACGTTTTGGCATATAGAGACTGAAGCAATGGTTGGGTTAAAAGCACAACTTCTGAGCTGCAATAAAATCTGCAATTGGAACTTGATTCAGAATTGGAATTAAAGTCCCAGCCCAGGCTCTATTCCTGGTTTTAACAAATGACCAAAACAATTGTGTGATTCTGGTGTAATCAATTTCTCTCCCCATGTTCAAGTAATAAATAATGCATATGTAGCACCTTTTTAGTGCACTGCCTCCATTATGCGTCCCCATCACGTGCTGCTGTCTGACACTTGGACTCAATCAGACTCCACTCTCCACTCTGCTACATTGCATCGCCTCATGCATCACCTTATGCTCGACATGTTTAGAAGCATCTGTGTGAAGGCTGCGAGGCAAGTCACTGATGCATTCCATTACCATGCGGCACGACATGTCCACTTCCTACATAGGCCACACTGTGGATACAACAAGCACAGTGACACAGTCATGACATCAGTGGATTGCACCATGTCATAAGGGCCACACATGGCACACAACCGGCCTTCAAGAAATCCCACAGGAATGGATTTGTCTCCATGAATGGGAAAAGAGACACCCGCCTCCGCATCTGGTCGGTATGTGATGCTAACCTATGCTTCACAGCATACTCACCGTCATCCTTGGCTTCTTGGCACGATGGAGCTATTCCGGATGACAGTCCCGTCTTGGCAAAGATGCAAAGACCAAGATACCGGAATTGTAGCCCATTTAGCGCGACTCACATACAGCTAAATACCACCCACCATGCTCCAACCACTCATGGCAAACTTCTACCCTTCACATGTGAAGCTTCAGCCCCTGTCACTTTATTACAACCCAGTCAATAGGGAGCAGAAGAGGTAAAAAGGACATAGAACTGGGCACGATGCACCATTAAGAGGCACATGGGTGCGGCAAACCATAGTTCATGTGTGTAAATCAGGTCATATATCAACCTATGCGCCATAACAGGATATCATTAGAGCACCCCCTTGATGACAAAGGACAATGCCTGTCTGACGGTGGAAGCACAAAGACTGCCAATGCATGAAGTGGTCAGGCACCTTCTAGAGCAGGCTAATCCAACAAGTAGCTCTTGAGCTAATGGTGACTCTACGGCTACCAGTAAGTAGCTCTCCTATGTGCAGCCGAGTCTACTAAATTAGAAGCTTCTGTTGGGTTGATATATGTATACCTAAATTGAGAAGTGTTTCTTCAAGATAAAAATGTGTATTTTCAAAATTCAAAAGCTGATGTTTGGAGAAAATTAGTTAACTTTCCAATTGAATTTCCATTCCAAGCATTGAGCTGGGTACCATATGCTATTTCAGCACCAAGATACCTTTTAGAACGAAGGTGCAATTTACAAATACACGGTATGTTATATTTAACACTGATAGTTCAGTAATAAATGATGTGGCTTTGGGGAGACTTATTACCTTGGTGCAGTGCAGGTATGGCTGTTATGTATTACCCATGTACAGAATTCCAACTTGATTAAATGTTTTTACATTACTAATGGCTACACTGCTGGATGCACCCAGGTGAAGAATACGGACATTCTTGCATGAAGTGGCCATTTATATTGTATTGTATTGTATTGTAATTGCATTTATATAGCGCTTACTACCCCTGACGAGGCGTTGAAGTGCTTTTTCGGTGAGTAGCATGCTACTCCGGAACCCAAGAAGGATTAGTGTTGAATTAGTATAGTGAAATATCAAAGTAATTTGAGTGGTGGATAGGTTAGTCAGTTATTTGGATTCAAAAAGATAGCGGAGGGATAGAAGAGGGAAAAAGGTTAGCATGTATATAGCGCTTGTTACCCCTGATCGGGTGTTGAAGCGCTTTTTTGGGCGAGTAGCATGCTACTGCGGAACCCATAAAGGATTAGTGGTGAATTAGTATAGTGAGAAATGAAAGTAATTAGAGTGGTGGATATTAATCAGTTATTTTGATTGAGAAGGATAGCGGAGGAATAGAGGAGAGAAAAAGGTTTGCATTTATATAGCACTTGTTACCCCTGTTGGGATGTTGAAGTGCTGTTTTGATGAGTAGCACGCTACTCCGGAACCGCTTAAAGGATTAGTGTTGAATTAGTATAGTGAAATATGAAAGTAATTTGAGTGGTGGATGATATGTTAGTCGGTTATTTGGATTGAGAAGGGTAGCAGAGGGATAGAAGTGGGACAGAGGTTTGCATAAATATATAGCACTCGTTACCCCTGATGGGGTGTTGAAGCACTTTTTCGGCGAGTAGCGCGCTACTCCGGAACCCATAAAGGATTAGTGGTGAATTAGTATAGTGAAATATGAAAGTAATTTGAGTGGTGGATATTAGTCAGTTATTTGGATTGAGAAGGATAGCGGAGGGATTGTATTTATATAGTGCTTGCTACCCCCTAAAGAGGTGTTGAAGCGCTTTTTTCTGCGAGTAGCACGCTACTCGGAACCCATAAAGGATTAGTGGTGACACATGAAATTTGATAAGTGGACATTTAAGTCTGTTATTTTGATTGAGAAGGATAGTGGATGGATAGAAAAGTGAGGGATTTCACATTTTTTGGGGGGTGTCATAGCAGTAGTGGGAGGCTTGGGATGAGTAAAAAGGGATGTGTTGGAGAAGAGTCAGGGAAGAGTTTAGAAAGGCTGGTTTTGGGGGGTTAGTATAGTAAAAAGGTGTCAGATAGTGCAAGGAGGGGTAGAGTAGGGGAGAGTCTAGAAAAGGCTATTTTGGGGGTCATAGTAGTGGTATGGGGTTTGAGATGAATGAGAGAGTGGATGTAAAGGATATATTGATAGAGGTATAGGGTGAGAAATAGGGTAGTGCATTGGAAAGAGTAGTAGAAAGAGATTTGAGATGAGTCAGAGAGTTGAGGTAGAAGATATATTGAGGGAGGTATAGGGTGAGAAATAGGGTAGTGTATTGGATATGCTGAATTAGAAATAATAAATATATAGATCCATAAGTACATTGAAAGTTTATCGATGCATAAACGAAGTAAGTAGATGTAAATTAAAGCTATTGATAGAGGGATAGGATTGAGAAATAGGGTAATACATTGAATATGGCTTTTTGGGGGGGGAGGAAAGTTATAAATACATAGGTCCAAGTAAATGGAAGGTATATAGATGCATAAAGGAATTAAGTATAAGTAGGTTAAAGATGCATTTGATTAACTCTGGTTTCAAGTGTTGTACTTAAAAATGTATATATATATATTTTTTAAACATAGTTATTCGACATGATTATACAAAGCAATACACATATATAGGTACCTATATATAGTACAAATAAATGCTTATATACAGAGGGATATGCTGTATATTTCTGTTTGCATATGGTGCTTATGTGGGGAAGAGCCAAATCTTGATTAGTTTTCTGAAGATAAGGTGGATCTTATGTTGGGTGGTAAAGAGTTCCATATTTTGGCTGCTTGAACAGAGAAGGATGTCCCACCCTTGGTTTTTTTCTTGTATCTTGGGATTTTGAGGCGAGGTGCCACTCTAGAGTGGAGGTTCCTATAATGAATGTGTTTTGTGATTTTATTCCTGATGAAGAGCTGTCCCATTCCATGTATCGCTTTGTGGGTTATACAAAGCAGCTTGAACGTGGATCTTCTGGCAACCGGTAATCGATGCAGGGGTTTCAAGGCAGGGGAGATGTGGTCTTGCGATTTGATATGCAAGAGTAGTCAGGCAGCCGAGTTCTGAATCCATTGTAGTCTTTTCATAATCGTCAACGGTGATCCGTGGTAGAGGCTATTGGCGTAATCGAATTTGGACAGAACAAGGGAGATGGTAGCTTGGACCTTGTGTGGAAATCCCAAATGGGGGAAGATTCATCGCAGTGTTTTTATAGTAACAAAGCTTGATCTTGCTAGTTTGTCCACTTGGGCATTCATTGACAGCTTGGAGTCCATGGTCATTCCGAGGATTCTTACTTCCTTCGATACTTTAGGCGGTGATCCAAGATCATCAGGCCAGGCGGCAAGCGGGTCATAATGTTTCCAATCGCCACACATGAGCATTCAATTTGAGATGGCTCCACGTCATCCACTGATCCACGGCTCTGAGACAACTGAAAATTGGCGAGTTTCTGATGTCTTTGGAGCCTTCCAATTGAAGGAGTATTTGCGTGTCATCTGCATAGTTATAGCACGTTAGGTGAAATTGATTGATCAGTACCGGTAATGACTTCATGTAGAAAAGCATGGGTGAGATGATCGAGCCTTGAGGGACCCCAGCTTTTGTCGAGTACGGTTTGGATGAGAAAGGTGGGGTATGGATGACATTAGTTCTGTTTCGAAGGAAGGACGTGATCCAGTCTAAAGCAGTCCCCTCTGTGCCGGGTTAATAGAGTCTTTGTACCAGAGTGTCATGGTCAACTGTGTCAAAGGCAGCCGAGAGGTCCAAGAGGAGTAGAGCAGCAACCCCGTTGCAGTGAACTGTGTTCTTCAGGTCATCTCAGATGGCAAGGAGGGCAGATTCTGTGCCTCTTCCCAGACAGAATCCCGTTTGGAAGTCTGAAAGTATGGCATTGTCTTCAGTGAATTGTGACATCTGGGTGAACACTGCTCTTTCTATCAGTTTGTCCAGGAAAGGTCCATTTGGAATGGGTCTGTAGTTATCAGGGTTCAACAGGTTCAAGTTTGTTTTCTTCATTAAAGGATGTATGTATGACTTTTTGAGTTCTTCTGAATTACATAATCTTGTGACGTGATTACTATTACAACACTAATAATATTAGTAGCTCGGGATGATGTTCATTAAACATGAGTAGCTCTAATTGCAACAAAGGTTGGAGACACCTGTTCTAGAGTAGAAACTGCTACAACAATAATATTATAATCATATCATATTTTGGAACAACCACCAAAAATAGGAGTTCGGCACTTGCCTGTGAATGCTTGGTTGACAGAAAAACAGATTAGGACAGGAAGCACAACATAGAGATGTCTCCTGGCTACTGCCAGGGATGTACAGTCAGAGTTCCATCAGCACCCACAAAGCAAATAACCTACACACATTTTAAAATGCCCACCCACTGCAACCCACATAATGGTACTTAAGGGGCCACGGGCACATTTCTTGGTGAACAGACTGCTCTAACAACAGTAGTGTATGTGTCCAGGATATAGGGTGCCTCAGAGTCTCTGTGTCTGCACAATAAAGACTAAAGCATGCCCAACAGCACTCAACTTGCAATCGGGAAATGCACAAAAAGTGTCAATAGAAACACAGACACAGAGGAATGTATAACATTTAACAACATGCGCAACAGTGGTTAAAAATCTGGTTATCTGGTTACAAATTATGTGGCTAAACTTTTTTACGCTGTAGGTTTAATATGGCAGATAGAGTTTGTGGTGTCACGCAAGGGGACGAACTGGTTATAAATTAAGTGCATTGTAAGATACATGGAATTATTACTTTAGCTGACAAAATCAAAGGGATGCAAATAAACAGGGATTGAATTAAGAGTATTCTCTGAAGAAGGTGCATGAAGCTTCGAAATGCACTGAATACAATTTATAATCCAAAGTCAAACAATTTTAAAGGCAATTTGTGATCCCTATGATATAATGAGGCAAAGGAACAATGGGGCTGATTTAGAGTTTGGCGGACAGGGTACTCTCTCACAAATGTGACAGAGTACCCTGTCTTCCAAACTCTGCCCAATTTAGAGACAGAGTCACGGTCAGCTCCTCGACAGAATACTTCCTCTGACAGCCCAACAGAGTAGGTGTTGTTGGAGGAAGCACCATCTGACCTACTTTGAGTAGACAGCATTAAGTGTTTTATTTTTCCTGTCCGTCACCGAGGTACAGGAGAAAAATATAAAATGACCCTCAAATCCTGGAAGAAAACTTGTTTTGGAACTTTGGTTTTGAAAACATAAAACGCTTTGGAAACATTTTTGCTGCTAGCCGTCATGTCTGAAGGTACTGTCCATCAAATGTGTCCTACATTGACTGCAACTGTCATGACAGCGGTACCTGTCAATTTAGAGAGATATCTGTGAGGCTGATTGGCATCTCTAAATTTGGCAGATGGGCTGTCAGGCAGGGCGAAGGAGTATTTAAACCATCTGGTCTGCCAAACTCTAGATCAGGCCCTTCATATTCACCATAATATTAAAGATTCTAAAAGTTGGAGAAATAAGAGGATAACATATAGCAAACAAATTTTTGTGCACCTTAAGTCTTTTTGACACAGATTTTAAGTAACCCAGATGAGTGTAAAAAACAAAAATTATTTGTTCTCGCCCTACTACTATAAATCCAGAGCATTGCTTGCCTGTCCTGGCCCTCACTCACAGTGACGCCCATTGCTCTTCCATCCCTCTCAGCTTAAGTTCAAATGTGAGATCCATTGTTAGGCATTGGTGCCTGCATCCAGATGTTTGGGCATGATGCAGCCATTCTTCTTGAAGTGAAAGTTTTGGCTGGACGCTCATCTCAGAAGATGATTCTCTATGGAACAATTAAACTGTGTATGGCACTATCTTTGAATGTCTGAAAAGCATGGTGAGCACACCTTATTGAGGGGTGGGAGGTCCTTTTTTACTTCAAGCCTGCAGGCAGCACGCACCAGCTGCTGTTGCTTGGCTACCTAATGTATCTTTAAAAAAAAACTTTAAAAGGGCTTACACGTAGCCCACCCATTACTTAGCATTCCTCAGTATCATTATCACTCTTCTTAACTGCCTTCTAATTCAGCAGCATGTCCCAGACTTAGGTTTCTGTGTCATTTTTGTTTTTTTTGTGGCACATGGACAAAGTACAAGCAGCTTTCTTAATTATTGTTTGTCCACTGCTCCTGCTGTGATTAAGGTACTATTTTGGTTTTATTTATTTTTTCAATTTGCCTTCTAACTTTGGCAGCACGCCCCAGGTGTCAGTTCCTACGTCACTTCCTTTCTTTGTGTGAGTATGGACAAAGTACAAATTCATTTCTCTTAATTAGTGGCTGTTCTCTGCTCGAGCTATGATTGAGGTACTATTTGTTCTTCTTCTTTTTTATTTTTTACAATTTGTTTAGAGCCCGAATTTAACCTGACCTGAAGGTATTGAAGCACTTTACATGAGCAAAAGTTACATTACACAAGGACACATTCATGTTTTTTTAGAATGTGCTTTTGGAGGGGCAGAATTCAGGAAGCTTTGTACTTCACAGCAACTGTGCAAGGACAACTTCTTATGTGTTGTTTTGTCCTTCTCTTCACATAACTCCACTCTACTCCCCTTCACTGTAATCCAATCCAATCCACTCCACTCCACTCCACTCCAATCCACTCCACTCTCATCCACTCCACTCCAGTCAAATTCATTCCGCTACAATCCACTCCACTCTAATTCACTCCAATGCACTTCAATCCATTCCAATGCAATCAAATCCACTCCACTCTAATTCACTTCGTCTAATCCACTTCAATTTACTCTAATCCTCTCCAATTCACTCCAATCCACTTCAACTCACTCTAATCCACTCAACTACTCTAATCCAGTTGTCCAACCTACTCTAATCCACTTCACTGCACTCCACTCTAATTCACTCTAATTCTCCCCAATCCACACGAATCCACTGCAATCCATTACAATCTACCCTAATCCACTCCACTCTAATCCACTTTACTCTAATTTACTCCACTCCAATCCAGTCCAGTCCAATACACTCCACTTCAACCCATGCCAATCCACTCCACTCCCATCCACTTGCACTTGCATCCACTCCATTCTAATCCACTTCACTCCAATCCACTCTAACCCACTAAACTCATATCCACTACACTCTAATCCAGTCCAATACTGTTCACTCTAATCAACTCAACTCTACTCTAATCCACTCTAATCTACTCCAATTGGATCCACTCTATTCAAATCCAATCCAGTCCACTTTAATCCACTCCACTCTAATCCACCTGAATTCACTCCACTCTAATCCACTGCAATCCACTCTAATACACTTCAATCCACTCTAATTCACTATAAACCACTCCACTCCAATCCACACTTTCCACTATAATCCACTCCAATCTAATCCACTACACAGCACGCCATGCCACTCCACTTTACCCCCACTCTATGACACTCTACTGTACGACTCTCCACTATATGACACTCCCCTCTACAAAACTCTACTCTAAGCCACTCTGCTCCACTCTACGACAGTCTAAGTCACTCCACTTTATGACACTCTATGCTACTCCACTTTACAACACTCTATGACACTTGACTCTATGACACTCCACTCTACAACACTCTATTCCACTCTACACCAATCGACTCTATGTCACTCTACTAGGCAACACTCTACTCCACTCTACAACTCTCCACTCCACTCTCTGACATTCCATGCCACTAACTTTTAGCCACGCAGAACAGTAGCCACACTGGTGTACAACATGGCTAAAACACAATGGAAAAGCCAATATCTCTCACATAGTCGTGACCTATTGTCTTTACCAATGCTTGTCATGTCTAGTACACGGTTACAGATACTTGTTTCCGTAGCAACAGTGAAATGAAATGAAATGAAAAATTATATTTGTATAGCGCGTAACTACCCAGAGGCCTCGCAGTGAATGAGAACCGAAATTCATATACATCTATTTTGTTTTTATCTGGGTCACCTCCAATCCACTCCACCCAAATCCGCTCCACTCTAATCCACTCAATGCTAATCCACTCCACGCTCATCCTCTCCAGTCTAATCCACTACATTCCAATCTAATCTACTTCAATCCAATTCAATCCAATGCACTCCAATTCACTTCAAGCCACTCCAATCCACTACACCCTAATCCACTCTAATCAACTCCACTTCACACTAATTCTCTATAATCAACTCTAACCCACTCCAATCCATGCCACACTAATCCACTCTAATCTGCTCCACTCTAATCCACACAACTCTAAACCACTCCATGTTAATCCAGTTCAATCCACTCCATTCTAATCCACTCCACAGTAATACACTCCACTCAAATCCACACCAATCCACTCCACGCTTATTCACTCTACTCTAATCCACTTCATTCTAATTCACTCTGATCCACTCCAATGTACTCCAATCCCCTCCACTTTACTCCACTCTACTCTAATCGACTCAGCTCTAATCTACACCACTCAAATCCACTCTCATCCAATCCACTTGAATCCACTCTAATCCTCTCCAATCCACTCCACTCCACCCCACTCTAATCAACTCAACTCTTCTCCACTCCAATCCACTCTAATCTATTCTACTCCAATTCAGTTCACTTGAATACACTGTGATCCACTCCACTCAAATCCACTCCACTTTAATCCATTCCAATCGAATGCACTCCACTCCAATCCACTCTACTCTACTCTAATCAACTCCACTCTAATTCACTCAGCTGTACTCCACTCCGCTCAAATCTAACCCACTCTAATCCACTCCAATCCACTTCAATCCACTCCACTACAGTCCACTCCACTCTAATACTCCACTCTACTCTAATCAACTTCACTCTAATCAACTCCAATCCATTCCACTCTAATCGATTCCAAACCACTAAACTCCATTGAACTTGAATCAACTATAAACCACTCCACTATAATGCACTCTTTCCCCATCCACTCCATTCTAATCCACTATAATCCACTCCACACCACTCCATTCTACCCCACTCCACTCTACCCCCACTCTAAGGCACTCCACTATATGACACTTCACTATATGACACTCCCCTATATGACACCCCACTCTTTTTCTTCTGTTCCCCTCAATGCGCTGAACTTCACTCTATGCCATTCCGCTCTATGGCAGTCTACGCCAATCTACTTTATGACACTCTACTAGACAAAACTCTACTCCATTCTACAACACTCCACTCTATGCCACTGACTTTTAGCCATGCTGAATAGCAGCCACACTGTTGTACAACATGGCTAAAACACATAACAAAAGCCAATAGCTCTCCAATAGGTGAGACCTATTTGCTTTGCCAATGCTTGTTATGTCTAGTAAACGGTTACAGATACTTGTTTCAGCAGCCACAGTGGATGAGCCTTTGATTTCATACATATCTATTTGGTTTTTATCTGGGTCAACCTCAATCCACTCCACTCAAGTCCACTTCATTCTAATCTACTCAATGCTAATCCACTCCAATATACTCCACACTAATCCTCTCCAGTCTAATCCACTTCACTCCACTCCAATCTACTCCAATCCAATCCAATCCATTCCACTGCAGACCAATTCACTTCGAGCCACTCCAATCCACTCTAATCCATTCCACACTAATTCACTCTAATCCACTCCACTCTAATTATTTTTTTGGGGTGGAGTTTTATATAGCGCAAAATTGACCCGGATCGGGTATCAGAGCGCTTTACATAGCACAAGTTACGTTACATGAGAACACATATTCATTTTTGTTAGGCACGGGGAGATTGAGTGATTTGCCCAGACTCACAGGATGGTCAGCGTCATTGCCGAGACTCAAACCCAGTTCCCCAGATTCGAGGTCGACCGCCCTAGCCGTTAGGCGAACTCCTCTCCCCTAATCATTTCTAAACCACTCCAATCTACTCCAATCTACTGCACTGTAATACACTCCATTACTCCAATCCACTCCATTGTAATCCACTCCAGTTCACTCTAATCCACTTTCCATACCAAGTGGTATGACTGTGGTTTTACGAATGTACGTTGGGTCCTTCTACTGTCATGGAAGGATCACACATTTTGTGGAAACCCCAATCCTCACAAACATGACGCCAAAGCTATATAGCAAGCATATTAATTCTTCTTTCTTCAAACTGTGAACACTGTAGAGCTGTTTACTCTTAAAGATAGGCAACATATTAAATGACACTTGCTCCACTATAAAAGCTATTATGTTAATAATTTTATTTCAGGTTTCTATTTTGTCACAGATACTCTTCGCTATTTGTGTAAGTAGACATTAGATTACTTTGAACACATGCAGAAATAGGCAAATGGTATGCTTTCTACCCTGTGCTTTAATATACACTGAAGCCTGGCCTGGTAACCCCTCACTGAGCTCCCGTTCTCTGCCTGGTCAATAAACCTACAGGATGATCTAGTCAACTGTAACCGTATTACTGGAATGTGATTACTTAAGTGAATACATAATTTCAAGTTTATTATGTATGATGAGTGTTTTTTGCATAGCGCACACTAGACCACTTAAATGCCTGTATGTGCCTTGACTGGAGGAGCTCTGACTCATATGATTGCATTCAAACATGTGGAGCATGGAGCAGCTGGACACAGCTTTTCCGGTGCAACGTCAATTGCATGGTGGAATAAACAGCAGGGGTGGTGTGTGCTCCTCTCAGTGGAGAGCACAACCTTTGGATGTCCATACATGGTACTCTCATGCCGGTAACTCCGAAAACATAGGGAGCACAAGTCACAACATCGGAGGTGTCACAAACAGGGAGTAGTCAGTTTTGCCCTGTAGCTCATGAGGTTAAGAGCCTTGTGGATGTTAATGGGAAGGTCATTCCACTGAGACAGGCTGAGACTAAGAAGCGTCCGTCTCCTTTGCTTTTTTTACAATCCGGGGACCCTTAGAAGCCCAGCTTTGTCAGACCAGAGGGGACATCTGCTTGTTGTCGTGGTTTATTTAAGGTACAAGTGGTGCTGGAACAATTCTCAGAGTGGGGGGGTGCTGACATCAACGGTACATCAGGGAGTCATAGGAATTGTAGAAAATCCAAGTGTCACCCAAAATGAATGACGGAAAGGAGCCATGCCAATTCAGTAGGAGAGTGGTAAGGGTGTGGTAAGGAGGCAGTGGTGCATTTTGGAGCACAGTGTCAGCGCGGGGACACACTGTTCTAAGTGTAACCATGCGCTTTATAAGATTCGCTAACATAACATAACATAACAAATACATTACTAAAGCTTGGTGTGATAGTGCATTGTCATTTACAGACGGAATTCTGTTAATTGAAATGGCCACTAAATTTGCACAGGCATGCAGTTTTACTGATACAACTATATAGGGAACAAACAATAGGTAATGTGTGGACTTTCAGCGAAAATGTATAATTTGCAAATCAACAAGTAAAGTGCCTCTATTTTATCAAAACTTGTGTTCCAACCACACTTCGAAACTTCAATTTTTTTTGCTTCATTTGCTCTTTCCTAACT
This sequence comes from Triturus cristatus, assembly GCF_964204655.1. Taxonomy (NCBI): domain Eukaryota; kingdom Metazoa; phylum Chordata; class Amphibia; order Caudata; family Salamandridae; genus Triturus; species Triturus cristatus. The sequence continues at coordinate 511,536,255 of NC_140588.1, forward strand.
GGTGACATATTTTGAAATATGTGTGCAGTTCATTTACAGATATTTAAATTGTATTGTGCGTTAGGAAAAACCTAGACAGCCTACAGCCTTTGCCTATATACTCCATGTATGTCACCAAGATTGTCAGATAGTTCACTTTACCACAACCTCTCAATTTGCAGTCAGAGAAAGAAAAGTAAACACAAATCTCCATGCTAAAACAATAAGCAGAAACTTGTCAGAAGGCATAACCTGACACTTGACCTCAGTGTTTCTGAACTCCAGCATAGTTATTTTTGGGGGGACTGTAGCACTTCCACACCACTACTTACAGCATCAATGTAAGGTACCTGGGTACCACTGCTTCATTGCTAAGGCTATCCATTTCATTGTGTTATGGAATGTGTATCTGTAAAGTGCACAAGGGTTTTGTGGAGCTGACCAGGTGTGTGTGCCTAGCTCTGCCTATGATAGCTTGGTTAATTAAAACCAAACAGCTGCTTGCGGAATTCAACAAGAATAAATAAATGATTGTTTTTTGAATAGCACTCAGCTACTCAATGAGTGTCCCGGTGCTAGGAAAGAAGATCGCATGGGGAGTGGGATTTATAGCTTAAATAGATAGGTTTAAGAGATTCTTTTAAATTCACCCCATCAGTGAGGAACCTGAGTGGAAGCAGAAGCTGATTCCAAATCTTCTCAACAAGCACCACAAAGGAGGCATCCCCCTGCTTCTTTCTTCTAAAGTGGGGGGCATCTGTCAGCCGAGCATTTATCGAGCACAACCCTTACCGGGCTGTGTTCGAGAATCCTCTCATTAAGATAGCTGGGTCCTGTGTTATAAAAGGTATGGTGAGTGATCGCTAAGGCCTTAAACATGGCTCTCTTACAAACTGGCAACCAGTGCAGTTGCTCCCGAAAGTGGGACACCGAAGTGTGTTTGGGCAACCTAAACAAAAGGCAGATAGCTGTGTTCTGTATCACCTGGCGACTTTGTAATAGATAGATAGAAATTCCTAGGTAGAGTACATTAACGTAATCCAATTTATAACGAATCAACGCCCTCACCACTGTTATCTGTGTGTCACCTGGAAGGAAGACCAGGAATTTCTTAAGCATTCTTAAAATCCAGAAACAGGATTTCACCACTACAGCTATCTGGGCTTTCAATGAGAGCTGGGCATCAAACAGTACTTCCAGATTCCTTGCAACTTCTGCCAGAGGAGGAGGAGGAGTATTGCTGTTAGGCCAGGCTCCCGTCCAACCTGGCAGGGGATCGGGACCAAGCAACAGGATCTCAGTCTTGCTCTGATTGCATTGTAAGTGATTCATTCAGAGCCATTCCATCACTGCTTCAACACAGAGTTCAAACATTTATTTTGCAGTGGCTGAATCACCTTCATACGTAAGCAGTAGTTGCGTGCTGTCTGCATACAATATAATCTTAATGACAAATGATTCAACCATGAATTCCAGCGGGCCATATAAATGTTAAAAAGAGGGGGGCTCAGAGCAGAACCTTGCGGCACCCCACATTTAATGGTTTTATCCCTGACAAGAACAATAGTTACTTACCTGTAATCTGTGGTTCTCCAGTATTAGTATCTTTCATAGATTCACATGTCTGAATCATTCCCCGTCGTCAGAGTGGGAGTACCACGGTACATAAAAATAGCAATAAACATGCATATAGAAACCCTACCATAGGTAACCTAGAACCAGGAAGTAAAGTAGCTAGAAATCAAAAGGAAAAAATCCTCCACTTTCATGACTCGTCCAAGTCATTATATATAGTCCAAATAACAGCCAATCAGGCGACAGCACCCTCCAGAATGTTCTCCTCAGAGGTTCAGGCTCAAAGATTTTCTAGCACAAGTGTGATCAAGAGTGAAAAGATCATAGAAGAGCCTCTGAGGGGAAGTGGGTGGGTTGCATGTGAATCTATGAAAGAAATAGAAAGATATGAAAGAGATATGAAAGAGAACCACAGATTACAGGTAAGTAACTATTTTTCTTCTCCAGTATTGGGGTATCTTTCATAGATTCACATGCCTGAATCAGAATAGAAAGCAGTAAATCCATAATAATACTTGTGAGATTATATCGCAACATAAGCATATGCATATCAGAGGCAATATGTAATTACAGATATATATATATATTCATGTGATCAAGGGCGATTGAGCCCGAAACGCGTCATGGCGGCATTTTGCACTAAATAAACAGCAACAGCACTAATGAATGGGTGTCCGTTTCCTGCTTGAAAGCTTCATCTTACTTCGAGACTTTCACAAGTTGGAGATTGCTTATATATTATCTACTGGCGGTCGCCAGTAGATAGTTATAGTTAGGATCGTGTTTCCATAGGAAATCCGCAACATTCTATTTGGAATAACTTTGGCGCCGATTGACGAATCCTCGCGAAATTTTCAAAATAGGTGGGGGGCTCCGCTCCGCTCCTTCCCTGAAAGTCTCGGGGGATTCTTCAAGCGGGGGCTGAGAAAAAGGGGGGGTCCCAAAACGCGTTTTCCCCATGTATTTTTCCATAGGACCTTTAGTCCAAGCTACAGCCCAAACGGCTGAACAGAATTACTTGAAATTTGGCAGAGAGGTAGTCCTCAGGTCAGGGATGTGCCTTTTGCAGGTCTGGTGTAAATATGTTCAGTATTTCCTGAGAAAATAGCATTTAAATCAATATATATATCTATAAGCGCGCTCCGTGCGCGTACGGTAAAACTTATCGTACGCGCACGCTGCCGTGCACGACCGCGATTCTGATTGGTTGTTAGATCTTAGTAAACATTTGAATCGGTCGAAACCAGGAAGTGTTGGCCGCCATTTTGTCTCTCGCAGTCTGAGGGGGTGAAAAACAAAGGTGGAGAACGTGAAAAGGGGGCAGGGTGGACAGTTCCTGACCCCCTAGCCTTTGTCAGGGGGTCCCAGAAGGACCCCCAAGGGCCAAAATTTATTTTAATTTTTTTACGAAAAATCGCGGGGTACGCGTAGCGTGCGCGTACGGTAGAAACGGAAAAATTCCGCGAACTGCGTAACGTGGGCGCGCGGTGCTCGAGACATTTCCACACGGCACATAACAGCAACAATGCATTGTTGAAATTTTGTGGAATAGATAAGGTCCTGAAGCACATACGTGGAGGAGACAGAGAAAAACATCTACGTATCTTAGAATCAAGATACATAATTGATTTGAATACCAGGGCTCCTTATGGTCTGAACAGGGAAGAAGAACTTAACACCCATATTGGCCTCTAATCCAAACTAGACAGTCTGCAACCCTTGATATGTCCTTTTGTATATATGTGATTGGTTTTATTTTCTCATCATGCCCATCACGAGATTTAGGATGGGTACCCTGAGATGTATTGTATCTTGTAAATATATTGACCTATTGTATATCATTTCATTTTTTCACATCTGATATGATTTGAATATTCATGCACAAGTTTGTGACTGGTTGGATGGGAGGGCTGGCACAGATATTGTTCTGTGGTTGTATTATTCCAGCTATTTCGTAATATGCTCATTTTGATCTGTGTAGATCCTTATGATAAAGGGCACTTGTCCGTTAATTTTCGGGTATCCTCCCTCACTCCTCCCCTATTTAGGGTTATGGATCTGATTGTTTCACAGATTATCCATGAGATATGATTTGGATATATCCATTATACAACAAACACATCCCTCCACACATCAGTCCTCTCTTCTTTTTGCACCACACACATACACATATATTTTTTTTCTATTTTTCAACAAACTTTATGTGTCCGCAATGCCGTTCTCGAATAGGAGAAATCATTATTTTTAAGTCGAAATACCTTAATTACATCTCCACATTAGTTAGGACCTTAGATTGGATATAGTACATTTGATTAATATAATTATTGAGCAGATTTCCACATATGATTGTGCAGCTTACTGGACGGACTATATAGTCTTTTTTCTATTTCTGTGCACTAGCAATGGATAACAGTATTAACTGATTCTGCTCCAAATGTATTTGTATATATATATATATATTTCTTGCAAACTCAAGAATTTAGGTTTATGTTTAAATTCATGATTGATTGTGTCTTAGAGTCAAATACACATGGGATTTACGATGTATGCATTTCTTCTATGTCTATGATGACGTATTTTGCTTTAAAATTGGCTATGCGGAACTAACAGACAACTTGACAAAGGCCGTCCTACGGCTGAAACGCGTTGTTGTTTTGTGAGCGATTAAATACACCTTAAAACACCAGGACGGTGTGCCGCCTCTTTCCTACCTGTGGATTGAATTGTACTCATTTTTGTGGGTGCCGCTACCACGGCAGGCACCGACGCTAATGTGCAGGTGTGCGGCGTTCAGCGGAGAAACCTTTCTACGAATCTGTTGCAGCCGCCCCAGCCGTTCCAGAGTGGATTTCCTACGAGTGGATGAAACAGCGAACAGCATCAACTTGCGGTGGTGAGTTGCAGTGGTGGTGTGTATGTTTGTGGGGGGATAGCGTGTTTTCGCACCGGTCGGAGGGCTTGTGGTTTTCCGCTTACCTCCTCAATCTGCCGCCAACCCTCTACACACCTTTCCGCAACATCCATCCCTCTGTGATTTATTCCTGGAGCACCGTCACGTTGCGGTCTAGATCTCAGACTGCGACGTCGTCCTACCGTCTTTAGGTGCCATATCGCTCTTAAGTATGGACACTTGGGAAACAGAACGTCTAGCAGTAGCTCTCTCCCTGTTTGACGAGAATGTAGCTGCCAATATCACGACATCTAATATTGGAACCATTGGGAACACTACAGAGCCCACCTTGAAACAAAATCTTAATCTTCTTGAAAAATTACGCAAACGTGAACTCAACAAGTGGTGGGAGGTCACTTCTCTGACTAACTACGTTGAAGTAGGACGTGTGCCGAGAGGTCTGCGTATCACGATCATACCTACCTACGAGAATCCCAATAAAGATTTACTGGAAGAATGGGCTTCATTCATGGCTAAAACATGCAAGGGCATGTTGGAGATGTTAATCAAATATGCGAAAATTGATTTGGATAAAACCAGACAGGAATTATCCACTCTGAGGATTGAAATAGACAAACACAAAGAAGAGAAAGTGGTGATCGAGTTTCTGAAAGCTTTGGAGGGAAGATTGAAAATTTATGAAGACAGTATTAAAGTCAAAAAACATCGTAAATTCCTGCGTGACAAAAAAGATTATGCTGAAGGTAGAATTCTAACTTATGCCAAACGATTTGATTGGGTGGAAAAAGAAAAGGACAGACAACTTCTTCTGAGAGATAAACCTGATCCGGCATCTACCGACTCAAGTTCTGAATTAAGTTCAGATATTGAACGTCAAGTCACACCATCCCCTTTGGGAACAAGACCGCTCACTTTTTTACACGAGTTTCAGATCCTGAAACAACAGAAAGATCAAATGAGTCCCCTCGAAGGAGAGAGAAGAGGAAGAGGAAGAGGCCGTGGAAGGGCACGAGGAAGACCAAAAACAACAAAAAAATGAGAATAACAAGAAGGGGTGGCCGCACAAAATTTTGGTATACTAACAAAGACGACAGGGACCCCTGTGAGAAAACCATCGTTAACCTATCGACACGTACTTTAACCTTGGATGAAGAAACACTTCTTAGATTAGGTCTTTCCTTCTGCCCCACGAGTGACTGGAACTTTGTAGACACTAGAATTGATCTCTTCCTGTATATACGCAAACTCAAACTCATGAAATTACATCTCCTTGCCAAACGAAATAAAGAACGTGCCACCAACATGATCAGCACACAGTCGTCATCTGCTAATTTCTCAATGAATGACATTGGTGATATTTTGGAAATTCACGCACTTGAGACCAACAATTCATTTTCCAATGATGAATCAGAGGAAGTCCGTCTACAATCTTTGGGATTTTCAACTGATACAAAACGCAGGAGTGGCCTCAGAGTGAAATCCAAATTCAATCCTAACATGGTACACGACAATATCGAATCTTTTCACTCAGTATTGATGTATGAACTCATGAGACTGAGAGGAAATCAAGATTATCGTATTCGGGACAATCTTACAAAAGGTCAAAGACAAGCACTAAAGAACTTGCTGCAAGATCCCACCATAACCATAAAACCATTGGATAAAGGTGGCAACGTTGTCATAATGAATACCGAGGACTACAAAAACGAGGCCCTACGACAGCTAAATGACACGAACTGCTATGAAGTCATTAGTTGGAAAGAATACGATGCTACAATATCAAGATACCACAATCTCCTCATGATTTGGTGGCAACAAGACCTCTTGGACGATGATGAGTATAAATTTCTTAAAAAGGACAATCCCAAGATACCATGTTTCTACCTATTGCCCAAGGTGCACAAAAGCCTGACCAATCCCCCGGGAAGGCCTATTGTGTCTTCCAATGATGGTCTACTTGAGAACACATCGATATTTTTGGATCATTTTTTGGCTGGTTTTGTCAAAGATCTTAGATCTTATTGTAAAGATACCACTTCCTTCCTGAAACGCATTCATGATGTCAGGTGGGAGGAGGGTTTTGCTATGATCTCACTCGATGTATGCTCACTGTATACATGTATTGACCAATTGAAGGGAGTTCAGGCCTGCATGTATTATTTACAACGCCAACCATTGGGGATGCTGAATCATTCCTTAATGTTAAGGGAGATGATGCTTTTCTGTCTACAAGAGAATATATTCTTATTCAACACTACATTATATAGACAAAAAACAGGCACCGCCATGGGCACTTGCTTTGCCCCAAGCCTGGCAAACCTCTTTCTTGGGTGGTGGGAGGAGCAGGTGGTTTGGAGTGAGACATTCGATAAATTCACCAATCATGTTCCCTTGTGGCTAAGGTATATAGACGATCTTTTTATCATCTGGGACGGAGATATAGACCTAGCACAAGCGTTCATTGAGGCATTGTCCATCAATAACTTAAACTTAAGCTTCACCCATTCCATCAGCAAAACCACATGCGATTTCTTGGATGTAAGAATCACTGTGGATAACATCAATCACAAACTCACCACTGCCCTTTTCAGAAAGGAAACATCGGGAAATGCATTACTACATGCTCGCAGTTCCCACCCCCTTCGCTAATCAGAAGTATTCCCTATGGGGAGATTCTACGAGCTCGTAGGAACTGCAATACCGATGATGGTTTTAACATTGAGAAAAACACCATGATGAACAGATTCAGACAACGGGGTTACAAAGAGAAAATCCTGACACAAGCTGTTGACAAATTGGCAGCCACCACACATAGTGAGGTTCTTTTTGGCAGCAAACAAACCAGCAATGAGGAACCCACCTCTGGTCCTCGTATGATTACCACATACAATGTAAAATCCGGGAAATTAAAATCCTTGCTCACCAAACATTGGGGTCTTATAAGATCTGATCCTATTATTGGGGATAAAGTGGGACATACTCCATCAATAACCTACAGACGACCACCATCACTTAGAGACAAATTGGTAAATAGCTACCAGCCCATGGAATCCAATCCATCTTGGCTTCATGCCAGGGAGGATTTCCATAAATGCAATTCCTGCAAAGCGTGTAAGAACACCGTAAGCTGTAGAAGCTACAAAACACAGGAAGGCAGGGACAAACCCCATTAAAAAATTCATCACATGCACTTCAGATCATGTTGTATACCTCCTGGAGTGTCCCTGCAATATGCGTTATGTTGGAAGTACTAAACTCCAACTAAAAAAACGCATCCTTGAGCATTTAAGGGCTATAACCAATTTGGATTTTAACTATCCCGTAGCGAGACATTTCCACACGGCACATAACAGCAACAATGCATTGTTGAAATTTTGTAGAATAGATAAGGTCCTGAAGCACATACGTGGAGGAGACAGAGAAAAACATCTACGTATCTTAGAATCAAGATACATAATTGATTTGAATACCAGGGCTCCTTATGGTCTGAACAGGGAAGAAGAACTTAACACCCATATTGGCCTCTAATCCAAACTAGACCGTCTGCAACCCTTGATATGTCCTTTTGTATATATGTGATTGGTTTTATTTTCTCATCATGCCCATCACGAGATTTAGGATGGGTACCCTGAGATGTATTGTATCTTGTAAATATATTGACCTATTGTATATCATTTCATTTTTTCACATCTGATATGATTTGAATATTCATGCACAAGTTTGTGACTGGTTGGATGGGAGGGCTGGCACAGATATTGTTCTGTGGTTGTATTATTCCAGCTATTTCGTAATATGCTCATTTTGATCTGTGTAGATCCTTATGATAAAGGGCACTTGTCCGTTAATTTTCGGGTATCCTCCCTCACTCCTCCCCTATTTAGGGTTATGGATCTGATTGTTTCACAGATTATCCATGAGATATGATTTGGATATATCCATTATACAACAAACACATCCCTCCACACATCAGTCCTCTCTTCTTTTTGCACCACACACATACACATATATTTTTTTTCTATTTTTCAACAAACTTTATGTGTCCGCAATGCCGTTCTCGAATAGGAGAAATCATTATTTTTAAGTCGAAATGCCTTAATTACATCTCCACATTAGTTAGGACCTTAGATTGGATATAGTACATTTGATTAATATAATTATTGAGCAGATTTCCACATATGATTGTGCAGCTTACTGGACGGACTATATAGTCTTTTTTCTATTTCTGTGCACTAGCAATGGATAACAGTATTAACTGATTCTGCTCCAAATGTATTTGTATATATATATATATTTCTTGCAAACTCAAGAATTTAGGTTTATGTTTAAATTCATGATTGATTGTGTCTTAGAGTCAAATACACATGGGATTTACGATGTATGCATTTCTTCTATGTCTATGATGACGTATTTTGCTTTAAAATCGGCTATGCGGAACTAACAGACAACTTGACAAAGGCCGTCCTACGGCTGAAACGCGTTGTTGTTTTGTGAGCGATTAAATACACCTTAAAACACCAGGACGGTGTGCCGCCTCTTTCCTATCTGTGGATTGAATTGTACTCATATATATATATATATATATATTTCTTCACAAAAATAATAATAATAGCGCCGTGATTAGATGTTATTTATTTCAAGTCGTGGGGACGAGGAGATGTATGTTCATCTGTAATAATGAAAGAACGATACAAATGAGTGACACTGCCATTGTTCAAAACCATACAAACCAGATGTACATGCTGACAATGGATGAAGCTGTAATTGACAAATAATTGGTCCAACCTGATAAAGTTGAACTATTCGCCACTGTTGGTCATATACATTTTCAAAACACCAAATATTTATGTTTAAAAAATCTTATGCTCAAAATGAAACATTACTTAAATGATGCATTAATTAATAGAGATTATGAATTGTTTAGAAACTTACAATAGATCAAGCCCATGAATCGAGAAAAATTGAAATATCGAGATGTTGTATGATTTTGATCTGGCTGTCCCGCAGACAGGGATGCCACAGCAAAGGTTGAGGGCACTTAGCCCGCACTTGGATAAAGACACTCAGTCCTATATTACATTCCATATACGATCAACTGCTTAAATATGCAGCGATGGTTGTGGGATTCGTGGCTTAGCCATGAATCAAATGCGCTATTGTTTCTATTAAAGGACAAGCGCAACATGGATGTAACAATCCAGCCTTTGCGACATGACATTCCAGCCGCTGGACACGCTGAAAAAATACAGTTAACTGTTGAATAAAGTTTGTTGAAAATGGTAAAAGACACACTACCATGCCCATAATGCACCATGAAAGGTAGTAATGTGCACAAGTATATAAAGTAAAAATTGTAAAAGGACTAATGTAACACACTGCCGTGATCAGGAACTATGGTTCGAAACGCGTAAGGAGAAAGACACGACTTGAAATAAATAACATCTAATCACCAAGAGGAGTGCCGCGCTATTATTTTTGTGAAGAAATAAACTTGCGAGACTTTGCCCTGGTCTCGACGCGGGCACCAACTGGAAATATATATATATATATATATATATATATATCTCAATATATATATATATATATAAATATATATAAATATAGATATAGATATATATATATGGACTATGCTACTTACTAGTATGCATCTGTTCTTGGCACGTAGAGCTGCAGATCTACACACTGTGCATAGATCGCCATCTGGTGTTGGGCACGGATGTTTGCACTTGTTTTTGTCTTGGAAAGTCTTTGGAAGTCACAAGGTATGTGACTCCTCCTTTGGATCATCTTTTAAAATGATTGGTTCGTTGAGATGGAAGTCCAAAGGTACTTTAGGCATAAAAATGGGGTTAGTGCGTAGCACCACCAAATCCCTGGTGAATTGAAGGAAAGACGGTTTAATAGTGAAGGCTTGAATGTCACTGACCCGCCTAGCTGATGTGAGAGCCAACAGCAGAGACACCTTCCATGAAAGAAACTTCAAATCTGCCCTATGAATAGGTTCAAAGGGGTGTCGCATGAGATGTGAGAGCACAACGTTAAGATGCCAGGATGGAGGTGGACGGCGGATGGGAGGAAACAAACGAAACAATCATTTGAAGAACTGCTGAATGATCCTAGAGGAGTAAAGACAGTTGGAACCATCCTGTCGGAATCCTGAGATAGCCACTAAAATACTTTAAGAGTAGAATGGGAAAGGCCTGATCGTGCCAAATGTAAAAAGAAAGGCAAGATTTGTTCCGGTTTTGCATGGATTGGATAAATGTTGGCAGCTTGACACCAAAGGCAAAATCGTTTCCATTTGAGCCTGTATGTCTTTATTGTGGAAGGCGCCCTAGCATTGGCTAAGACTTCCCTACAAGTCGAAGGAATGTCTAAGTGAGCGAATTCAAGGTGTTTAGGCCGCTAAGCGCAGAGATGCAGGGTGGCAGATCTGTCCGTTCTGAATGGATAAAAGGTTTGGTATTGGTTGCAAATGAATGGGATCGCATTCGGAGAGAAGGAGTAGTTTGGTGAACCAGAACTGGCGAGGCCACCTGGGAGCTATGAGTATTAGGCGACAAGGCTCCTTCTTCATTTTCCGGAGAACCCTGCGAACCAACGGTATCAGTGGAAAAACGTAAGCATAGATCCGCGACCAGTTAATCAAAAAAGCATTCCTGCACGATGCCTTGTGGGGAAGCCAGCTTGCAAGAATGGGCATTTGCGTTTCCGACTGGTCACGGACAAGTCCAGATCGGGTCGACCCCACGTCTGAAAAATGCGATCCAAAGTTGGTTGATGGAGCTCCCACTCGTGATTAGAAATTGCTGACCTGCTGAGGGAATCCGCTAGGACGTTGGAAACTCCCGGGACATGGACTGCTGTCAGACTTATCCGATGTCGGATTACCCAATCCCAAATTTGCTGGGCTTGCTGAGACAGTAAAGCGGATCTTGTCCCTCCTTGTTTGTTCAAGTAGTGCATACTTGTCGTGTTGTCCGTCCGGATCAACACTGATGCTCCGAGAATGATGGTGCGAAAAGATTTTAGGGCCAGGAAGACAGCTAGCAGCTCTAAGAGGTTGATATGCCAAGTCCGTTGTTGAACATCCCATTTGCCACTGACTGTGATTCCTTGCAGGTGGGCTCCCCATCCTTCGAGAGAGGCGCCCGTGGTAATGACAAAACTTGGAGCTTCCACTAGGAATGAGCAGCCTGCTGTCACGTTCTTCTTGCAAGTCCACCAGCGTAAAGCTTCCCGAATCCGAGGATTGATGTGGATGAGATCGTTGAAGGATCCCGAAACCTGTAACCACTGTTTGTTGAGCTCCTCTTGCAGACGTCTCATCTTGAGACAGCAGTTGGGGTCCAAGGGAATGCAGGATGAAATCATCCCCAGAAGCGACAAAGGCTTGTGTCAGCAGAGTGTCTATGGTGGCTCCCAAGAATGTTCTCCTTTGCGATGGGACAAGGTGAGACTTGTTGAAATTGATGGAGAGGCCCAGAGATTGGAAAAGAGACAGACATCTCTGAGTATGGGTGTTTGCGATTGTGAAAGAATTCGCCTTGATAAGGCAGTCGTCTAAATAAGGAAAAATTTGAATTCCCTCCAGTCGAAGGTGTGCAGCCACCAGTGCTAAGACCTTGGTAAAGACATAGGGCACGGACCGTAGTCCGAAAGGAAGGACTGTGAACTGGAAGTTCCTGCCAGCCACTTTGAACCTCAAGAACTTTCTGTGTCTGAGTAGAATTGGTACATGAAAATAAGCGTCTTGGAGGTTGAGGGTGGTCATGTGATCCCCGCAGTGAGGAGATGAAGGATTTCTTGAAGAGTCAGCATCCGGAAGGATAACTTTTTTAGATATTTGTTGAGGGAGCGAAGATCTAAAATGGGGCGCCATTCCCCCGATTTCTTTTTTATTAGAAAAAATCTGGAATAGAAACCGGTTCCTCTTTGCAATTGAGGAATTACTTTGATTGCACCTTTTCGTAACATCAAATTTATTTGGGAAAAAAGCTCTGTGAGGTGAGCTGGAGGTGGTCCTTTGGGAGGAGAATTTGGAGGAAGTTTTACAAACTCTAGAACGTGGCCTCTGGCCACAATGTCCAAGACCCATTTGTCTGTTGTTATAGCCGACCAGTTTGAGTAAAAACGGGAAATTCTTCTTCCAACTTTTAATGGGGTAAGCGGTAAAGCAGGTGGCAGTTGTCGCTGCTTCTTAGATGTATCACGTCCGCGGTAGGAAGTCTTTCTTCTATTTTGTGAATAAGAGGTAGTTGGTTGCTGCCTGAAGGATTGTTGGCTCTGAGAAGAGTAATGTTGGTTACTGTGATAGGACTGGTATTGTCTTTGCTGATTATAGCCTCCTCGACCAGAGAAGGATCCATGGCCTCTAGCGCCACGGAAAGGTGGTTTCCGAAACTGAAGAGTACCTAGAGATCTTGCTGTCTCTGTATCCTTTTTAATGGCCTGGAGGGCCCCGTCAACATGCTGACCAAAAAGAGACTTGTCGCCAAAAGGCACATCAATTATCTTACCTGAACCTCCTGGCGAAATGATGTGGATTTTAGCCTGCCCTGTCGCCGCAGGACTGCGGCACCTGCCAGTTGTCGAAAACCTGTAGACGCAACATCCACAGCTGAATCAATAATCCTAGCCGAGAGTCTTTCCCCTCCTGAAGGATTTTGAGCGCCTCTGACTTAGAGGGCTCAGGCAACATGTCGATGTAGGGAGAAATGTCCGACCACATCTGTCTATCGTATCGTCCTAAGATAGCCAGTGAGTTAGCTGCACGGACGGTTGTTGCTGCCATGGTCAAAACTTTCTTCCCAATAGCGTCCAAGCGTCTCCCATCCCGATCAGGTGGATCTGACAGCGGAGAGGAAGGATTCCATGCTCGTCGTTGAGCTGTTTGGGCGATAACGGAATCAGTCTTTGGCTGACCTATCAGACATGCTGGTGAATTGTCTGGTGCCTTGTATTTCTTCTCGAGGCGGGGCAGGGTCGCAGGAATCGAAGCAGGATCTTTCATAACCCTTAGTCCTTCCTGCCAAATGAAATCAATAATGGGGATAGACCGTATTTGTTTCCTCGGTTGATCTTTCAAATCGTAAAGGAAACAATCTTTGTTTCCATAGGAAGGAGGAACCGTTGTGTTGCCCACTCCATGAGAAGATGAAAACCTCCGATGTCAACTGGAAGAGAGTCGAACGGAGCAGGAGTAGAAGGAGACGGAGTTTGTATCTGGTAGTCATCCCACTCCGTAAGGATTGATCTGTCATCCAATTCTCCTTCCTACCTATCGTCATCCGTGGTGTGAACGCTCTGAGAATGATGCGAAGGTACCGGAGAATTTGGTCTCGGCGACCTCAATGCTGATGAAGATTGAGGAACGGGTGTAGGTGATATAGAAGAAGCTGATTCAGATGGAGGGAAAAGGCGATAATAATCGTTCAACATGTACTGCAGATTATTTAGAAGAGCCAAAAGGCATTTGAGCCGTAGGGATTGGATCTGGAGCTGAAAGAACAGTCTCCGGGCAGAAATCATCTTCTTGATCCACATCTTGATATTTAATGAAGAGCTCAAAAGGGCTCCTGGCAGTACGAAACCTATCACCCTCATCCGATTCTTCAGCATCTTCTCCATAATCCAGCAACTGTTCAGGTAACCCAAGAGGAACCTTAATAGTGGAGGTGTGAATTGGAGAGAGGACCTCCAAGGAAGAGCCACGTCTTTGTAGCAAAGAAGGCACTGCCGTCGACTGAGGCAACTGCGTAGTAGATGATGTAGAAGATGCTGTGGGCGTAGAAGACGACCAAATCTGAAGAGCCGTGCATGAAGACAGCTGTAGCGTCGGCGAGGTAGCCGTCGACGAAGTAGTCGCCGACGAGGCGGGCGTCAATGAGATGATCATCGACGAGACGACCGTCGACGACGAGTTTGGCCGTCGAAGAAATGGCCGTCGACGAGGCAATCGTCAACGACACTCCTTTAATCTTCGTCGTCGAAGGAACGTCAACGGTAGACTTCACCTCCTTCGTCGACGGGACTGGTCTTACGGAGATGGATAGCAGCGTAGACGGCGAGGATGCCGACGACATTATCATCTGAGGCTTCGGCGACAAGAAAGTAGTAGTCGACGACGACGTCATGGTAACGGTAGGCTTCGTCGACGAAGACATCGTCGTCGAGCTCGTCGATGAGGGACCCCGTTTCTGAGGTAAATCTCTGTCAGAAACTTGCTTTGAAGCCTGAGACTTCACAGTCTTTCTCGGGGGCGTAGATGGCAGAGTTTTACACTTGGAAGGTGGAGGAGCCTTTTTTGAAGTAGAAGGCAACTCAGCACTCCTAGAGGTGTGCTGTTTTTCTGACACCTTAGCCCCAAGAGAAGATAAATCGGTGTCAGCAGTCCTCTTCCTAGAGGAAGTAGTCTTAACAGAGGCAATACTTCCAACTTCAGATAAGGGATTGTCCTGATCTTTAATCTTTTGTAGCCACAGAAGTAGACGTCCCTCTCTGTCCCTAACTTAAGAGTCTTTTGTGGGAAAGTTCTGAAGATCTTGCAGTCTCTCACCTGGTGGTCAGGATACAAGCAGTAAATGCACTTCTTGTGGGGGTCTTCTGAAAACAGCCGGAGCTTTCCATAAGATTCACAAGGTCGAAAGAGAGATTTCTTTGAAGAAGACATCATAAAATAAAGAATTTCTGAAGAAACCTGAGAAGTACTGAGCAGAGCTCAGGGAGACTCCCTTCACACGACGTGCGGTAGAAAATCTGAGAACCTGAGTCTCTGAGGAGAACATTCTGGAGGGTGCTGTCGCCTGATTGGCTGTGGTTTAGACTATATATAATGACTTGGAGTCATGAAAGTGGAGGATTTTTTCCTTTTGATTTCTAGCTACTTTACTTCCTGGTTCTAGGTTAACTATGGTATAGTTTCTATATGCATGTTTATTGATATTTTTATGTACCGTAGGACTCCCACTACGATGACGGGGAATGATTCAGGCATGTGAATCTATGAAAGATACCCCAATACTGGAGAAAAAGGGCTTCAACCATACCACTTGTTCTCTGTGATCTAAAAAAGAGCCCTGCCAACTCAGCACCACTTCACTCACGCCCATAGTCTCCAGCTTTTTAAAAAGGATTTCATGTGAAACAGTATCGAAAGCTGCTGACAGATCTAACAAAATTAAGGCCACATTGAGCCCTAAATCAAGGCTTGACTTAATGGTTTCCGTAATCTCAAGTAAGGCTGTTTCAGTGCTATGCTGTGCCCAGGACGCAGATTGAAATGTATGCAAAAGGTTGTCTGCAGCCAGAAATGCTGGATGCTGGGTGTTCACAGTGTTTTCAAGATTCTTAGAGGCGGCAGGTAGCAGAGATACTGGTCTAAAGTTTGGAAGAACTTTAGGGTCAGCATTAGCTTTCTTTAAGAGGGAAATTATATTTGCCTTCGTCCATGAGTCAGACTGTAGGGAGACTGAAAACAACTCTAGGTATGCTGGGCCAATTGACACAGCAATTTGTTTCAAGATATGCTGATGGAACGGATCTAAGGGAGAGCTTGACTTACAACTCTTAAGATGGTCTTTCAACTCCTCTTCCTTCGGAGGCAGAAGTTGTACTAACTTCCTCTTAGCTATAGGCAACACTGTGCTCTCTAACACTTTAGCTGGATCCTTACTGTTAAGCCTCAGCATATCCTAGAGATTCTTTCATCTATAAAATCATTTAATTTCATGCATAGGTCCAGATTGACCTTATAAAGAGGAGCCATCACCTTAGGGTCCATGAACTTCTACACTATCCTAATAATCTCTTTAGGATTGGTATTGGCATTGTTAATACATTGTGAATAGAACGCGCAGTGAGCCCACTTTATATTCATGTGATAAGTATTAAGGGCCTGTTTATATAACACCTTATCTGCCTCATTATAGTGATGTCGCCATGCTGTTCCTAGTTTTGCTGACAAGAGAGAAGGAGGCTCTGCTGTGGAGTGGGAAGGCGTTCCACTCTTTAGGAGCGAAGTAAGAGAACAACCGTCCTCCTGATCTGGTTCTGTTTATGCTTGGGATGTGTGCGAGTAGGTGTCTGGGTTGTTGATGGAAGGAAATGAAACTGTTCATGCAGGTGGTGCCTAAGATGTATAGTGCCTTGAGTCTGAAGAGCTCTCTGAGAAGTGGTGTGATGTGAGTTCTGTGTGCGAGGTTTAGGATGAGTCTGGCTGCTGAGTTCTGGATGGTTTGTAGTCTTCTAGTGAGTTGCTTGGTGGTCCCGTAGTAGAGGGTGCTCCAGTACTGTAACTTGCTGTTGACTAGGGTGTGAGTGACGGTTTTTCTAGTGCTGCTTGGGAGCCATTTGAAGTTCTTCCTCAGCATTTTCAGGGTCTTGAAGCAGGATGCAGTGACAGCGCTGACTAGTGCAGTTGTGTGGAGGTTGCTGTTGATGATTATTCCGAGGTTCCTGGTGTGGGTGCTGTGTGTGGATCTAAGCCCAAGTTTCGCTGCCCACCAGTTGGATTCCCATTCTGAATTTTTCTTTCATGAAGTTCACTATTTTTGTCGTGTCGGTGTTGAGATTGAGGCAGTTGGCTTTCATCCAGTTATCGACTACGGTCATGTAGGCGGTCAGCTTGTTTCTTGTATTGGGGGCCTGGTCCGAGATGAGAATATGAGTTGAATGTCATCAGCAGAGGAGAGGAAACTGATGTTGTGTGCATGGATGACATGGCCAGAGGGACCATGTATGTGTTGAAGAGGGTGGGGCTGAGCGAGGAACTTTGAGGCACTCCACAGATGAACTTGCGGGCTTCCTCAGAGTAAGGTGCCAGGCGGACAGCTTGCGTTATACGCATAAAAAAAACCAGATCCGGCGCAAAGCGGGTCCTTGTATGTCATTCGTGTGCGGGAACCTGATGAGAATGGGGTGTGAGACCGTGTCATATACTGCATAGATGTCCAGGATAATGAAGCGTGCCATATCTTCTCTGTCAAGGATCTTGTGGATGCCATCTGTGACGGTGATAAGTGCTGTTTCTAAAATGTGATTAGACCTGAATCGGAACTGCATGGCATTGATGAGCTGGTGGTTGCTGAGGTTGTCAGAGAGCCGTTGGTTAATGTAATTCTCGAAAACCTTTTCTAGGTATGGCAGGAGGGAGATGGGTCTGTAGTTTGAAAATGTGGCTGGGTCAGCGGGTTGTTGAGCGGGGACATGATGATGGCTTGTTTCCAGGTGTCTGGGAATGGGATTGAGTCGATGGAGGCATTGAAGATAGGTGTTAATATTTCACTGATCAGTATTGGACATTTGGTGAAGGCATGGTGGGGGCAAAGGTTAGAAGGGGCACCCGAGTGGATGATCTTCATAGTAGCAGCAATTTTGGTGGGGGTAACAGCGGACCACAAGGTCAGCTTTCGTTCTTCAGCCATGATGGGAAGTTGAGTTGCAACACTGACATGGTCTGGTTGAGGGTCCTAGGTGCCCTATATGGAGATTAATTTGTTATAGAAGAATTCAGAGAGCTTGATGCAAAGGTCTTGTGAGGGGGAGATGTTGCTGGACGTGGAAGTAGGCATGGTAAAATCTTTTATGATGGTGAAGATTTCCTTGCTACTGGTAGCAGTGGAATTGATGCGATCTACAAGGGCTGGGCTCATGGTGTTCCGTATTTGCAGGTGTTAGCGTCTTTGGGCTAATTTGAAGACATCTTGATCTTTGGTGTCTTGACTTGCTCTCCATTTGAACTCCAGTGCTTGCAATGGCGTTTCATCAACCTGAGCTCCTCTGTGTACCAACTGGCCTGTGGTGGGGTTCTTGCCATTCGGTTAGGCTTGAGGGGAGTGATGGTGACAATGCATGCAGTGATCCAGGTGAGGTTCTTGATGGCTTGCAGCGACCTGCTGGTGTGTTTTGGTCGATGCATGCAGAGAGTGGAAGTTATCATATCTTTAGTGATGCTTTTCCAGCTGTGACTGGGTTACCGGTGGTGGTATGGGATGGTTATGCTGAAACTGACAGGAGTGTCTCCTGTTCAGGTCAAAGTTGCTGGCTTGTTGACTGGAATGCTGCTGATTGAGGATAAAATTGGGTCCAATAGGTGTCTGAAAGTGTGGGTGTGCACGGTAACGTGCTAGGTTAAGCCATAATTTACGTGGTTTTATAGAAGAGTTGTAGAGTTTAGCTCACTGTTGTTTTATTAGAACGCTATCTGAAGACTTTCTTCAGTTAACTTCACTGACATTGTGCTCCATAAGTCTTTGATGTTTTGGGTTTCTTGTAAATCCCTTTTATCTTATAACCTTTATAAGTAAAGAAACTCTCTTTTGGGCTGGTAATATACAGCTTAGAGTAACCGGCTTCTTGTTATGCCTTCTTCAGACATGAGATTAGACTGAATGTGGTAAGCTGGCAAAAGGGGACATGACATTAGCAATCAGAGGCCAAGAAGTTCTGTCTTCTATGTAAAGCTCAACATAATTAGAAGCTGATGGTAGATAATTATGCCTGGGTGTTAAACTCCAAATGTAATGTCTGGCATCAAATAACAAGGGATTTCAGTAGTAAATGCCTCCCTGCTGTTGGTTGGAATAATATACTTTTAAGATTTCACTTTGCAACTCTATTTTTAACTACTCTGAGGCCCCCAACAATTTATTCTCATGCAGTGCTACGCAAGATAGTGTACACGTGTTTCACACACTGTTTACCGCTTTCAAATGATGACTAAAATGTTTAGCTGTACGTGCAGTAGAAACTGTGATACATTGAAGGATTTACCATAGTGTTCTCATGGGGTGTGTGCTTAGAAAACAGTGTAAAGAAAGAATAAAAAATCAAACGTTAGAATTAAAAAATAGTTACTTAACCATGCATGGGTTTACTCTAAGTGAAACATAGACTAATCAAAATGTATTTTTTTAATCACAACAAGAGTCTTTAGAAATACTTCAGAAGAGCAACAACAATGTTAAAGACCATCACAGTTGGGTTAAAGGACGCTAAGACAAAGATACATTAGATAAAGGAATATGGATGAAACGCCACAGTAAGG
This sequence comes from Triturus cristatus, assembly GCF_964204655.1. Classification (NCBI taxonomy): domain Eukaryota; kingdom Metazoa; phylum Chordata; class Amphibia; order Caudata; family Salamandridae; genus Triturus; species Triturus cristatus. The sequence continues at coordinate 511,555,763 of NC_140588.1, forward strand.
AGATGAGGCTGGATAATGGAAGTTCATTTTGGTAAATGTGCTTGCAAGCTGAATTGACTAGGAGGTAGGTTTCCTATGGTGTGTAGGCTCAGGTCTTATGAAAACGAATGTATCTGCATTTAAATGCCCGAACATTTTACAGCCTACGGTGTGAGTAAAAGCAATGAAGGAGCTCAAAATAACAGCATAACTCTTGCAGAATAACGCTCATGCACAAATACAGTTAATGTCATAGTGGGTGAGTAAATCCTCATTTCATCTTTGCATGTGCATGTGGAAATCTAACAAAGAGTTACACCAGAAGGAATTCTCGTTTCCTGACAGTGCTGTAGAGCAATCACTGCCATGGTCAAATTCACGTGGACTCAAAGGCTGTGACAGTGTTAATCAAAAATGGCATTTTGTATGTGTTGTGAACTTGTGACTTTACAGCCGTGGCGTCAGTTGAAGGCTCATCTATGCTGTGCTGTTAGGACAGTGTCTTCAGAGTTTGGGATATTTGGGTGTTGTTGCGGGGAATGTCCAAAGGTACAGGCGCCTCAGATAAATAAAGACTAAACAGTGTAGGTCTAAAATTACATCTCCACCCTCCCATGTTGGAAACAGCTACTGTTCTGTATTCCAAGCTTAATCCTCTTCCAGTTTGGAAAGTGCACAGATGTGAGACATCCCCAAACCTATCAAGCTGTGCCCCTAGCACCCCAGTCACATGCAATCTGAAAGTCAATGACCACCCCATATATATTTGTATGTGCCCTTTATGTTCCTCATGCTATTACTGTTGCGCCTATTTTTTATCATTACTATTTTTATCTCTATGCACCCGTGATGTACCTCATGTTATTATTGCTGCGCTTACTCTGTAAAGGGCTCTGATACCTTCAGCTCCAGTTTGAGCTATACAAAACTCACAAATAAAGCAACAGTATAATAATGCACTCACTTCACCTTAATCTGGGTGACATGAAGCCAAGCAAAGCATTGGCTGACCATCCTCATGCCGCTTTGACATCTGTGTGCTTGCCTGGGATCATATTCTCTTTTTCTGTCCCTGTCACTTGTTGAGCTAGTAGAATTCTTGTCAAATGTTTGCAAATTTGATCAAACAATGTGTGCTCCGCACTCCATTTTTTTCTTCCTTTCAGAGGACCCTAGCGGGATGAGCTCAATCGTTCTTTCTTGCTAATTTTTTGCACTTTTTTTCTGATGCCAAACAATGTACCACATTAAACTAGATACACTATTCAGCAGTGCATATAGTGTACAATGTAACTTCACAGTGGCCAGATGGCTCTTTCCAAGCATCAGATAGATGATTTGTCCACAGACACCAGCACATGCTCCCACGAAGAAACTGGACCAGAATCACCGAAGACCAGCTAACCTCATCACTCAGCAACTCCACCCCTACCTTCACGGAAAACGACGACCCCAACACCGCAGCCCGAACCCTGCACAGATGGATCTCCAACAGCGCCAACACCATAGCCCCCCTCAAGAAAAACAACAACACCCACGCCAAGAAAGCGAAATGGTTCACCACCGAACTTCGAGAGTCCAGACGCACTTGCCGATGCCTCGAAAAGGCCTGGAGGAACACCAGATCCGCAGAAGCCCACACAACTTCAGAGCTGCCACCAACGCCCACCACCAACTCATCAGAAAAACGAGGAAAAAAGCGATTGAAGACAGAATCTCCACTCATGCACACAACATCAAAGAACTCTTCAACATCATCAAGGAGTTCGTCCAACCCACCAGCAAGTCCACCGACATCCCTTCCTCACAAGACCTCCGCGACAAACTCAGCACCTTTTTCCACCACAAAATCAAGAGCATCCACGACAATTTTCTATGAAGACAACCAACACACTGAACCCTCACCAACCACACCGACACCCTGAAGCCAGCAATCGACAACTGGACAGCCCTCACCACCGAAGACACACTAAAGACGATGAAGTTAATCCACTCCGGGGCCTCCACGGACCCCTACCCCCACCACATTTTCAACAGAGCCGCTGACACCATCGCACCCATGCTCTGCCACACCATCAACCGCTCCCTGGCAACCGCCTCGTTCCCCGACGACTGGAAACACGCTGAGATCAACCCCCTCCTGAAGAAATCCTCGGCGGACCCCACCGATCTCAAAAACTACAGACCCATCTCCCTGCTTCCGTTCCCAGCTAAAGTCATCGAGAAAACCATCAACAGCCAACTTACCACATTCATCGAAGAGCGCAACATCCTTGACTCCTCCCATTCGGGCTTCAGAAAAAAACAGAGTATGGAAACCGCCCTCCTCGCCGCAACAGACGACATCTGCACCTTACTGGACAAAGGAGAAACAGCAGCCCACAACCTCCTCGACCTCTCAGTGGCGTTCGACACAGTCTCTCACCGCACCCTAATACGCAGACTCCACGACGCAGGGATCCAAGACAAGGCCCTCAACTGGATCCGCTCCTTCCTCTCTGGCAGAACTCAGCGGGTCAGACTCGCCCCTTTACTCTCGGACCCTACTCTTACTACCTGCGGAGTACCCCAGGGTCCTCCCTCAGTCCTATGCTCTTCAACGTCTACATGGCTCCTCTCGCCCCCATTGTTAGAACCTACGGACTCAACATTGTGTCATACGCAGATGACACCCAACTCATCCTCTCCCTATCCAACGAACCCAACACCGCCAGACACAACTTTCGAAAAGGCATGGAAGCCGCCACCAAATGGATGAAAAACAGCTGCCTACAACTAAACACCAACAAAACGGAAGTACTCATCATGGGCCCAAACCCCGACACCTGGAACGACACCTGGTGGCCCCCCGCCCTCTGAAGACCACCCGCCCACCCCCACGGACCACGCACGCAACCTGGGAATCATCCTGGACTCAGAGCTCAAAATGGACCGCCAGATCAACTCCGTCTCATCCTCTTGCTTCCACACCCTCCGCCTCCTACGTAAGACCTTCAAATGGATCGCCCTCGAACACAGAAAGACCATCACTCACGCCCTGGTCACCAGCAGGCTCGACTACGGCAACGCATACTATGCCGGAATAAACAAAAACCTCACCTGCAAGCTACAGAACATCCAAAACGCCACCACAAGTGTGGTCCTCAACCTGCCATTTATTTTCGCCATACTCTGGTCTGCGACACATACATGATTATTAGTAGGTGGTAACCTATCATAGTTTGCCTACGATATGGTCCTGGTATTGCTCACTGGCGTCGAACTTATCTAACTCTTACGTTTGAGAATTTTACCTTTTGAACTTGGGGATTTATTACCCTTTATTCCCCGTTTTGTCCGTTTGAATCTGGAATCTTCGTTTCTGGCCTTATTTTTGGACCATCTAATTCGCATTTTATATTATTGGACCATAGTGCAATCCTTATTGGGATGTGCTGTACCTGTGGATTACGCACTTCATATAGTCTACGTGAATTTTCCCATATTTCCAATCTTTGGCTTGAAAAAGTCTGTGTGTCAGACAAACCCGTGTCGGCTATTGTGTGCTGGGAAAATTCTTTTTAAATACAACTGGAATTACAATAAAGCATACCAAGAAAATGTATTGGAAGATTTGATGTCATCTATACAGCTCATTGACGTTTCTATTTTGTCTCTTTTATGTTGAAGTAACTAGAACTACGATACGGGTTTACATTGACCCATGACCAAATACTGTTGTTTGGATTTACTAATTTTCCTTTTTGGTTGTGCTGCAATAGCCTTATTTTTCTTTAATCAACCTGCCAAGACACTGCCACATCTCTCAGCACCTGCTCACATTCCACTGGCTCCCAATCGAAGCTAGAGTCACCTTCAAGATGCTAACCAACGCTCACAACGCCCTCCACGACACCGGACCAGCATACCTGAACAGCCGACTCAAAACCAAGCACCCCAAAGGACCCTACGATCAGTCCAGCTCTCCTACGCCGTGGTCCCCCGCACCAGAAAGACCAGATCGGGAGGCCGCTCCAGCTCCTTCAGCGCGGCTAGAGCCTGGAACGTCCTTCCGCTCCACCTCAGACAGACAACATCGCTCCCCATCTTTGCATGAAACCTCAAAACCTGGCTCTTCAACAGACCCCCTCCTTGATGGACTGGAACCTGCGACCCCCCCCCCCCCCCGACCCCCACAGCGCCTTGAGACCCTTACGGGTGAGTAGTCGCGTTTAACAAACACCTGATTGATTTGATTGATTGATTCGTTGGGTGGGGTTTCGGAGAGCACAATTACATTGTTCACCATTTCTAACATCTGGACTGGCACTATAGCATACCAGCAATTATTACAACTGATTTGTTGGCGCTTGGTTAGTTTCCTTTGCTCCCTGTACCATTGATGTGTCTGTCATTGGCTGGTCAAACCAGTTAGCTGTTTGTCGCAGTGGCTTGTGAGGAGGAAGGGTATGCGTGCGCTCCTTGTGGATCACATCTGTGTCCTCTTCAAGATGGGAAAGTAACACTGAGTGAAACGTGTAGGACCCAAGTGAAACTATGGATGCCTCTAGATCACAACTCAGAGTTATCTTATGGTTCTATTATTGCTACCAGGTTCTTACAACCATTGCAGCTCTGAACAATCTCTGTATCCTTCCTTTCATATTTGTTTTGTACATATTTAAGTTTAAATATTCTTTTAAATTATGTTTGGGTTACCCTAAAACATATTCTACTAAAATCTAGGTAAATCTTTATGTTCCTTTTTAAATGTACCTGGGTTATCCTCAACAATATCTTACAATGAACCAATTATAACCATGAATTGAGCACATATTTGCACTCTTTTTAAATTACAAGTTAGTTCACCTGACAATTAATTTGCAAGGTATTCTATTGCAGGTTCTAACACAATGTATGCATTCCTCTGGACCAGTGCAAACCGTCACTAAACAATGCATTAAACAATTCGATCTTTAGTCACCAAACACAGTCAAATCAGACCACTAAGATTCTAGCCAAGTAGAAATTCAAAACCATATGGAAATATCACTCAGATTCTAAAAGAGCTAAAAAGCTTTTCAAATGGAATTAGCATGTTATGAAAATGATTTTAACTCATTACAACCATCAAATACACTGATATAAAGTACACAAATCCCTCAAAGTCGGGACAGTGATTGATCACTTCCATGTCGGTGGTATAGAACATGACTTACAAGACAGAGTTGAACAGCGGAGCTACGAACATGGGCCAACACTCAGGGGTATTTAAATCCTTTGTTGAAAATTGCATTTGATCAATCAATAGACCTAGTATGCAGAGATGTAACTTCTGTCATTGCTTGAGAAAACACATAGTCATACTATGATTTTAGAGAGAAGAGCTAGACATACAAATCAGTTTCACAGTTCCAAGGCAAGCAGTTCAGATAGGAAGACCACCACTATGTCTCAGAAAACACAATGTCAAACCTTGTGTATTAATTGGTGAAATGCTAAATGTGTGTGCATGTTGTAAATGCAGCTGCATTTTAACTTGATCTACTAAATTAAAATTGCAATATAGTATTCATATACTGTGCCTCCTGAAAGTTCACATGCTCACGCCATTTATAGGAGTGTCCATTCTGTGACATGTTTGTTTCTATAAATTTGAGTTGCTATCAGCTAAGAAAATATGTTATGCAAAAAAGAAAAGAAAAACACAATTCAATTCCTCATCATCTATCTGTTGTCAACAACATAGCTCACACTCACGAAAACATAATTGAAGTACTTTCGTATAAGAACCAAAAACTAATTGTATAACATATGATTCAGTAGCAATAAACAGGAATTGTTGTCAACAGCTAGTGAGGCAGAGAGTGAAAGTGAAGTTGTTGCAGTGGAAATGGTGGCCAAAAATGAAAGGTAATTTAAGAATAGTTAAACCGTCTCACTTCTATGTTCTATGTAGCCCTTTCTGTGTGTCCATTGATAACTCCCTGCTAAGCATGTAGAGGTTTCTCTTCAGTAGCATATGGAACAACAAAATGTGAGAAAGCTGGAACCAGACATTGAAACCATGTAGTATCCCCTGCTGAACAATGAACCTCAGCTGCTCTGTGGATGGTTGCATTCGCCTGAAATCAGAGCAACTAGCATGGTGGCGGTCTTCCTGATCTAACACATTCATCTTTTTGTGCCACTGGCCAACTAATCCTCCATTTCATGGCCTACCAGGACTGCAATAGGTCAAAGTGGGGACTAACGTCCTCACTCCCACCAGTCCCTATGGAAGGGACCAATGGCACAAGATGTGGCCCACAACCAATTTCACTGGTACAGGAATAACATGGGACAGCGGAGTGGTTGGTGGTGAATCTGGTGATAAGCAACAGTGGGTACTGGTTATAATAAAATAAAGGCAAATTAGAATAAAATAGGTAAAATGAAATACGTCTATATCTCATTTGAGAATGACAACTGATGCTCTGCAAAGCTACAATATTTTGACCATAAGTAGGGAAACTAAGTCTGTTGTTATGCTTTATTGCTGCCAAGTCAAGTCACACCAGTAGATAATAAATGTATTCCTCATAGGCATAGGTCTTTCAGAAGCTTATTGAAATGCTTTTATATTCTTTTTTTTTCAAAATACTTTTATTGGGTTTCACAAGGCATACAGAAAGCATATATTCGGTTAAGCGAGGGTGTCCAAATTTACATGTGCGTATAAAGCATGTGGGTATGGCGCCTTTATGGACACCATGAGTCCAATCAGGCGTCCACTGGTAGAAGAGAAAGGGACATGCTAAGGAAGAGGAAAAGGAAAGAAAAATGAGCATATAAGAGGAGGGGGGGGCACGGTTAGACAATACATATTTTGTGCTTTCATATTCAAACTACAGATCTGCATAAGATTCCTGGCCAGTTCTGGAGACTAGATTTACACCCATCATCTTCAATGATACAGAGAGAACTCAAATAGTTCTATTGCTATCTTACATCACCGTAAATCCTATCTTACAAAACTGCACAGTTATGAGGAAGATTCATCCAGGGTTACATATGGGGTCTATTGCGTGATGTTGCATAATTAGAGAGATGTTTGCTACTTCCATCCTATGAAGTTTGGGAGAGAATTTAGGTTTGGTGTAATGCCAGAATGGCTGTAATTATATGGTTCTCCTGGTGCCTCAAAACCTCAGTTCCCCAACGCTATTTGGAAGTTGGGGAACTGCAGAGTTCCCACAGGCAGGGCCTCAGCTGGCTGCAGCAGCAGAAACCTGGGCATGCCAGTCCATCCACCTCTGGGCCACAAAGCTATAGGGACAGTCACCCTATCTATATGAGGGGCCGACTGTCATAGTAGAGCAGGGTGTCCATCACTGTATTTCTCTGCCTAGGACCACTAAGCAAAGAGTGGCGGTCTCAGACTGGGAAAACATACAATAGCCCTCCCTCCACATCATGGCCATTGTGTTTTTTTAATGGTTCTAAAATAAACTCCCACTTTGAGAGTCTGTTTTAGAAAAACAAGAAAGTATACCAAGTGGAACCAAAAAAAAATCAAGCACCTGCTCGGTATACTTCTCTGCCTTAAGTGCATCCACAGAACCGGCAGATGCTCTGCCGTCAGAGAGATCACCACCAGGCAGGTCAGGTGAGATCTCATAATATGACAGGTGACCATCCATTGCGGGAGTGGAAGCCAGTGCCTCCACTGACCTAGAGGGGCAACAACCATAGCTTAAATAACCTCCTATGTCACCAGCACATGCAGAATATAATTTCAGGAGATACCTCAGCTCTTTTCCATAACGGTATCAACCTTCCAAGACTTCTATTCTTGATGCCTTTGATGACAGAGCCACAACAAATGAGTATCAGGAATTCAATGGAAAGTTTTTAAAAGCCATTCTTCGTGTCTTCTTTGATGGCACAGCTATCTATAAAGAGCGGGAAGTGGACTAATACTAGACTTGTAAATACACACTTGAAGTCATTCGCCGGTCTTCGTGAAGATAATGGGTTGTGTGTGTTTGTGCGCGTGTGTTTGTGTCTGCATGCGCTTGTGTGTGGGGGGGGGGTTCTTTTATTTTTAAATCATAAAGCATTTCGGTCCAAGTCAAAGGGTTGCATATTTAAAGTAATACTAGCCACATAACAATGTCAGATGAATGAAATGCCATCATTTGAATATAAATTACAAAGTGTTGGTTTGACTCACGCTATCATCTACAGGCAACACTCCTACACCACTTTGACAGCTGAAGCAATAATTCAAGATCACCCACTATTACTAACACTCCAAGGTAAATGTTCATAGCCAGCATTCCTAGACCCCTAAATCACCCACCCTTCATTCACAGTGAGCACCCCTACACCACCCTGACACCTAAAGAGATGTTCCAACAGTATTTATGCCACCAGCACACCAAACATCCTCCACAGTAAGGCTTCCAGACGCCTTCACCCCAACAGTATCAGACACAGGAAGCACTCCGACGTTAAAATAACACTTAGGAAGCTCATGAAAAAGTGCAAACTTGCCTGTAGGCAGCCACTGTAATTTAATTTTAACTTGGCCTTCAAAACACCCACTATCTTTATATCAACCATGTCATTTTTAAGCCAAAAGTGGTTTTGAAAATTCCTTTCAAGTAAAGGAGATGAAATAATATCGTGTGAGACTATTATTCTTCATGTGTTCTTAATTTCTTACAAAAAGTTGAATGTTCATATCTAGCTAGGCATTGAAGAAAAGACGCTAACTCGGATAGAGTTGTGGTGTCAGTAATCCTAAACTCGGTGTTATGTATTATCAATAGATCTATCTTCTACTAGAAGCAGCGTTCAATGGCCTGCCCTGGACTGAGATCGACAATGGTATTTTGGACAATGTAACATAAAAGTGTCCTGTCATTAAACAATATACCGGATTTATATTATCTCCAGTTATTAGCTAACCCCTTTGTCTGTTACTGTGTCGCTTTGTTCTTTCTGTCTGCTATAAAAAGGAGAAGATTAATTTTGTAGCTTGGATGCAATACATATATTAAGGGGAAAGTCGCCAACATTGTTTACATCTTCATGAATTGCCTGCTATTTTAACACAATCTATTCTATTTTTTGGATTTTAACTGTATTATTTAATTATATTGGAACGTCCTTATTGTATTTATAATATTTTAGTATTAATGATTGATTATGGTAGAATACTTTTTATGCCATGTTTTGCAGCGAAATAAAGTTATTATGACTGACTGACGGACTGATATACCGACTCCTGTTGAAACTGGAAAGAAGTCCTGTATGCTGAGCCTAATTCTTTTGCATAGGAACAGAAGCAATCATCATCAGTATACCAGCATTACTGGGCTTCATCAGTGAACCCAGGGTGCTTCCTGGACCAAGGATTGCTAGAGACCACTGCAGTCTCTGACATCAAGTCCTTCAACACAAATTCCGACTGTCAATACTTCATTACCCCAACCACACACATCTCTGAGTTCACACTTCACATTCCACGCTCTAGTCCCATAGCTCACCTAACGTGTACATCTTCACACAATCCAAATATTCTCAATGCTTCCCATCTTAAGGTTACTCGTGCCTTGCCCTTGACAGCATTTTCCTGAGAATCCGACCAGTTCAACTAAACTCCATCACCAAAGGACAACAACAACTCAAGAACCTCTGCATTCCAACTCCACAATAGCCTCATTTTCACAGATATTTAATGGAATTTTTGTATTTTAATGTTGATTATTGTTGAATAATATCAACCTAATTGGACCACTCCCACAGTTCAGAATCCCATTTATCACAGTTTCCATAAAAGTATTTTACAATGTAATTTGCTTGTGAATCCCAAAATTCCAATCCCACTTTAATTAAGGTAATGTAAACAGACCAAGCATCATCTTCTTTTCTTGCTTTTCACTAATGTTTTGTTTTGTTTTAGCCTATAGTTGCTGTTCTCAAAAGATGAGGATTATGTTATTGCAAAATGACATTGTATTTTTCGTATGTGTAATTTCTTAAATGATGCTTTAACACATAATTGTGCAGTACACCCCAATCCAACCTACCTCACCCCCAGGGCTGTTTCTAGGTGTTTTCCAGCCCTAGGCAAGAATTGAAAAATGCCACCCCCTCCCTTTTACTACCCTCACTCTCTCCCCCTGTCATCCTGGCTAGAGAGACACACCCTCTACTGCCGAACCCTTCTATGTTACTCTCATTTACTATCAGGAAACACGATCACAACAGTCAGTCCTGCAAACGACCTCAACGAAAGGCCCAGGCCAGACCGTTATGGTAATCATACACTCACAGAACTCAGGGCTATTTCTAGGTGTTTTGCAGCCCTAGGCAATAATTGAAAAATGCCACCCCCTCCCTTTTACTAGCATCACTCTCTCCCCCTGTCATCCTACTGAGAGGCACACCCTCTACTGCCGACCCCTTCTATGCTACTCTCATTTACTATAAGGAAACACGATCACAACAGTCAGTCCTGCAAACGACCTCAACGAAAGGCCCAGGCCAGACCGTTACGGTAGCCATACACTCACAGAACTCAGGGCCATTTCTAGGTGTTTTGCAGCCCTAGGCCATAATTGAAAAATGCCACCCCCTCCATTTTACTACCATCACTCTCTCCCCCTCTCATCCTGGCTAGAGAGGCACACCCTCTACTGCCGAACCCTTCTATGTTACTCTGATTTACTATCAGGAAACAAAATCACAACTGTCAGTCCTGCAAACGACCTCAACGAAAGGCCCAGGCCAGACCGTTACGGTAGCCATACACTCACAGAACTCAGGGCCTTTTCTAGGTGTTTTGCAGCCCTAGGCAAGAATTGAAAAATGCCACCCCCTCCCTTTTACTACCATCACTCTCTCCCCATGTCATCCTGGCTAGAGAGGCACACCCTCTACTGCCGAACCCTTCTATGCTACTCTCATTTACTATAAGGAAACACAATCACAACAGTCAGTCCTGCAAACGACCTCAACTAAAGGCCCAGGCCAGACCGTCACGGTAGCCATACACTCACAGAACTATGTACACGGATGCCCACTAGAGCCTCGTGTTTAAATACCACCGAGGCGTCAAGTGCACCTCTTTTTCAAAACCAGGAACAACAAAAATAGTAACTTGCACCATCTTCCAAGGCCAGACATAGTGGTTTTGCCAAAGCTTGTTTTTTTCCATGGAGGCACCTGAAATAGTTATCATCGACTATTGTATCCATTTAATAGAGGCTGATCACAACAATTAAAGATGTCCATGTGAGGGAGATTATAGTTCATGATGCTCAAATCTGCGCTAATCAGAGACTATGGCAAGATGTTAATAAAGTTTGGCGTACAACACAGAATGAACTGCTTCTTGGCGCTGTGAATAGAAGTTATTGACAAGCTCGTGCATGATACCACTATGAGAGTAATCCTGACCGAATTTGAGCCAGTGCAAGGCAGAACCCACCCCACTCCAGTCCAACATCCCAATTCACCCCACTCCAATCCACCCCACCCCACTCCAGTCCACCCCACCCCAATCCGATCCACCCCAATCCCGTCTACCCCACATCAATCCAATCCACCTCACCTCATCCCAATCCAATCCACACCACTCCTGCTCCAATCCGATCCAAAACAATCTTCCCCACTCCAATCCAAAACAATCACCCCACTCCAATCCAATCTGCCCCACTCATTCCAAAACAATTTGCCCCACTCCAATCTTAAACAATCTGCCCCACTCCAAGCTGCCCCACTCCAATCCAAAACAGTCTGTCCCACTCCAATCCAAAACAATCTGCCCCACCCCAATCCAAAACAATCTGCCCGACTCCAATCTGTCCCACTTCAATCCAAAACAATCTGCCCCACTCTAATCCAATCCAATCCAATCTGCCCCACTCAAATCCAAACAATCTGCCCACTTTAATCCACCCCACTCTAACCCAAACAATCTTCCACACTCCAATCTGCCCCTCTCCCTTCCAAGACAATCTGTCCCACTCCAATATAAAATAGTCTGCCCCAGAACAATCTGCCCCAATTCTGTCCCACTGCAATCTGCCCCACTGCAATCTGACCCACTGCAATCTTCCCCACTCCAATCTACCCCACTCCAATCTACCCCACTCCAATCCAAAATAATCTTCATCCAATTCACCCCACTTCAATCCACTCCACCCCACCCCACTCCAACCCAGTCCCCCACACCAATCCAATCCACCCCAATTCAGTCTACTCCACTTCAATCCAATCCACTTTACCCCAATCCAATCCAATCCAATTCACCCCACTCCACCCCCACTACAATCCAATCACCACAATCCACCCCACTTCAATCCATAACAATCTGCCCCACTCTAATCAAAAACAATCTGCCCCACTCAATCCTAAACAATCTGCCCCACAACAATCCAAAACAGTCTGTCCAACTATAATCCAAATCAATCCGCCCCACTCCAATCTGCCCCACTTCAATCCAAAACAATCTGCTCCACTCCAATCAGCCCCAGTCCAATCCAAAACAGTCTGCCCCACTCTAATCCACCCACTCCAGTATGCCTCACTTTAATCTGCCCCACTTTAATCTACCCCACTGTAATCTGCCCCAGTCTAATCGCCCCAATCCAATCTGTCCCACTCCAACTTGCCCCACTCCAATCTGCCCCACTCCAATCTGATCCACTCCAATCTGCTCCACTCCAATCTGCCCCACTCCAAAACAATCTGCCCCACTCCAAAACAATCTGCCCCACTCCAATCCACCTGACTTCAATCTGCCCCTCCAATCCACCTGACTCCATTCTGCCCCACTCCACTCCAATTCACTCCACAGCAATTGAATCCACTCACTTCATTACAATTAACTCCACTCCAATCCACCCTACCCCACTACTATCCAGTCCACCCCACCCCAATCCAGTCTACCCCTCTCTAATCCAATCCACTTCACCCCAATCCACTCCACTCCCTCACCAATCCACCCTACTACAATCCAATCCAGCACAATCCACCCCAATCCACCCCACTCCAATCCAAAACTATCTTCCCCAATCCAAAACAATCTGCCCCAATCCAATCTGCCCCACTCCAATCCCCCCACCCACCCATTCCAGTCCAATCCACCTCATCCCTATCCAATCAACCTCACCGCAGTCCAATCCACCCCACTCCAACCCACCCCAAACCTGCCACATTCAACCTACTCCACTCCAATCCACCCCACGCCAATCCAATCCACCCCACTCCAATTCACTACACTCCATTCCACCCATTCCATTCAACCCATTCCACTCCACTCCAGTCCTCTCCACTTCATTCCAATTCACCCCACACCAATCCACCTCTCTCCAATCCAACCCAGTCCAGTCCACCCCACCCCATCCCATTTCAATCCACCCCTCTCCAATCAACCCCACTCGACTCCAATACACCCCACTCTACCCCAATTCAATCCACCTCACCCTAGTTCAGTGTCCCCACTCATTCCAATCCAGCCAGCCCAACACACTCAAATCAACCCAAATCCAATCCAATCCATTCCACGTCAGTACAATCCACCCCACTCCAATCCAATCCACCCCACTCCAATCCAATCCACCCCACTGCAATATAATCTGCCCCCCCACTCCACTCTAATTCACCCCACATAATCCAATCCACCCCAATCCAATGCACCTCACTCCATTTCAATTCACTTCACTCCAATCCAATCCACCCCCTCTAGTACACCCACTCCACTCCACTCAATCCAACCCACTCTACCCCAATCCAATCCACTCCAATCTACTCCAGTCCAATCCACCCAGTTCTCAATCCACTGCAACCCATTCCACCCTATTCCACCTCATTCCACTCCACTCTACACCACAACCTTTATGCCACACCACTCTATAACACTGCCTTCTATGACATTGCACTCTATGACACTCTCTGCACTGAACTCTACTCCCATCTTCTCAACTCTATGACCAGTGTTTAATTTGATCCTGTGGTTTCCAGTGCTCAGCATCAGCACTTAATTGTCAACATCGGCACCTATGGAAATCTGCCACATGATGGCTTTGTTTGTCTAACATAGGGATGAGCACATTCACAGTTGTTTATTGATTCAATATACTTTGAAAATCACTAATACTTGCCGTACAAGCCTTTCTTATATGTTTGGGGGGCTGTATTAGTCTCCATTTTCACTCATGTAGGAGTGTGAATGTTAAGAGGTGTGTTGATACTGACGTTAGCAGTGCTGTCAGGAAAAATGGGTGGAGCCACCTACAGGGGCCTCCTGACAAGGGGTCCGGCCCTTTTTTCTTTTACAAATTAAGCACTGTCTACGACACTACTCTCCCTACTCCACTCTACAACACTATACGCCAACAAATCCAGTCTACGACACTCTACTCCCTCTCCCCCACTTCACCATAGGACACTCCATGCCACTAAATGTACACCAGCCACACTGGTGTACAACATAGCAAACAACACATTGCCAAAGCCAATAGCTCTTGTATAGGCGAGAGATATTGGCTTTGCCAATGCCTGTTTTATGGCATAGGCTGTACAATCATCTGGCCGACTGCAATAGGCTGCTCTCTCTCCTTATCTGGGTAGAGAAATATGCACGGTTCACAGGTGTCTGGCAAAGGTGAAGTAGAGTGTACTGGATCCATTTGTATCCTGGGTCGTTTTATCTCTGCTGTCCTAGGGCTTTCCTACTGTTGCACCTAAAACGAGACGCCAAGTACATCGAATTAGCATTTGAACCTCACAATATCAGGGGCGGGCATCCAAGACTTACTTAGCGAGGTTGAGTGGGCCAGAGATATTGAGTCCAGTGAATCATAGAATACTGCTTAATAAATTAATGTCACATAGAAATATGGTGGTGCTAACAGCTTCATTGACACATAATGAGAAATAACAGGCGCTGCTTCACAGTGGATTTGCAATAGCACAGTGTTCTGCCTATTATTTTTGACTTCGAGGCCAGTCCATATGCACTAAGTGTTTGGGTACCCAAAATGATGAATTTCAGCCTTGTGAGGATTCCATTCAGAGCTTTTCTAATTCCATTTGTACCCAAGTCTCTTGGAGGCTTTTATCTTGCAATGTGCAGCTCTTCATGGGCACACCAATGCTGTACCCCTGTCTGGTTTTTCTGAGCAAGCCTCGGAGTTTTGCAAAACGACCACAATGGAGCCAGGAGCAACCGCGGTCAGGTTCAGCAGCTACCACAGGTTCTGTCACCATCTAACCCCGTATGTTAATTCAACAAGCATTTACAATGCAATGGTCTCGGCAATATTATAGGTAGAGCTATTGGTATTGTTCATTATTTTTTTATCATTTTTGTATCCCTAAATAAATGGCATTGTCATTTCTATTGGCATTAGCTTTTTTTTTGCATATGTGATACCTATTGCTTTAGCAGAGAGAGAGTGAGGTAGTGAGAGAGAGAGAGAGAGGTATTGAAATAGAGAGTGAGGTAGTGAGAGAGAGTGAGGTAGATAGAGAGTGAGATAGAGAGTGAGGTAGATAGAGAGTGAGATAGAGAGATAGAGAGAGTGAGGTAGTGAAAGAGTGAGGTAGTGAGGTAGAGGGATGTTGAGAGGTAGTGATATATAAGCATAGAGTGTTGTTGTGATGTAGTGAGATAGAGAGAGAGGTAATAAAAGAGAGTGAAAGTGAGTTAGTGAGATAGAAAGAGTGAGGTAGTGAGAGAGAGTGATTGAGGTAGTGAGTGAGAGAGAGTGAAGTTGTGAGGTTGTGAGCTAGAGAGTGCGGTAGTTATGTTTTGAGAGAGAGAAGTTGTGAGATAGTGAGTTAGTGAGATAGAGTGGAGTAGTGAGGTAGAGAGAGTTATGTAGTGAGAGAGAGTGAGGTAGTGAAACAGTGATGTAGTGAGGGAGAGGGATGTTGTGAGGTAGTGAGATGTAAGCAGAGTGGTGTTGTGATGTAGTGAGATAGAGAGAGGTAGTGAAAGAGACAGTGAAAGTGAGTTAGTGAGATAGAAAGAGTGAGGTAGAGAGATAGAGAGTGAGTGATGTAGTGAGTTAGAGAGAGAGTGAAGTTGTGATATAGAGAGTGAGGTAGTGAGAGAGTGAGGTAGTGATCTTTTTAGAGAGAGAAGTAGTGAGATAGTGAGGTAGTGATATAGATAGAGGGGAGTAGTGATGTATAGAGAGTTATGTAGTGAGAGAGTGAGGTAGATAGAGAGTGAGGTAGTGAAAGAGTGAGTTAGTGAGTGAGAGGTATTTTCTGACGTAGTGAGATAGAAACAGTGAGTGATGTTGTGAGGTAGTGAGATAGAGAAAGATTGAGGTAGTGAAAGAGAGAGTGAGGTAGTGAGGGATGTTGTGAGGTATTAAGATAGAAACAGAGAGTGATTTAGTGAAGTAGTGAGATAGAGTGAGGTAGTGAAAGAGTTAGTGTAAGTGAATTAGTGTATTTGAGAGAGAGAGTGAGGTAGTGAGATAGAGAGAGTGAATTAGTGAGTTAGAAAGAGAGTGTGAAGTTGTGAGGTAGTGAGACTGGTGTAGTGAAGTTTTGAGAGAGTGTGTTGTGTTATAGTGAGGTAGCGAGAGTGAGATACAAATAGATAGTGATGTAGTGATAGAGAGTGAGGTAGTGAGATAGAGAGAGAGTGAAGTTTTTAAGTAGTGTGTTAGAGTGAGAGATAGTTACTGTGGTAGTGATATTGTGTTGCTGTGAGAAAGAGAGAGTTGAGTAGTGAGTTAGAGAGTGAGGTAGAGAGTTAGTGAGAGAGAGTGTAGTATAGTGAGAGATAGTGAGGTAGTGAGAGATAGTGAGGTAGTGAGAGAGAGAGAGAGTTAGGGAGAGAGAGTGACGTAGTGAGAAAGCCAACCCCACACACATACAGAACCACCCACACAGAGCCACACACATACAAAGTGTATCACCCAGACATACATACAGAGCCACACATACAGAGTCAGCCAGACACAGATAGAGAGCTATCCACACAAATATTCAGAGCTACAGAAATCCACATACAGAGCCACTGACTTACACATACAGAGCTAGCCAGAGACATAGAGTCACTTAACACACATACCGAGCTAGCCATCTATACACACACAGAGGCACCTATGCACTTATTGAGCTACACATACACTGAGCCACACACACGCACAGCTACACACATAGAACCACACAGACATGCACAGACTTACACATACTGAGCCACACACACAGAACCACCAACACATACAGAGCCACACACACAGAGCGCCACAAACACAGTTACACACAGAGCCACACACATATATCCAGCCTAAACTTAGGTACACACAGACAGAGCTACTTCTAAATAGCGACACTTAGCCATAAAGCAATCTACACAGACACATGTGTACACATAGATCTATATACATTCACACAGTGCAATATAGAGTGGACGCCGTGTACCTGCGTTTAACCCTGACTCGTGCCCTGGTCTTGCCTCAATTGTGACGGCCCTTGTTCCACCAAAATCGGCTCTTTTGATTCACTTTAATTTGTGTGCACTACACCGGGACATATGTCATTTGCAGTGGGTCTAAGAGTGGGAGCTAAAACCTGCGCAACGTAAGGTAAGGCCTTGGTAGTTTGACAAAAAGAACGAGATGGGAGTTTAAAATGGTAACCAAATCCATGCATGAAAAGTTATTGCATCTCCATGACATCTTCAAAGAACTACCAAAAAAGAGAGAAGGGGCTGGAAGATTACCAACAGGTCATCGAGTCGACACAACATCTCAACACTTGGCTCCTTCACTTCTCTAACTTTCCGTGAACATGTGTGCGGTGTCTCTTATTGGGTTTTAAAAGCAGGCAAACACAAACCACTACTACACAAACATACATGCAGTACAGAAAGCACGAGTAAGAGTGGTGTGGGGAGGGGAGGGAGTTGTTTAAAGTATGGAAGAAAATAAAGAATTTGAGATAGTAGGCAGGACGATGAAGATAATGAGGACTAGTTCTTTTAGAACCTGCCATTCAGGTTCTGCACTGGGAGAATGTTCCTACCCCTCTGGGCATGAGATGAGCTCAGGCAGAAGCGTGAGGAATGAGATCGAGCAGGCTATGGCTCCAGAGGTCAATTACGTCAGACTGGTCGGACAATAGAGAGGAGGTGAGCGTTTCAGAGCGAAAGAGAGGTTTAATTTTGATTCAAGAAATGTGTTTACTACTACCGTTTGTCGACCAATTTGGAAAGTTGGCACTAACCTTACCTGCTGGTAATAGTACTTCTTCTCTTTATTCACCCATACCTTGAAAAGGCCTCTTAATTTTGGGGCAACCACTATTAGCTTCTCGAGCAGGGGGAAAAAGGACTTTTTTATGTTCTCTGTATTCAGAATGATTTAGTTGACGTACTTATGAAGCACAGGAGACTAGCTGGCCCTCAGTACTAAGCCGGGACCTCTACTTCACAAGAAGACCTCCGTAGGCTACACCCACTCCTTAATCCACTGATAGATCCCTCCACTTTTCACATACTTGAAGCACTCAGTGGGGGGGGGCACGGGGTTGCTGGTTGGGATTAAGGTGTATTGGCAGAGGCAGTCTGGGAAGCTCGCGGTACATCGCGCCCTGCACCTCTCGCTGTGTTACCCTCCGCTTTATGCTCCTAACAGGATGTAATACAGCCAGTGGCACAACAGTCGAGCCACATAATTTTATTAGGAACGGGGAGATTAAGTGCTTTGCCCAGAATCACAGGATGTTGTGTCCCTGCCGAGACTCGAATCTGGTTCCCCAGCTTCGAGCTGGACCACTCTGGCCATTATGCAACATCCTCTCCGTGTAAATTATTACTTCAGGTGCACCTGTCCAGTCGTTTAATTCGGAGCAAATCGTGCCCATAGCTCCTGGGGTGCCGTGTGCTGGCTGAACAAACCGGCCCCTGTCGACTTACAAGCCTGGCATCCCGAGCTGGCAGTGTTTAATGCCACTCTCGCACTGACCGGCCCAGAGTCTCGTGCACCTACTTAATGTGCTGCTGACCTGTGCGCTCGTCCTCCAGGCGCTGTGCAAGCTCCTATTACATGCCCGGTCTGTTAATGCTGGAAGGGGGTTGGTGAAGCTGCGCCATAGAGGGGTGCAAATTCGGAGCAAACCCTTACTGTGTTTCACAGGTAAAGACTCACAAATACATTGCACTCTCTGTGGCAGATAAAGCGCTGCGGGTTGAGGTCGGGCTGTGGGCGCATTCAGGAAGTTTTTCGGCGGCCAGAAGATCGATGCGTTAGCTGAAATGTAAAACAAAAAAAAGTGCGTCAGAGTACCAGTCCGGTCTGTTAATGCTGGAAGGGGGTTGGTGAAGCCGCGCCATAGAGAGGTGCAAATTTGGAGCAAACTCTTACTGTGTTTTACAGGTAAAGACTCACAGCTACATTGCACTCTCTGTGGCAGATAAAGCGCTGCGGGTTGAGGTCGGGCTGTGGGCGCGTTCAGGAAGTTTTTCTGCGGCCGGAAGATCGATGCGTTAGCTGAAATGTAAACAAAAAAAAGTGCGTCAGAGTACAAGTCCGGTCTGTTAATGCTGGAAGGGGGTTGGTGAAGCCGCGCCATAGAGAGAGGTGCAAATTCGGAGCAAACCCTTACTGTGTTTTACAGGTAAAGACTCACAGCTACATTGCACTCTCTGTGGCAGATAAAGCGCTGCGGGTTGAGGTCGGGCTGTGGGCGCGTTCAGGAAGTTTTTCTGCGGCCGGAAGATCGATGCATTAGCTGATATGTAAACAAAAAAATAGTGCGTCAGAGTACGAGTCCGGTCTGTTAATGCTGGAAGGGGGTTGGTGAAGCCGCGCCATAGAGATAAGTGCAAATTCGGAGAAAACCCTTACTGTGTTTTACAGGTAAAGACTCACAGATACATTGCACTCTATGTGGCAGATAAAGCGCTGCGGGTTGAGGTCGGGCTGTGGGCGCATTCAGGAAGTTTTTTGGCGGCCAGAAGATCGACGCGCTAGCTGAAATGTACGCACAACAGCAAGAAGATCCTCACGGCCAGACGATACCTAAAAAATGGCGGATAGAAGCTTCCAAACTTTTTCGGATTCGAGGGCGTGTTCCTGCTGTTCTAAAGAGGGCGTGGCTAAAAAGTGGAAAGAACAGCAAAAACACGCCCCCGAATCTGAAAAAGACGGAGCCTATTTGGAGGGACGGCTCTCTCCTCCAACGGCGGCCCTCCGTTTAGGAAGCCAGCCAATGGAGGAGAAGCAAAAAGAGAGGCGGGCTAAATAGCCACTCTAGGAAACATTAAATCTCGACTTCCGGTTCTGCCTTCGGCAGACCGGTAGTCCTCGACCTAAAAAGGAGGCCACACTAGTAAGTGAGGATGATTAGAGTTGTCCCTTGCAGCCCACTCTCCTGGGTCCCTGGGTCGCTATGGTGACTGGAAGCAAAAGGCACAGCACAAAGGCATACTTCGCAGAGCTCCACATATGGAACCTTGGAAATGGGGAAAAACTCCAGTCCACTCCAGTCACTGTTTTGACTTTTAAAAGCTTTGCATTTAGGGATTATAGGCAGAACTCGTATGGCTTTCAATGACTTGGTCAGTCTTGTGACATAACTCCGCTCACTCCCAGCCCATAGAGGAGGGTATCAGTCAAGGACCAGATAAGGCACACTGGGGAAACAGGGTGTAGGGGCTCACAACAGACTCTTGTAGTGTAGTGCCTCCATATGGGGATGTTATTTTCACATCCTGTAACTACTGGTCAACCTGGCAGTTTTCAGTACTCTTGTGGACTGGGGCAAGGAATAGTGGGTGGGGAAACATGGGATTTAATTTTTGAGAAATTCAAACTCTTAAGTGCTCACCCATCCTACAAGCCAGCAAGTTCATATTCAACGACATCAAGATAAAAACATTACGCTTTCTCCACTGGCAAAACCAAACATGTGGTACATAGAATATGTCCCAGCTATCATTCCTGCATTGATAAAACCAATCAACAAGCTCACAAATGGATTTTCTAATGTAAATCCAAGATTAGGTATGAAATTGTGTGAGCACCGCTGTTTAACAATTCATAGAGCATGAACATACATGCCAGCAATTGACGCAAACAACCTTGGATGTGATCAAATAGAATGCGATAGGAAGAAAGAGAGAAAAAAGTCTATTTAAAATTAATCCCAACCTCAAAATCATAACCCGAGGCCTTAACAAACCATCAGAACGCTACTAGAATAAAAGAGTTTGAAACACATTCAGACATGAATCTGACACATACATGCCATAATTTCAATTTAGGTTGTAATTTGGCAAACCATCCGACCCACAATACAAAGTTGAAGGAAGCAGAACCAGAACCAATTTCCTTGGATTTTCACCCATTAAAATACTATCATAATAATTTTCTTTAAAGTTCCTACTGGTTGCCCAATCACATCTTCCTGGATCAGATCTTCCTGGCCCCACACCCAACTAACGCTTCTGAATGTGCAGAAAGCCATGATGCAAGCACGTCCCAGCACAATGAGGATTCCTATTCAACGAGCCAATACATAATTGGTTCCCCTGACAACCGTATGCCTAAAATATCCTCGTAGTTAGATCAGCATCATACCAGCATACTCAGGCGCATGACGCCATTACTTAGACCCACAGCCTTGTCACTCAAAACTAATCAGAGCTACAGCTCCACTAAGATTCATTCCTACCGCGCACCGAGAAACTGGTGACTCCTGATGTGTTGGTACCGTCTACATCAGAGACCAGCAACTAGCAGAGGAGGTGAGATTTGACTCATTACAAAGTACTGTAATGTAACGTGCAGACCATAAGAATGTTCCTAACAAGTTCCTCTTCTGTCTCTCATGTTTGTTTTCCAAATAACAGATTTATATCTGTATCCCCATGCAAGACAAGAAGGTATGAGCACATACATGACATTTTCATACATGTTGATACAGTCAATCTAATTCACGGAGTAATGTTGACTCAATGTGTCCCCCTGCCTCCCACTATCCCCAGGTGCAGATATGCTTATCGTGCACAGCAGTGTACAATATCACAACAAATACATACACTTCACTGTACAGAAGACTGATGTAATCCTCCCCTCTCTTTACACACAGACTAAGGATAGCTCATTGTCCCTGAAGAGAGCCACAATCTCCATAAACAGGTGAAACACGTCGACTGCATCTCAGGAAAGACTATGTTTAAAGATGTTATTGAGAAGAACACTGAGGAAAAGGGCATCCCCTCCTTCTATAAGATGTGAATCGTCAACATAGTCCTTTTGAATGGGTTCTGTACATTCTACAACTATTATTATAGGTGTGATAGCCCCCTAAATCTATCCTTATATAACAGGATCTTTGCTGTGTGTACCAATTCCCTTGAACATTGGAAACCCCTTTTTTTTTGCATAGGGTCGATGGCACTTTTTCAGTGTTAATTATTTCAGGACTTTATCATGTGTTGAAAAGCGATCAAAAGATAAGACCATTTTTTGTTTTTACTATCTTGAAAACAAACTGAATAATGAAATGTTATTACATGTACAATTTTTTTTGTTATAGAGCAATGAAACATTTTTATCAATTCACAAAGTGTGCAAGACAAGATGACAAAAGTGGAGCTTTTCAATATACTTACGTATTCTAAGTTCAACACATTTTTTGCCTTATCAGAATCCACTCTTCACTTTTTTAAGCTTACAGAAAATGAGTGGTGTATTTGGTGTGCCCTCTCAGACCACAGAGCCACCCAGCTTCGGGTCACAATCCATTTCAATGTGGGACCTTTGCTTAAACGCATGATAGTTGTGTGCGCTGAGGTCAAAAATTACAAATATTAAGAGACTTGCTACATGGTAAACTTGGGGGCATGACTGACTGCACACTCTCCAGAACAATGTAGGAAACATTCCCCTCAAATAATTCTCGTAGTCTAATATGAGGGAAACTAGTTGTCTCGGAGCCCTATATGCACCCCACAGTACTTTTCAGTTAGCACAGCGGTTGAGTTACTCCAATATTCTGAAGAGTTTAACTGGTGTCGAACATTTCTACGCACTTTTGTTCAAGCTTAAATTAACAATTGAATATAGAATTAATAAAGGGTTTGAGAAGGAACCTGGAGTCGAACCTTAAACTAATATGAACTCTGAATCTTAAAAAAAGAATAAGCCTGTGATCTTCACTCTCTGTTTTGAACCTAATGTGTTTATTATTGCGACAGCCACCATGCTCCACTCCGCCGAGGAGGAGAAGGCATGGCTTAGCATTTCATCCTCTTGCCTCACGATGTGAAAGAAGTACTTTATGGGTGGTTCCAAGCCGCATGTAGGCAGAACAGCTGCTGCACAATTTGACATCTACAATGTTCACAAAATTTGAATTTACGATGCTAAACAGAGGAATATATGTGCTGTCTTGCGCTGGTCACGATCAATGCTTGGAGGTCAACCATTCCAGTGCTCTCAACATTAGGGATCTCCAAGCATTGTACACTCTACATTGAAAAGGTCCTCAGGAAAGGAATGTTTTGAGAGGATGACAGATCATGGATGGAGTACTGTCCATTGATCGGGTGTGGTCTAGCCAACAAAGCACAGGACCTGGGGTGAGGGGGTCTTGAGTTCAGCTCATGTGTCCCCACTTACACCATGTGTGAACTTTTGGCAAAACACTTAATATCTCTGTGCCTCTGCCATTTAGGACAACTCAAACTGCAGTCCCCGCATGAAGCACCACTTCAGAAACAAAAACATATCAGCCTGGAAACCACAGACTGTGCATCTGCTAATAAACAACAAGCTGGCAGGAGGGCTGAGTGAGATGAATGCTCACCACAAACAAAATGCAGTGACCCTGAGGTCACGAGCAGTGGTGTGCAAAATTTGCACAATTTCCTTTTGTGTAATCACATGAAATTTCCCCAAAATTACACAAAATGCAAACCCAACATAAAGCTCTATTTTTTAGTGCAAAAGGTGTGCTCACATCCATTTAAAAAACATAGCGCTACATTGTAGGTGAAGCTAACAGGAGGCACTCACTTTCTGTTCATTCACATGGTTAATGTGCTCTTACGGTAGGAGTTTTCTCCGAATAGATGGAAAATTATGCAGTCTGGTGTAATGGCGTGATTTTAAGCATTTCGCACAGCAAGTTTAACAAGAAAGTGTGGAAATTATGTGAGATTACGCAGTCATAATGTACATTTAGCTCTGGTCTCGTCATAACCAGTAACTAAGGGAGGAGATTTTTTCTGTCAGGAAAAATGAAACAATAGAGTGGAGCGAATATGCTACATGTCTTCAATCTGTGCCAAAATATGTGACTCACTTGATTTTCACACAACCTTGCAGTACTCCGTTATTTGATGTAGTGGTCTGGCGTATTATCATATTTTTGATCTTTTAGCTAGTTTCTGGAAAACAATACTTGTACACAGCGTCCATAAAATTGGGCTTACTGAAAAGACCATTGAGAAACATAGCTTGCATAAGAGCCTGGCTGGGAGAACAAGCAAGCAGTTCGCCATTTTCTATTTTATTTGTTTAACACTGAATGAACGCATTATGTACACTATACAATAGTAAAGACATCTAGGGCTTGATTTGTATGCTGACAGTAAGGATACTCCATCACAATGGGGAGAGAGTATCCTTACCATCAACATAAAGGTCCACCCGCCAAATAAATAAATGCAGACGGACCTTTGGTGTAGTAACCACGGCAAAGACTACCCCATCTCTGCCGTGGTTAGAACCTGTCTGTGATGGCCTGACGGACTAAGGGGCGTCTGAGGATGAACTCTAAGTCCACGCACCTAATTTAGATAGGCGGACATACAGGTGAGCTTTCACTGCCCCAGAAAACCTTGTTGGTAAGTGGCAGTGAAAACTGCTCAATGCTCTGGTGCGCCATGGTGAACTGGGGTGGCAGAGTGGGCTAAAGAACGGTGATGGCTCAAACCCAGATCTGTTGACTGGGTGTGAGTGTTTGATTGGTTCTGATGCTCCGTCCATCACCACCCCCTTTTGTACCGCTATGGTGAGAGGAGCATTTTTTTATTTTAAAAAAGAAAATCCCATTTTTTGAATTTTCTTTTTGCAATGCAATAGGTCTCGCATTGACACCAGTTTGAGCTATTGACATTGTAAATGACAATGCCTTTTAGTTTTGTTTTCATTTTTAAAACATAAATAAATGGCATTGTTATTCACAATGCCAATAGCTTAAACTCTCGTAAATATGAGACATATTGCATTGCATTTATGATAAAAGGCATTGTCATTTACAATGCCAATAGCATAAAATTGCGTAAATGCGAGACCTATTGCATTGCAAATTGGCTGGGCAGAGGCTTTGTATAATAAACGACATCTCCTTTAGTAAGCATAATGAACATGTGAATGGCAGTTTAGTGGGAGAGTGTGGAAAGGAGAGTGATATTAACAGAGAGACAGAAATGAGCAGAGATATAGAGTGTGAAGGGAAGGGAAAAATGAATTGTAAGAGAGAGCGAAAGGGGGAGGGACAGATGAGAGAGAGAGATAAGAGGTAAAGGAAAATTAAGGTGAAGGGATGAGATAACAGACAGGAAAGTAAAACAAAAAGCGGGGCGGTAGAACAGACAGCCGTGAGAAATGGGTGTGGGGGCAGAGAGGGCAAATATGGGTGTAAGAGAGAGAGAGAAAAATAGACGTGATGCTACTCTGAATGCTGGTACATATGCTTTCCGTGCGGCACTGTCCGAGGTAAAAGGCAGCCGATTTAGTGCCATACCTTGCGACAGGGACCGTGATCCGAGGATTCCGAAAGCGTGTGCACGTCCCATTAGCGCGGGTGCTCGCAGAACAGGCTGTCAGGTGCCACGGCGGGAAGACGTGCACGGCCGCCTCTGCCCCAGGAACTATGCAGCTTTTGTGGGGGACCGAAGGCAGCCGCCGTGTTACATCATCTGCTGTGCTCAATTCTAGGTACAGTGGTGCATTTGTATGGGAGCCCTGCCACTCTAAGCTTTGCCTTCAAGGGAAGAAACACCATGAAGTCGTTTGGTTGCTTTAGAGCCACAAAAGTTGTTTTGTGTCGATGGTAAAATAAAAGTGTCACTACATATATCTTTAGGAGTAACTTGCATCAGTTAGAAGTCTGATGGGCGCATTATAAGTAAAGTGGACGCAATTCTTACAGTAAGGTGCGAATATCTAAAAACTGAAGCCATATTTGGCCTGGCAACTTCAAGTTCATTTCACAATGAAAACTGAACACAGTCACACATGCGTTGCTCAAGCGTATTACGCCTACAAAATGAATAGATGCCGCGAGAGATTAAAAAAACACCGACAGGTATATTTAGGAAAATATAGCATGGGCTTCCTTCAACTGTGAAGAGTCAGGCATGTGCAGGGGACGATTTCAAATCCGAATATTTGTCGACTCCACAGAAATACCAACCGTCATTTGAAGGTGAGTTTAGGACCATAGCGCAGAGGCGGCAGTCCCACGTGAGAGAAAATGCGAGTGCTTTCTGCCGTGCTGTGTGTGTGTGTAACAGAGATGACCAGCCAGAGGAGAGCATTCTAGGCAGGGTAGAGAGGAGAAACAGCTGCCCCTTCCTCACACCTGTTTGGCCCACCAGCTGCTCAGCACCAAAAGGTGGAAGCGGCTGCGGGCACGGGGTGTTGTTTTTACACTCTCGCACTTCTGTGAAGAGGTGGGCTAGAGACCAGGTCAGCTCCTCCCTTGCCGCGGGGAGAGGGATCTGCGATGCCATTCAGGCGTGTCTTTGTTTTTGTTTATTTTTTCCCATGTGCTCTTGTCCGCGCGTTTCTCTTTCTTCATGAGGTGAGGGAGGGATGGAGAAAGGCAATGGAAGGGGCCAAAGCTTTGCGCGCGTTGTGCCTGCAGCCCTTCCTCCTTTTGGGACCGCCCATCCGGACTGGATCCTTTGCTTCACGGCTTGTTTAGATAACACGCATACTTTAGATAAAAAATTGCTTCACGACAGTCATGAAGCAGACGATCCAGTGGGGAGGAGCCGGACTAAAAGGGCGGCAACCAAAAAGGCTCAGTTCCTATCGGAGGCCAGTGTTTTACATAACTGATGACGTCAACCAATGAAATTCAGGGGCTTCAAGTCCCCTTCTGGAAAATCCTCATCTACAATATATCTCGCCAGAGCGAGCAGCGCATGCGTGCTGCAACGCTAGGCGAGACCTAAAAAGCATTGACAGGAACCATCATGACTGTGGTTCCTGCCAATGCTTTTGAAATGACTGCCAGCTGGGCGGTCATTTTTAAATTTGGCAGGCCTGAGTATCCTCGGCTAGACAGACGTTAAGTCCTCCTCCAGGCCGACGGAGAATATCCGTTTGCCAATAATTAAATGCATTAGTTAAAACAATAATTTTAGTGTACTGATTTATTTTAACAGATTTATCAGCAAATAAGATATATGTAACATTGAAATGCTATTGTAGTGTGTGCGTGCGCATGTATAAATACAGCATGTGTTCATACACAACCATGTCACACACACGTACCCATGAGAGCAACTCAATGAACGGTTAATTGAAGACTATTACTGAAAACAGATTATTTGATTAGTTAATAACTTAGGAACTATTCGGCAAATCTACATGTAATGTGGCAGGCACATGATGCATTTAGGTTGAATTTTTCATTTAAGCTTTGTGCCGATTGGTTAGTGGTGTGCAAGTTATTTATTGAGAAGAGGAAGAGCAGTGTTTATTATTTTAAGTCTCAGAGGAATTTTGGGTTTCCGCTACAGCAAAAACGATTGAAATGCATTTACACAAAGCTCAACAAGAAGATAGAAATTTATTCAGAATACGCCCTTTTTGTGGTTTGGTAGAAATTCATTCAATAATTTTCCAGATATTTGCAGTAAAAAAAAAGTTGCCCTGGGGCTTTAGGGGCTTATCTTTTGTATATCTATGTTTTTGTTAATAACTTGGTACCCTTGGATAAATAAGCACACAATCTGGCAGTCACTTAGTTTGTTTAACTAACTAAGGTTTTCAGTTTCAATCTGTGCAGGTTTGCCAAGGGTGTGCAAAGTCGTATTGATGGCAATCCAAAAGTACAATTTTCCGTTTTAAGTCATGTAGGATTTTTTTCCCCTGTGCTCCGACAAAAGCTTCTGAACGGATTTACACCTAAGTCAGCATTAGAGAAAATTTGTAACAATCCAATTCGTATTTTTCTTGAATTTCTTGTTCTTAAACCGGTTTTGAATCAATTCGCAAACTAAATTGCGAACTTAATGGTAAAGATATAAAAACTATTAACCGTTCTCTGTCCACATTTCACAGTAGCACAAAACACCAATACAACGCTATAACAATACAGAACACAACTTTACAACAATATAAAATAGGACAATTGTACAGTACACTACCACAACACAAACCCAAATGGTACCACAATTCAAAAACACAACACAATAGAGCAAAACAGCATAACACACCACAACACAATATAACACCATACAACAACCCAATAAGGAAACAAGACAAAAACAACAAAATCACATAACCAACAGCACAACAACAAAGCAGAAACACAAAATAGCACAATTCCACCATACAATATCACAACATAAACCCAAATGATAGCACAATACAAGAACACAAGACAACAGAGCAAAACAACATAATACACCGCAAAACAATATAACACCAAATAACAACCCAATATCGAAACAAGAAGACAAAAACAACAACAAAAAACATAACCAACAACACAACAAAGCAGCAACACAATAAAACAAGCACAACAATGCACAAAACAACAGCACAACTACACAGTACAACATGTTAAAACAATAACAGTGCAGCAGGTTGCAGGGTGTGACTAGAGTCCACCACAGATTCTTGGGGAACCAGCACTGAGGGCCACGACCTGTACCTAGAGCCTTGTGCATCAGGGACACATGAGCTGGAGGTGGGTGGTGGCCGGACGCAGGCTGTGGCATTCACTGGCTCTGACTAAGGAGATACTTCATTACATTTAGTGGTAGTAAATCTTTTGAACTTCAGTGATGTAAGTCTTTTTCTTAGTTCAGGACTACCTACACTTTCTCCTCATAAGTCATTTACAGGAGCAGTCTTAAACGGTAGGTGACAGGTTCAAACACTAGCACAGCCGGCTTATCATTTCATCTTTTCATAAAGTGAAAACACTAACACATTAAGTTAGCAGCTAGGGACAATTTAATTCATGTTGTTCATCAGACAACGTGTTATTATTATACAGTGGTTATTTCCTCGGTCTGGAGATGTGGTCTAGTGGTTAAATTACTGACTTTAAAGCCTAAAGACCCATGTTCTACTCCTGGCTTTAGTCACTTGAAAGAAATCGCATCAGTTAGGGCAAATTACTTTATTCTCCCTGTCCTTCAAATAGTGAGCATTTAGAATGTTTTAAAAAAATGTCTAATGCAAAAATGTAGCACATGACCCTGAATTGTCTTCCAATCCCCCATCCATGTACAGTATGACGTTGCTCCCGAGCTAGCTTTGTACAACGGAAGAAAGGCACAATCATTTCACATTGTGGCACAATGTATGTGCATGTCAGAGGCATGAGACACGCTGAGGCTTTCCTGATACTACACATGCTGACATACTAAAAGAAATCAATGGGCCTGTATCAGCTGCATGTATGTGCCTCGCCACAGTGGCAGGAGTGTTGGCTCTTTATATGTCTGCATGAAAGGTTGTTGTGCATGTCTCCCATTGAATGGAAGTTCACCAGTGTCTACATCATTTATCTGCTTGTATGGCCATGGTCAGTGCTAAATTAAAAAGACTAAGGCACCCGCCTTACCATGACACTGCAGTGTAACAAAAGACCTGAGGCCCTGTTGCAAAGGAACAAACGGCGCTAAAACATCAAAATGTCAGTCTGCCAAATCCTTGCACTGTAACTATGTCAGAATCATCTCCCATTCATTTAATCTATAAAATGTATCCCAGGGCAATGAAGTCGCGAGCTGACTTCACACTACTGTAGGCGTAAGACCACTCCATCAGGGGTCTGAAGGTGACTTGTCAGTTGTCAAGCACTCATTCAGACATAGAAAGGCACTTCAAAGCAAGTCTGATTGCTACAAATGAGTTGCAAAGCGCAAAACATCTGTGTGGGACTCGGTTCTCAGTAGAGAGCTACTCACTGAAGGAATGAAAATCAAGACGAGTTATAGCTGTAAGTGTGATAAATCGTGTCTTTTCTGAGTGCGAGCGGTGCATTTCACCGATTTTATAATATGTCATTTTTAAAGTACAGACTTATTCGAGGGTAATTGATTTTGCAGACAGAGCTATTAGAAAATGGTAACTTTATACTTGGCAGGGGACCCTCGAGAGATGAAATTGCAGTATTTAGTTCCAGAGTTATTCGGAAAATGTGGAGATAGCTCTCACATCATCATGTCTGAGAGACAAATGCATCAGAGTACTGCTCTCTTAGCAATAAAACTGGGACTGCCTGCCCAGCTGGAACAGATGTTAAACCTTTTCATCCTCTGAACTTCAGAACTATTCCTCCTATCACTGTCAGGGGTGAGCCCCAGTAGAAACAGTCATTGATAAAGTCAGTAGGTATTGCCTTTGGGACCTAATGGCTTTGGCAGTGGTTTTAGCCATGCTACACAGCATCTCTGACGCATGCATGTGCCTTCAAAATGGCACGAGTAGATTGTTTTCTTTTTCGTTCCCAATCCGAGTTGGATTGGCAAGTAAAAAGAAAGAAAGTAAGGCAAAAGTGATTTTTTTTTAAGGCGGGTTGGGGATGGGTGAAAGCAACACAGGGGACAGGTGAAAGCAACACAGAAGTTGATAAGGTGGAAATAACATGGAGGGTCGCCAGAGGGAAGTAACAGGGATGAAGCGGGTGGGGGAAGCAACACGAGAGAGAGAAACATGGAGCTTGGGGAGAAGCACGCAGGCAATAAAGCAATGCGGGGAGAAACTTGGGCGAGTGCATCGGAGTTCAGAGGAGAAGTGCACAGTGAGAGAGAGCAACACGGAGCTGTGAAGGGGACAAGAGTAGCACACGTGTGAGACAGCTGGAAAATACATGCATTATCATGGAGTGTTTAAACAAAAAGAAAAAAGTAGTGATTGTAAAAGCAAGCAGTGGAAGGATACAAGTAATGCTGCCATGCTCCAGGGAAAGGACAAACGCAAGAAGAAGTAAAGCCCACACGTGCTAATTAACAAGAAGCAATCAAATAAGAGTGACAATAAAGCTAACCCGTGATAAGTATTGGGTTGGCTCTAAACCCACAGTAAGCTGACATTATGTATTTGCACCAACAGATAGGTTGGACTATCCGGTAGGCAACATCTGACACCGACAGGATCGGAAAATAATTATGAAGCTTACAGAGGTTTCCAGAAAACCAGTTTTATCTAAGTCTGAAAAATATAAAACGTGAGGGCACAAAAAATCCCAAGCGAAGGACAACAAATCCCCAAACAGAAGGTAACATGAACCAGGACAGTGCCCAGAAGAAAAGGCATATCCTAATAATTACACTGCAAAGTAAACACCCACCCAACAGAAAGAGAATTGCAAATAAATTAAATAAAGAAGACAACCCAGGCTAAAGCAAAATTAGGAAAAAGAGGAAGACAATAAATAGCCACTTTTCAAGTTTTAGCCTAAATGCAGTGTTGTCGTTTTTGTTGCAGATTTGCTTTCTATTCTGCTGATTGTTTGAGGTGGGTGGTGTGTTACCCCTCTCTCTGTTACCATCGTTCAGATCATCTCTAGCTCTATATACACACTGTATCAATGACCAACATACAACAGGTCCTTCTTACAAATGGTAGCCTACCAGACAAAGCCTGAGAAAAGTTACATATCTGCATGCAGCATTGGTTCTGACCTGGTTCCTCTGGGCAATCTTCTGTCCCTTCTTCCACCGTAGGATGGGCTTCAAAGGAGGGAGCTCCAGTTCCTCATTCCCAACAACATGGTCTCCAAGACTGTAGGCTGCTTCAAACACAATCGGGGAGATCACATCTTTGACTCTTCTCTGAATAAAAAAGAAAAAAGGGTTTACATGGTGAAAACATGCATATGCTTATTTATTTAAACAGCATAGGAGCATTCCAACCAGGAGCATTTTACATAGTGCCAACAGCAGTACATAGTTGCATCTCTGTGTTTGGCAACGGCATGCAAGTATTACGATACACTTCACTAAGATAACATATATAAAATGAATAAAGAAAATATAGATTTTACAGTGCAATGTAGTTGTCTTAACTCTCACTTATCAAGTTTCTTTGTTCTTCCAGTACTAGTTTTAACTTTTTGAGAGAGGCGCTGCATGAATGTATGAGGATTCCAATAAAGGAGAGCCAGAAAACTAAATAATCAGAATTTAGAGGTGACTCAATATGGCTTGGGTGTAACTAGAATATTATGGCAGGTGGATCTTAGATCTGAGTTGGTGTATATCAAGCTAA
Source organism: Triturus cristatus (assembly GCF_964204655.1). Classification (NCBI taxonomy): domain Eukaryota; kingdom Metazoa; phylum Chordata; class Amphibia; order Caudata; family Salamandridae; genus Triturus; species Triturus cristatus. Next base: position 511,588,222 of record NC_140588.1, read on the forward strand.
AATGTCGGAGAGGTAGTTAAAGGTCGGACAATAGTTCGTATAAAGCCTTGTCTAGGTAAATTGTATAGAATTCAGGCAGAAAAGTTAAGGATCCAGTTTATTGTGATAAAGGCTCAGATGAAGATTCCTACTAGAAGATTACTGCAGTATTACAATCTAATGAATAGTAAGGAACTGATAAGTGTTTGTTTTTGGCTGTCTTGAGTCATATGTGTGAGTGTATTTTGCATATGCTGAGCAATTCCACCTTCATTGCCGGTTCCATTTTCATATCTGGGTTTAAGAGGACTAGGCTTCTGCATAATGAAACACACTTTAGAGGGGTTGGGGGAAACTGGATACAACACTGAGAGCACTGGATTCGGTGGAAGATGAGAACTATTGGTCTTCATTTTTATAGAGCGCAGCACCGGTGACTGATGCACCATCCATGGCAGTAGCAATGACGCAGATGCAGATGTGCGACTGGTGTAAAATGTCGAGGTGGATGAGAAGAAGATTTGGCTGTTGTCAGCATAGGGCTGAAATGATAAGTAAATGAGGAGATGGCATCACCATAGAATGTAGAGTAAGAAAAGAAGGGGACCAAGACAGAGCTTTGGGCCACACCCACTGGAAGTGAGGTTAGCTTGACGCCGTCGTGTCTCAAGTGATTGTAAAAGGGCGTCAGAGAGATATGAAGTGAGGTGTTCCTGTTATGTCAAGAAAATCCAGGAAGGTGAGCAGAGGAGGATACTCACCAAAGGCACTGGGTAGGTCCAGTACTATGAAGTTGGTAAGAGAGTTGATTGTGGTGGAGAGTGGACAAAAAGCAAGGTACGTTTGAGAGGACAGTTTCTGTAGAGAGGAGGCCACTGAAACCTGATGGGAAGGGATTAAGAAGATTGTTTAAGAAAAGATAGAGTGAGAAGCAATTGGAAATGCTCCCTTTGAAAGAAACCCCAGCAGGAAAACAGGGAATGTAAAAATGCAACTCTTTTACAAAGAGCGGCAAAGGTCAACTCACTAAGTTATGTGTGGACAACTTGAAGCATAGGAGCGCAAATACCATAATTTAAATGTGCAGATTAAAAATGATGTTTCAGAAAAATGTGATTTTGCATCCATAAATGGATTTATTTGCCCTTAAACGTCTGCCAGATGGTGGAATTATATTGGTGAGTAAATCAGCACAAAGGGACAGGTTGTGGGAATCGCAGTGTGAGGACCCCTGTAAAAGTAATTGAACACACACAAACTTGTAAGCATGTGGGTACGTAGTCACAATGTTTGTGAGGCACATTGCCCATCAACATTGTTGGAGATGTATTTCTGTCAGTGACAGAAGCAGGCAAACATCCAGGGTGGGAGCAGAGATGGTTCACAATCAAAATTGCCAGGCTTACTCTTTAAATTAGAGGAATATTTTCCCCATGGAGAAATCAAACATTAATGGGCCAATGTGCTTTTACATGTCTCTTACACATGACGAAGTGTCGATGTGTTACATTTCTGAGCATGGAATTGTGTACAGATATGAGTACTCCTGGGTATATTCAGAAGTCACGGGTTCCCAGAATCACTGTTGTAATTCTTTGAAAGTTACAGGACAATTCGAAATTTACCAAAATAGGTGTTAGCCAATGAGAGTAAATTCCTGACTCTTAAGCCCAGATGTGAATCAGTATCTATCTTCTGTCAAGGTCTTCATTGGAGCTTTGATTCTCCTATTTAGGATAAGGTACCAAAGACCAGTGCTTCTGAAGGATCAGATGTCCATCCCAACTGGCCCTTTGGAGACACTGACTTTATGGGGCAATCTCTTGGTTTCCTCATCATCTAACCTGGTTCTAAGTGCTAATACTTTGGGATTCAGTACTGCTTTCAGAAGTATATGTCACAATTCAAGCAAAGCAATTTCAAAATGACACTGTCACTGCAAGCCTTACAAACAATAGTTGTGGCAGCAAATTAAAGTTCTTGTTTAGGCCCTGTTAGAATGTTCAGTAACTTTTGATCTCTTGTTACCTTATATTAAGTTTCCCATCATCCATCAGAACAGGAAGTGACATCTCTTGCTGCCTTCTCACTACTTCAGTTAACTGTTTCAGTGTGTCCCACCGCCCAAGCATCCGCAGCAAAGAATGAAAATAGACAAGGGTATTGCATGCATGGGCTTGTTAGGGTAAGAAAGGTTCTTGGACAGAACTCCTACTCCGCTGAAACTAACAAGGTAAGATATAATCATGAGCCTCAACCAGCATCCAATCCCAACAATCACACCCAGATCTAGACGACCCAGACACTCACATAGCATTCACACAACACATAGGCACAACGTTGTAGACATTCCACTAACTACCACACACCCTCAAACTACATTATTCACATTCCAACTCATGCTCATAAACGCTCCCTCTGCTTTATTCCAAGCACCAGACATAGCAGACCTCATCATAGGTTTCATGCGCTCTTCATCACAGAAAAATGGCTCACCCCACATTCTCGTAAAACTCAACTTCATGGAGCTGCTGACATGCAATTTCCCACTCTCTGGAACTCAAACTTTCCATTTCCCCCACTGGCCTCCCGGGAGAACAAGGACTATATTGATGAATTCTCAGATGTCATCACACCTCAGCCATCTGTCATGCCCACATCACCATCTTCAACTTCCTAGACAAAATAAGCTAAAAAAACATAAGAGACATCCTCTTCAAACTCAGTGTACTCAACATAGTACAGCATGTCACATAACCATCACACTCCAAAGGCCAACTCGTCGACCTTGTCTTTTTGGCATTACCAACAATCCAATGCAAACCATCCATTACCCTGGACTGGGCTGACCACTTTGCCTTCCCTATCTCACTGCTCAGCGTACTACGAACAAAACAAGGTCAACACAAAGAGAAGACCAGACCTTCTGATCCTTCAAAGACTTCTGCATGGACAACCTAATACTTGAACTACTGTTACCCTATCAGCTCCACACCTGAAGCTAACACCCTTCTAAACAACATCAGCACTTTTATGATAACTATGTGAATATCCACACACCAATTAACACACACAAGTGGAAGCCAAAGCTTTTAGCACCTTGGTATTCTAAAGACCTTGCCGACAATAAATGATCCACCTTCTGATACCAATGAAAGGAAGAAAAACAGAACCCCTGAAGACCTCATGGTACTGAATTCCTTCTGTGCAAAACACAGATAGCTCATCAAATCATTCAAAGCAAAGTACCATAACAGCACCATCAATTAAGCCACCAACAGAAGGAGAATGCTTAAGACAATGAAGCACTGCATCAACTGCATACCAAACCTACCCATTCCTTACTCCAAAGAAAATTGTACTGCAGTCAACCCCTTCTTCAGTGAAAATATACATAAGATCCAACAGCACATCAACAACACAAAGCCTGCTTCATCTCTTACTGCAATGATCACCGTTCCAAGCCCTACCTCTCACAGATCTCGGTGACATTCTCAACTCCTCCAAAGCCACTTCTGAAGATGATGTCTTACCCTCATCCTTCATCAAAGCTCTCTCTGGGGCCTCTTTCTCTCCCTTACTCACTATTGTTAATGTCTCTCAAGCTCTCAAGACATGCCAGATCCTCCCACTCCTAAAGAAACCTATACTAGACACTGAAGACCACACCAAGTACTGACCCATTACTCGAATACCATTCATGGGCAAGAACAATGAAACAAGCATTGGCATAGCCAATAGGTCTCGCCTTTGGGACCTTATAAGTGTTTATCCATGCAACACTTGATGTTGTTGCACCATGGGTATTGTGCTGGATATCTAAACACTTATAAGGTCCCAAAGGCGAGACCTATTGGCTATGCCAATGCTTGTTTCACATGCAAGAGGTCTACCTCGCCAAACCCAAATGTAGTGGGTTTTCTACATCCCAGTGAAAGACCTGAAACCAAACAGAATTAGCACAGCTCAGAACCAGCTGCCAGAACCGTTGACCTCATCGCTGTGAAGTCACTGTAAAGTTACATATCAGCGCTCTACAAAACATACAAATAAATAAACCCACTGATCAAGGGAACAGGGCACATTTATAGTTTAGTAAATCTTTAAACCAACTTAATTTTAAATGTTCTTAAAAAATAATTAGTGTCCCGTTCAGTGAGTATGGCCAAAGAATAAGCTTGCATTGCTTTAATTTGCAAAATCTGTGTGATTGCTAGAAATCTCTTCTCATAACTGCATATGATTTTGTTTGGTGGTTGCAGTCAAAACTCAAAACCTATATACAAGCCTGTAAAGAAGCAGTGGAGTGAATATCATGTAATTGTAGTACTGCCAAGCATACAGGGCTTAGTCCTTTTATATTTAAAATATATTTGTCTCTAGAATTCCAAATCCTTATAAACAGTGTAAGACAGTCACTATATTTACATCACAATCACTATATTCTTCATTCTTTCAAGTTTTTTTATTCACATACCAGAGGCGTACATAGAAGCAGAGCAAAAACACATTTAATTATAATACATACAATATTCCGTTAAAGTTCAATAAAACCAGCGGCATCATTATTCCAAGAGGACAATAAAAGGCCCGCTGGAAGAAAAATCAACAAAGCATACTTTTTTTTAGAGTGGACAGCTAACATCAAAGATAAACGTGTATTCAGAATTCCAAATCTTTACAAACAATATTACCATAGTCATTGCACTTACAACACAGTCACTTTATTAAAACAGTTAATGCGCAATAAAGCTCATAATTACTGTTCTTTTTTTTTTTTTTTCTTTTTTTTTTTGAAAAAGTTTTTATTGAACAATAGTTCGGTTACAAGTACGGGCCTACAACCACCCGGGCCGGCCGCTAGGTACAGAAGGAAATCTACACATATCAAGGCTACAATCAGTTCCCAGGGCGCTGCCCCGCCGTGGCTCCAGATAGTTCTCGAGGAACAGGAAGCGTAAGTCCAACAATCACGAAAACAAAAGGAAAAACAATAAAAACAAAAGGCGAGTTATGAGGGAAACCAGTGCGGATCAGGCTCCCCCCGGGGAACTCCCGTCAGGACAATTGAGCAATCCGCTAAAGAGAGGAGTACCGGGAGGCCGGGGACGGAGGGGGGGGGGAGGGGGTCAAGGGAGATGAACGTCCATATGTAGTTGTTCCAAAAGGCGCCAGGAGCCATCAAGGGTCAGGGGGACATGGCGATATCAGTGTCTACCAGGGGGGGCGTACAGATGCCTCCGCGATACGCGTTCCATTGCCCCCAAATGCTACCCCATGCCCCCGGCTTGCCACGGGCCACATACACTGTCTTCTCCCTAAACATACACCAGTCCATATTCTCCTTCCATACTGACACGGTGGGCGGCCGTTGAGCGCCCCAAAGTTGCGCTATGTCCCTCTTGGCAATCATGTTCCCTAGGGCCGCCCACCGAGTCTGAGCCGTGCTGTAGTCATTGGGCTCCCACACATTCAGGACACAGCGACGCACCTCCGGCAGCAGCACAACCCCAGTAACCTGTCCCATAACCGTGTGGACCCGGCGCCAGTAGTCCGCCACCTCGCGGCACTCCCAAAGGATATGAAGAAAGGTGGCGCTGAGCCCACAGCCTCGCTTACAGAGCCCGTCGTCGGAAAATCCCATCGAGACCAAGCGCGGACCCGTCACATACACCCGGTGGAGAATCTTGAGCTGTACCAACCGGAGACGAGCCGGAATGGCAACCTCCTTGGGGGCGACAGTGCAGACTGCCAATCTTCGTCGTCCAATTCCACCCCATCCCCAGTCCAAGCCTCCCGAAGGCGCACAAAAAGGTCCGCCCGGTGATTAATTAATTTTTTATAAATTAAAGAAATAGTACTATCAGGGACATGTCCGTCAAGTATGCGGTCCTCGAGGGGCGAGGAAACAGGGATCTTGGTCCCCTCCCCGAAGACCGAGAGCAGGGCGTGTCGAACCTGGGCGTAGCGGAAGAACTCCCTGTCGGTCAGCTCGTATTCTGCCTGGAGCACCGCGAAAGTCTTGACCGCGCCCTTGTGCCACAGGTCTCCCACTTTGCTGATACCAATCGTGTCCCACTGGTCAAACCCCTTCGTGGTCCACAAGCTGCCCAGGCGGTCGGAGGCAAACAAGGGAGTAGCACATGTTAATCGCTCACTCCAGCCCATGGCCGCAGTGGCAGCCCTCCAGGTCCGCACAGCAATCTTAGTAGGGCCCGTAAGGGTCCGGCCAGCCAGGCGGGAATAAAGTGCCCTGTTGTAGTTCCCGCCGGGAAGCAGGAACTTGTCCATCTCATACGCCGGATTCAAGCCGGGCGCATACGTGGCGTGGTTAATGGCAGATAGCTGCGAGGCCCAATAGTACCTGCGAATGTCAGGAAGCGCGATGCCCCCGTCATACCAGGGGAGAGTGAGCTTGGCAAGAGCAATACGCGCCCGCCCGTCCCACACCAGTCTCCTCTGCAGGCTCTCCACCTCCCGAAAGTAGGCCACTGGGATAACGTCGAAGGAGTTCTGGAGTGCATAGAGGAACCTGGGAAGGGACATCATTTTGAACAGCGCGGCCCGACCCAGCGGGGACAGGGGCAGCCTGCACCACCGGGCCGTGTCCTCCCGCAGTCGCCGAAGTGGACGCAGGAGATTCTGCTCATAGCGAGCCGCCGGGTCCAGCGAAACGTATATCCCCAGGTACTTAAAGCCGCTCAGAGATATTTGAATCGGGAGCCGAGGCGGCAGGAGAGGAGGACCACCAGAGATGGGATAAACGCAGGATTTAGACCAATTGATCGTGAGACCCGAATTGTTCCCAAAGGAGGTCAGAACGTCAAAGAGGACGTTGAGCGACTGCCGTGGTGAGGTGAGATACAGGAGAATGTCGTCCGCATACAGCGAGACCCGATCTTCAAAGCCCGGGCCCCACCGGATCCCTCTAAGCGAGGGCTCCCAACGGAGCCAGGCAGCGAGTGGCTCCAGGGCGAGAGCAAAAAGCAACGGGGACAACGGGCACCCCTGCCTCGTGCCTCTGCCAAGGGCAAAGGGCCGAGAGACCCGCCCATTCACCACCACTTGAGCCATGGGTCCCGTGTAAAGGAGCCTCACCCAGCCAATAAATCCCTCTCCAAAGCCGAATTTATCCAAGACGGCCCAGAGGAATGGCCACTCAATAGTGTCAAAGGCCATCGTGGCATCCAAAGAAACCAGCACGGCCGGTTCGGAGAGGAACTCCGCCCTGGCAAGGGCACCGTGAAGACGCCGCAAGTTAAGAGCGGTGTTGCGGTGCGGGATAAAGCCGCATTGGTCCGGATGTATAAGGTCGCACACGACACTCAACAATCGATTGGCCAGGACTTTCGCCAGGATTTTAGGCTCCGCATTGAGCAGTGAAATAGGCCGGTAAGAAGTACAGCGGTCTCGCGGCTTGCCCTCCTTGGGGATAACGACTATAGTGGCCAAGCGCTGGTCGGCCGGAAGGGAGCCCGCCGCAAGAGAGTCGCGAAACATGCGGCTGAGGAAGGGCGCAAGCTTATCAGGACGCAATTTGTATAGTTCAATGGGCAGACCGTTAGGACCCATAGCCTTGCCCGAGCGAAGGGAACGAATCGCGGTCGCTATTTCATCCGACGACAAGGGGGCGTCCAGCCGCTCTCGGTCCTCAACGGACAGGCCGGGCAGAGCAATATCTCTCAGTAGGAGGCGAGAGTCATCCTCATCCCTGTCAGTCACCGGGGAGTACACCGCCCGGAGGTGGTCAGCGAAACATTCCACAATCTCATCCGGCTCAGTCACACACACACCATCCGCAGCACGCAACTCGGGGACCACACGATTCACTCTCTCCTTTTTGTCCAGCCACGCAATCAACTTTCCCGCCTTGTCCCCCGCGTCATACAATCGGCCCTGCTGCTCCCTATACATAGTTTTGGCCGCGTCAGTGACCAGGGACCTATATTCGAACTGTTTCAGGCTAAGGGCATGTAGCCCGTCCGGAGTAACATTCGCCTCCAAGGCCGACTCCAGCCCCGAGATGTCAGTCTCCAGCTTCACCACCGCCTCGCTCCTAACCTTCTTGGCCACCACTATTTGGGCGAGGGCGTGTCCGCGTATCACAGTTTTAAAGGCTTCCCAAAGGGACAACGCAGACGACACCGACCCCTCGTTTTCACTGAAGTATTGGTCCATGGCCTTAACCAGGCTGTCACGAGTCCCAGGGTCCCGCAAGTACCAGGGGTTAATGGGCGCTATCCGCCCCGCGGACCGCGACCCGGTGTCAAAGAGAAGCCACAGCGGAGAATGGTCGGAGATACCACGCGCCAGGTGTCTGACCTCTCGAATCCTACCAGTCTGCGCCGCGGGCATAAGGAAGTAGTCTAACCTGGAGAGACTCCCATGCGCCCCCGAATGAAAGGTGAACTGACACTGGGTCGGATGCATTAGTCTCCAACTATCCACCAAGCCGAAGGTCTCCAACATCCCACCCAGCCATGACTGGGCAGCGGGGAGGGTCCTTGGTGGGTGACGATCCAGTTCACCCGAAACCACAGAATTAAAGTCCCCGCCCATGAGCAGGAGGCCGTCCGGAAGGTCAAGCAGCATTCGACCCAAGTCAATAAAGGTGGAGTTCTGGAGGCCCGGGGGGACGTAGACTGAAACCAGGGTAAGGGGCTGCCCCTCCCACCTCCCAATCAAACACACATAGCGCCCTCTGTCATCCGAGACTATCCTCGTGATCTCCACCGGAAGGGAGGTTCGCAGGAGAATGCCCACCCCCCTGGAGCCAGTTGTGAAACCAGAATGGGCTACGAGGCGGTATCCCCCCCTGTTCATCGCATGGCAGACATTGCCGACCAAATGCGTCTCCTGGAGAAACACCACATCAGGAGTCAAACGACGCAAATATTGCAGTACAACACCCCGCTTAATACGGTCCCCCAACCCATTGACGTTCCATGACATAAGCCTCAACCCGTCTCCCCCCATCCCCTCCAATAGATCAAGAGGCCCCCAGCCCGCCGCACAGTTCCCAAATATGGACAAAAATCAATACCTCGCCCTGTGAACAAAAAACACACAACAAAACAACCCCTCTTCCCCCCCAACCCCACCCCAAGTCCAACTCCCCCCACCCTGCACCCCTGCGGGCCAAAGACCCCCCCCAACTTGCAGTGTGCCTGTCGCCCCACTAACCCCATTCTACAAAAAGACCCCGGAGGAGGAAAGGGACCCGAACCCGCCCGCACCCCTCACGGGTCCTGGTAAGACACAGTATGCAAAAGAGGAAGACCCAACTGTACAGTGCAAAACCGCAGAAGCAAGGACCAAATGTCAGTCTAAGGGGACCCGTCACCTGCGGTGCCCCCAGAGGGCCCGGGCCGGCCACCCCCGTCCGGCAGCGAGTCCAGCCAGTCACTTGCGGCCACAGGAGAGTCAAAAAAGGCTGTCCGCTCTCCATGCTCAACTCGTAGTTTCGCCGGGTAGATCATCGAATACTTCAGGCCTAGCTCGCGGAGACGGCGCTTCACCCCTTGGAATCCCATCCGCTGTTTCTGGACCAGTTGCGTGAAGTCCGGATAAAAATTGATGGTCGAGTTCTCGTAGCGGACCGGGCCACGGGTCCGTGAAGCCTGCAGAATAGCGTCGCGGTCCCTGTAGTGGAACAGTTTAGCCACGATAGGCCTCGGGGGGGCCCCCGGCCGCGGCCGGCCGCCCGGCACTCGATGGGCCCGCTCCACGGCGAAGAATTTGCTTAGGCCGGCCGGGGACAGCTGTTGCATGATAAGTTCCTCGACCACGAGGTCCACCGGGCGGCTGTCGGAGGACTCCGGTACACCAATGATGCGGATGTTGTTGCGTCGGGCCCGTCCCTCGAAGTCCTCAAGCCGCCGGGCCATATGGTCGTTGACCACTCTAATGTCCCCAAGCGCGGCCCGCAGATCCGACACCTCCGCACCCAGGGTGGAGGTCCGTGTATCAAGGGCCTGGACCCTCTCGTTAGTTTTGGAGAGGTCGGCCCGAATCAGGGTGACATCGATCGCGACAGTGTCGATCTTACGGGCCAGGGCCTCATATTGCGTCGCGATGGTTTCCCTGATGCCCTCGATGGCGCCCATAATGTCCTGCAGGGAAGGTTCCGCAGAGACGGTCGTGCCTCCCCCTGCAGCATCCGGGGAGAGGCCAGCAGCGCCAGTGGACCCCCTGCCCTGGGTGTAGCGGTCCATGTTGTTGCTCTGGACCGGCCCCCCGCGCAGAGAAGCCTTGGTCTTGCGCCCCTCCGGACCCCCTTTGCCCGCCATGTGAGCGCAGTCTCTCAATGGGACCTCCGATCAAGAGGTGTGCGGGCGCCAGCAAAAGGACCACAAACTGTCGGTGTGGGGGTCGGAGGCGTTAGGCCCACCAGTAGCAGAGGGAAGCAAGCCTCGGGCAGAGGCCCAGGAGGCACCTCGCCACCTTGAGCACGCACGCCAGCTGATCTCCTGAAGGCCAAAACCGAAACCGAAAGTGCTGAATCGGCAACTGGCACCGCGCTGAGGCCGCTGTTGTTCAATTGCAGCCCGGCCCCACGGGTCACCTTCACCCCGGCCACCTCCGTCGGGTGGGTCCCAAAAGTTCCGACGACGACAACTCAGGATTCCCAGGTCCGATTAGAGTTTTAAAAAGAGATATAAGATCAGCTGGTCTTCATCTCCCAGATTCCATAAACCAAATCAGGATAGTCTCAGGATATATTCCGAGGAGCAGAAAGGGTCCGGGGAGCCCTGTGCTCACGCGACCATCTTGGATGCGCGCTAGGCTCCTCCTCCCATAATTACTGTTCTGAAACGATTAATTCTCTTAAATCGATGTAAAACAATTTCTTTCTGACCACGGCTGTCAACTTTAATGAAACCACGGTTGTCACCTTTTCCATTCGCGGGAACAGAGAAGTCCCGCGGCTTCAGAGACGTCTCTGATGATAAGCTTTTCAACATAGGCATTAAATATAGCTTCCCCTCGGCGAGAACAGCAGGGCAAAGAAAGAGAACGTCTTCCTCGCCTACACCATCATATCAATGGCCCTCGTTCCTTATTATCACTCAACGTTTAAAAAAAAAAACTTCCCCTCGGGACAAGTATAGTTCCTATCGGCCGATATCACTTCTTAATGCTGAGCCGAAAATCCTCGCTAAGATCCTGGCGAACCGCTTGGTCCGGGTGCTTGAGGACTTGATCCACCCGGACCAATCGGGCTTCATTCCGCATCGCAACATTGCTTTGAACCTTAGGCGCCTCCATGGTGTGATTGCTAGGGTGGACACGCTGCGGGAGCCGGCTATTGTGGCGTCTCTTGACGCCACGATGGCGTTTGACACGGTGGAGTGGGCATACCTGTGGGCGGTACTAGCCAAGTTCGGCTTTGGACCCGGATTTGTTGACTGGGTGAGGTTGCTTTATGAGGGTCCCCTTGCTAGTGTCGTGGTAAACGGGAGGGCTTCCAGGCCGTTTAAGCTTGGGAGGGGCACCCGGCAGGGGTGCCCCCTGTCGCCTTTGTTGTTCGCCCTTGCTCTTGAACCGCTTGCAGTGTGGATACGATGGCATCCGAGTATACGTGGCCTCCGATGGTCGCCCGACTATGAGGATCGTATCTCACTTTACGCCGACGACATCCTATTATACCTCGCCTCGCCCCAGAAGTCTCTCATAGTGGTTTGCGACGTCTTGACTTCTTTTGGTAGGAACTCGGGCCTTGTTATCAACTGGGGAAAGTCATATCTGTATGTATTGTGTGGCGATGTTCCGCCTGTCCCCCGAAACTGTTCGATCTAGATCGCCCAGCAGGGCTTCCGGTATCTGGGGATCTACATCTCCACTGACCCCATCCTGCGATATGAGAAGAATCTGCTCCCCCCCCTGGCGCGTCTGCGGCGGGATGCGGCGGGATGGCGGAGGCTGCCGCTCTCTCTCCTCGGACGCGCCGCGTTGTTTAAAATGATGTCTCTTCCCCGTTTCCTCTATGCCTTGCAGAATACTCTTGACTGGGTCCCGACTAGTTACTTTAGAGAGGTCGAAAGCCTCCAACGCTCGCTATTGTGGGATGGGCGACCGCGCATAGCGATCGCTAAGTTGACGCTTCCGTGGTACGATGGTGGTATTGCGCTTCCGGACATTCGCAGATACTACTGGGCTACCCAGTTGTGCGAGATTAATCATGGCGTCTATGGCTCGGCGTTGAGCCCCGGCTTCGCTATGGATCGGTGGCTACTGCGTGGCGGTAATTACCACAGAGCCTTGTACTCGAAGTCATTGGACTTGTCCCTTACGGGGCCCACTGGGGTGGCGGTGCGGGTGTGGAAGTTGGTGACGGACTCCCTGGGTTGGAGGGGCAGACTTACCCTTGCTACCCCGCTGTTTGACTCGGATATCCTGGGGAAGCTTTGGCATACAAAAGGGTTCGAGAAATGGGATTTGATCGGTATCTCAAGGGTGGGAGACTTGCTGGCTCGGGGCAAGGTGAAGTCCTTTGAGGAGCTGCAGAAGGAGTATGAGTTGGGGAGCACTGAGTTTTTCCGCTATGCCCAGGTGAGTCACGCCTTGCGGTCGGTCCTTGTAGAAGGTGAGAAGGTGCCTGCGTCCTCTCCGTTGGAGGACCGAATTCTGGATGGTCATATGCCGGAGAGCACGATCTCTCTCATCTATAAGAAGCTGATTAATGTCCGGGCTGACCTTCTTCGTGGGTTGCGGGATCAATGGACTAGGGACGGCCTCGAACTGGATGATGAGGACTGGCAATATGCAGTTTCCTCTCCTAAGGAGGTTGCGATTCCGTCGCGTCTGCGGCTGGTGCAGCTCAAAATACTTCATCGAGTCTACGTGACAGGTCCTAGGCTGGTCCGTATGGGTTTTTCTGAGGAGGGTTTATGTAAGCGAGGCTGCGGCATGGTGGGCACCTTCCTACATATCGTCTGGGAATGCGGCGTGATTGTGGAGTTTTGGAGGCGAGTCCATGCAGTGATGGGGGAGGTGACGGGCATTGTCATGCAACCGGAGGCGCGGTGTTGTCTTTTGAACGTCTGGGGTCCTACCGATCTCGATGACGCGCAAACTCAGTGGGTGACCCTGGGGAACATGGTGGCTAAGCGGGATATTGCGCGCCTGTGGGGCTCGGCAGTGCCTCCCGCGCTGGCAGCGTGGAAGGAAAATATGGACTGGAGCATGCTCAGGGAAAAGACAGTGTATTGTGCTAGAGGGCGCCCGCGGAAATGGCATGCAGTATGGGGGCGATGGAACCACTACAGAGGGGACATATGTCTGCCCCCTGATCTGGATCAGCCAGAGGAGCAGCTTTCCCCTTGACATTCTTTCCGGCTATGTACGTATTGTTGATGACTAATTGCCTATTGTGGGTCTCTGCTTTCCCCCTCCCTCCTCTCATTATAGTGTTGTCTCTGGTAGACGAATGGGACTAACTCCCCCTGATGGGCACCCCTCATGTGCACTCGAAGCTTAACGCCTTGCAAGGGTTTGGTTTGTGTTGGTGTTTCTTTAAAATTGAACCTTTTATTTGTTTCTCCTGTCGGTTCAGTGCGAATGCATTTCTATGTTGCTTCACCTAAGCTGCCGAACCTCCGGGTTGTCGGCTGAATAGCTGTGTTCCGGATAAACTGAATAAAGGTTTTAAAAAAAAAAAAAAAAAAAACTTCCCTTACTGAATACCAACAGATTTCTACCCAAAGTTGGACTGTGCTAACTCAATAAATAATTCGAAGTCCCAAGTGATTGTTTGCTGCAACAGATGCTCAAAAAGAGTTGCACTTGAAAAAATCCTTATCTAATTCGAGCGCCAACAACATGGCTTTCTCCCACAGGAGTTTTTTTAATCTCTATAAGAGAATCACCTCTCACAAAAGGCCAAACCAAAGCCAGTATTTCACAAAAAGCTGTTCCATCTCTCTTTTGTTGATGCCGCTGGTTGAGACTGGCTTATGCAGAAGTCTTGGGCGCACTTTACACCACAGGGTTGGCCTTATGTGCTTAGTATGTGCAGAGTGCAGAAGGTGAGTACCTGCGCTAATTTTTGGGAACCGGGTCTTCTTTATCGTTATGATTTTAGATAAAGAGACATCAAAGCAGAAAAGAAAACCAAAAGGAGGAAGCGAAAGATACAAAAACATCTACGAAAAGAGAACGCAGGAATGAAAGAGAGTGAGGTAGAGAGAAGGGAAATGGAGTGCGATGGGTAAGAGACATGAGCTGGACTCGAGACAGGCAGCCTTGATTATTCAACAACCTTGGCATTCAGCAGCGCCGGAAGTGAGCTCCTAGGAACACTTTCATCCCCTGAATCTTAATATCTGCATATGCATCTTTGCACAGTATTATCCGACTGCACGAAATGCACAACTTTCCTTCCGTGTTAGAGAGTCATTTCACTCGGTGTCTGACACCCCGAGCCGCAGCAAGCCTCTCCCAGGGGCGTGAGCCCCTGTGGCTCAGCGGGTCCCATCCCTTCGTTGGGCCCCTTTTACACCCAAGGCCAATGAATATCTGAGACCCAGTGGCCCCTCGTCACTTTTTGCAGGGGGGAGCTTCAGCTTACGTTACGCCACTGGCCTCTCCGTATAATTACTGCATTCAGACGCTCCCTGCATCCGATTAAAGGCCGAGCCCGCCCACCCTCTCCGTGAAGGGAGAGTCAATGGGACACAAAGTGCCTGTGTGACAATGCCATATAAGCGCCTCATTAATCCTAATGGGCATGTGATTCCCCTTGTCAGCGTCCATTGCATTCAAGGGGGTGCCTTTGTTATGGACTGGCCATAGATCCAAGTTAATTCCGTTTATCTATTAAAGCTCGACCTCTGACTCCTGCCGAGAGGCCACTTGAGAGCCCGGCGGCGGGGGGCCTGCTAGGAAAACTTCAGGCCGGTTTTGTTGTCCCTCAAGGCCCTTCTGCACCTGGAGAGAAAGAAGGGTCCATTCATCACCCGGCACAATCCTACTAAAGGCACTTGAGAGGAGACCCGTGAGCAGCGACCTCCTTGCAGACAGAGGAGCCGGTTGCAGAGAGGACAGAGCTGCAACTTCCACAGCGCCCACAGGGCTGCCACCATACTGAGGCACTCGCACGCAGACCCCTGACACACCACAGAGAACTGTCCCACTTAGGTGAGCTGGAGTCACACGCTTCAGTGCCACGTCATGGTGAAAGCAATCTAAAACAAGCATTGGCCGCGCGTCCATGAAAGCGATGCGGCCACCCGGCCGTGACAGTGAAAGGATGTTGAAAGCAATATAAAACAAGCATTGGCCGCGCGGCCGAGAAAGTGAAAGCGATTGTGGAAGCAGCAACTGTTTTCAAGCACACGCGTGTTTGTGGCACCATCCGCCTTGCAGGAGCGAGCAACAGCCAATTAGCATGCGCACCGCTGCTCGCTCCCGCAAGGTGGATGCCGCCACAAGCACGAGTGTGTGCTTGAAAATTAGCAGAGCGACGGCTAAAGGTCATCCTATGGAGCGCATGCGCGCTGCGTAGGCGAGACCTAAAAAAGGCCTATATTCAACTCCAAGATCACATCAATGCTTTCTCCTCCACAGTTACCAATCTGATTTCAAATCACAGTGCAGCATGGAGACAGCTACCTTACACATCTTAGATGCCCTCTTGACCAGAGATGAAGATGACCCTCTGCCTCCTTATATTGCTGGATGTCTCTGCAGCTTTGACACAGTTGGCCATCCCACCGTCAAACACACTATGGAGTGTCAAATGGGTTTCACCAACAATGGGGAGAAGATATAGCCTTACGGCTAGAGTGGTCGACCTCAAAACTGGGGAACCGAGTCGGAGTCTCGGCAACGTCTCTTAACATCCTGTGATTCTGGGCAAATCACTTAATCTCCCCGTGCCTAACAAAAATTAATGTGTCCATCTGTAACTAAGCTGGTGCTCATGTAACGCGCTTTGATACCTAATATCCTCGGGTCTAGTTCACGCTATTTAAAACTCTAAAAAAAAGAATATAATGTTCTTCACTGGTTCTCCTGCTACCTTTCCGACACCGGTTTGTTAACATAGGCACCTCAAGGTCCCAAAAGATCCATATCACATGTGGGAGACCCTCAGGGCTCCATACTGTCTCCTGTCATTTTCAATCTCTACACAGATCCGCTTGGTACTCTCATCACAGAAAACATCATCAAGATTCACTTATATACCGATGATATACAACTCTACTTGAAATTCTCTTTTGCATCAGACATCCAATGCTTTAAACACTGCCTGCACATTATCCTGATCTGGATTTCCAGCACCTACCAGAAGTTCAACACAACCATGACAGAATTTCTGTTATTTGTCAAGAACAACAAACAAGAAACAGTACAAGCTTGGCTCAATGATTTGAACCTTGATGGCTCTAAACCCCAATATTTTCAGATTTATAATTCACTAGGATTCACCTTGGACACCAATCCCCCCCCCTCCCCCCCCCCTCAGGAACACATTGCCAATAAACAAAGACTGGCTGCTGCCAGCTCTCTCTTCTAAAGAAACTGAAACTGTTTTTTCCAGAAAGCAACTTCAGAAATACTATTCAAACCTCCATACTCTTGCACCTGGATAGTTCTAATACCCTGATTCATGACCTCCCAGACTCCACACTGGTATCCATTGAGGACAATCTCCCAAAGGACATCCTAAATGCTGCAGAGTGTCTTATCAGGCGCTTGAAGAAATATGAACATATTACCCCCATCCTGATAGAACTCCAATGGCTCATCTTGTCGACCAGTACCATCTTCAAATCTGGCTGCATCTTTTACAAAGCCTACACTACCAGAGCCCCCCCACTTATCTTAGAGACAAGCTCACCATCTCTGATGATTCTTGGCCTACCAGTAGCCAGGACACCATGAAATTGCAGAATAAGAAATGTAAGATAAGGAAAAAAAATGTTGCCAGCCTTTTCCATCTATGCACCCAAGATCTGGAACACTATCCCCATATCCATGAGATCGCAGCAATGCTGTTCCAATTTAAGAAAGAGTTGAAGACTCGCCTCTTTAACGGACAGTACATCACAATTTAATAACCATCCACAACCCAGATACCTCTCCTATCACTCATTGACTTTATGCTTGTCTTCGACCCTATGCAACGCACTGCTGCTTCTGGGTAGAAATACCATATGCATACAAATGTACATCAGACTCCTGATCCTCACTTTTCACTGCTTATTTTTGGTTATATTTCTAACAGATGCAGTAATTTGAAAAACTCCAACATGAATAAATAGAGAGCATAGAAAACCCCACAAGCCGGTACTCTGCAAAGGTGTATCGCAGTAGCAGTCCGTGGAGGGAGTTCCGTGGGGCGGTGAGGCGGGGTGGGGGAGGTGCAGGGTGGGGGAATGTAAACACCGGAATATGGATGATCGGAGGTAAGTACACATTCAAATAAATAAAACGAATTCCTTTGCGTGCGCTGCATCGCAAAATGCGATGCACCACACGCAACGAAATTCGTTTTATTTCTTTAAATGTGTACTTACCTCCGATTATCCATATTCCGGTGTTTACATTCCCCCACCCTGCCCCTCCCCCGCCCCGACTCACCGCCCCACGGAACTCCCTTCACGGACCGCTACTGGTGTATCGGCTCAAGATTGTCCACTGCCCGTAAGTTTCAGTACTTAGAATATTTTCCCTGGGATGAAAACCATATGCTTTTTCTCTTCAGAAACTTTCGACAAAGGGAGCTGTGAAATCCAGGTAAACGGTAAAATATGCCTGACAACCAGTAAATCTTAAACTTTCTTGGAAAACTAGTTCTCCCTCTCTGTTTTGCTAGAATAGTGAAAACTCCTCCCAAAAAATCTAAAGAAAAAAATATTTAGGTTTGAAAGAATAATTTCCTTTGACTGTGCAGCAGCACTTGAGTGGGACATTACAGCTTCTGGAATGCGCCCCCATGCTTCTCTAATTTAATAC
Organism: Triturus cristatus; assembly: GCF_964204655.1. Taxonomy (NCBI): domain Eukaryota; kingdom Metazoa; phylum Chordata; class Amphibia; order Caudata; family Salamandridae; genus Triturus; species Triturus cristatus. The sequence goes on from NC_140588.1 coordinate 511,606,162, forward strand.
AACTGAGAGTGCAGACATTTTAAATTATGAGTGTTTGCAGGTTTCTCCATATTCACTGATTGAGGAATAATCCAAGACCTATCCCAGACAGAGCAGCAGAGAGCTGTGTAAAGTTCAGAGTCTTCAAGGCACATTCCAAAATGGCAGAGTCACCACCACAGAAAGATGAATGGAAGTGTAGGGCGTATACCATATAGAAATGACGTGATCCTTCCCACTTCCTGTTCTGATTGAAGGAAGCACAGGTGCTAAATAACACACATACGCTGACAGGCCAGGCAGAGAGTCATGCAAAATCCATACATTTCTTTAGAGGCTTAGACTTACAGTCGAAGAATTAGGCAATAATTCAGTGCAGGAACTACTGCCAAAAAGGGATGCATGCAGTACAACTCTTTCAGAACTATTCCTTGTCGCCTGAATATAATCCCTTTGGGGTCAAAAAGCAATCCCACAAGTCATTTTAATGGTGCTACATGAATTATTTTACCTAGCATTTTGTTTAAGAGATTTCTATTCTCCAAACAAGACTTGTGGGAAGTAGAGCACAGCTCTGCGTTTACACTAAAAGCCATAACAGCAATGCAATGCACTACCACTTTTACTGTAAGGAAAAACAGATTTTAACAATCAGGAAGGAATTATCACGTTTCATAGAAGGAGCCCTTATAGTTGTCCAAAGGTCGAATATGGTTTCAAACACATAAAGAACAATGCTCAACACTCTAATACCTCTTTAATTAAATCTTCCCTTTCCTAGGGTTCCCTTAATGCATATAGGCTACCATCATACTGACATTTTTCTGACTAGATGGCACCAATGAAATATATATTGGGCACCTGCTTCCCTCCGACACAGACCACAGTAGATCCACTTGACACACTTCTAGTGCACCTTCGAACTTGGATCACATTACTCCGGCCATTTATGCCAAGAGAAGTTCCCAAGGCCAAGACATATTTTCTTCAAATCCCTATACATTGCACACCAAGTGGTGTGTGTGGCCCAGACTTGCCTACAACACAAGACCACCAACTCTACAATCTGCATCCTGGAGAAATAAGAAAGCACCGAATTTACCTGGAATTTCGAAGAGAAATTACAATATGGTTGGTTCCCACTTCAATATGAGTTACACTTAGTAATCTTAGATGAAAACAATATTAAGGAGCTGAGCCAAATATTCTTTCTCTCATATTCAACGGCCACATCCGCTGCTTCTCCTACCAGTTGTTTACTGCCTTCCTTGCTTTTGAAAGTATTGTATTTGAGTATTGCATTTGACCTAGTCTTATCACTTGGAGAGTCCTTCTAATTTGCAAAATCTGTTAATATCAATTGAGAAAGAGAGATTAAGACTATGTGACGTTAACTTGAGATTTGCCTGTTTGTGAATTTAACAAATTTTAACAAATTCATAACAATGGCCGAGCCTCATAATGATACTTCCACCCGTACATGTACACTACTCCTAATTTACTACAGAATTTGAAGGAGTAAAATGCATCTACACATGGATACAATCTTTGTTAATCAGAAATCTTTGTGAATCAGCCTATACAGTCTCTAATTTTTTGGGAATCATGCATCCACAGCAGATTACCAAATGGATCAAATATTTTTTAGATAAATGAATATCTCTGTTATTTGATCAGTCGATGAAAACACATATTTTAGGTGAACAGGTGGCAGTGTACTCTTGTTAATACACAGATCCTGGCTCTGGTCCTCTTCAAATGGTTTTTGGGACATCCAACTACCAGACCCCCCCAGAATATTGCGATTTTGTTTTTTGCAAAAAAAAACGTGAAATCGGCCCTTTTGTAAAAATACAGCGATTTTTACAAAAGTGCCATCAAAATATGTTGTTTAAAAAAAACATGGTGTTCACCCTCTCTTTTCTGGCTCTGTGCTGCTACTGAGCCAGTCAGTGCTTAATTTGTGCCGGTGGTTTCCGTTGCTCGGCACTGGCACTTAATTGTCAACACCGGCTCTGGTGACAGTCCACCACATGGTGGCGCTGTTTCAAGATTACAAAACAACAACCATGTTTATTAAGTCAATATACATTTAAAATGACTAATACCAGCATTTCATGTCGTCATGTAAGCTTTGTGTGGGCCGCAATGGTCTCAAATGTCAAACTTGTACAAGTGCGATAGTTAGGTGTTATGCTGCAGGGTATTGGTGATGTAGGCTGCACTGGTCCTAATTTTAAGACTTTTGGTATTCACAGAAGGCATTTAGGAGTCCTAAAGTTAGGACTCCTAACTTCTGTGAATACCGAAATGAGTAAGTGCCTTCTGTGAATACCAAAATGAGTAAGTGTCTTCTGTGAATACCAAAATGGTAGTAAGTTTAGGATTTTGTCTTAAGTTAGTTCTGTGAATCAGGCCCAAAGATTTGGGAGAACTTTGGAGAATGAAAACAATTCTTGATCACCTTTACGTCTTGGAATCCGTCCTTTAACTCACTGATCAATCAGCCTGGATTTATATGTGTGCTTCGGTACACATTTTCTATAAGTTTTCCGCCTGGTACTTTTTGTTCCAGGCTGGGCATCTCACCCTTGGTGGTGGGGTGATTGTACTATGGGAGCACCAGTTTATAAACAGTCATAGCGCTGCTAATACTACAGTCCCCTACTTTGGTTCGTGTACTGATGTGCGAACATATGGCATAGCCACCATTGTGTTTTTGTATGCTAATAACGCAATCTTTGTGCTTTATTAGTATGTAATATGTGGCACACATATTCAAATTTAGGAACATAAGCTTATGTATTTTCCAAAAGATTCTTTTCTGAACTTGCAGCATCTACCTATGTGAAATTCAAGGTCAAAGGTAAATGTAATTAAAATAAGGAATGTTGTGTTTGCAGGCTGTGCTATTCCCAAAAGGAGAATAGTCAACTTCCAAACACTTTATTTGAGGAAATCCATGAAATACTGCGAGCCAACTCTGCCTGACCCATAATAAAATTCACGGTCATGTCCACAGTCAATACGCAATGTGCCTTTGAAAGATATATCTAGTGAAGGGAACTCTAGAGTACAGTTAGGCATTGGGCTGACTGAATTAGTAAGTAATAATGCAACTTGCTTCTGCAACAAAGCTTTAATCATTGCTGCATCTTACTAAATTTACGTCAAAGTGTTGCAGCTCATGGACCACTGACAGGTGTTAATTTAACCACTTTAACATCCTAAATTTCTGAAAACCATTGCTTTGAATAGGCTTTTTACGATCTTGGTAAACTTTTGCTGTGATGAGTTTCTCACTGCAACCTCATATTTGTTAACTATTACTTTGAGCACGTAGTATATTTGAAGGAAAGCCAATATACAGTAATCAGGGACATGCACAGTTTTTAGGTCGAGTCGGGCAGCGCATGCGCTGCTGTGAGGCATGCAGTAGTGGAGTATAGCTTTGAAGCCCCACCCACTCTCCGCCCATATTTTTGGCTAGCTTGTGTCATTGTCCTGCTTAAACGCTGGCTTCCAAGTCGTTATTAGGCTGGTTAGTCCCATCCTTGGTACCGCCGCGTCTGCATTTGTTACCTCCCATAACGACTGGACCTTTTACTGGTGTTCTTACATGGTCTGCTTTATAAGTCGGTGAGCACTATTTTATTTAATGCTCTTCCCATATTCCACCCACTACGTCACAGCACACCGGCCGCTTTTATTTTAATTTTAAAAGCGGTCCACATTTACTATAGCGGCCGCAGTTTCTTATTTATTTGTTTTAGCAGCGCGGTCCCCATTTAGCGGCTGCGCTTATTTATTTATTTTGTTTTACTAGCGCCCATGCGGCGCTTTCACATTCATAGAGGCCGCGCCTCTTTCTTTACACAAACCACGTCTAAAGAAAGGTACATGGCCGACATTAAAGTGAAAGCGCAGGATGGGTGCTGTTGCCAAAAAAAACTTCTGTTTGTCAACTTGACAAACAGATGCTTCTTTTTTGTGAAAGCCCCCTTGCCGCGGTTTCACTTTAATGTCAGACACGCCCCTTTCTTAAGATGCGGCTTGTCTAAAGAAAGAGGCGCGGCCTTTATGAATATGAAAGCTCTGCGTGGGCACCAGTAAAACGAATATTTGCAATGCAGTAGGTCTCGCATTGGCGAGAGTTTAAGCTATTGCATTGCCAATTGCTTAAACTCTTGTTAATGCGAGACCTATTGCATTGCAAATGCTTGTTATCTGAATATTACAGCATCTGCCAAAATTAGGGCAGTCATGACTCTTGGAAACCAAGTTTTGAGGCATTTGTGTAGGCTTTTTGCCTTTCCTTTAGTTTTGCTAAATACATTAAAGCAGGTTTGCAGTTTGAGGTGCGTGATCACAGGAGTGTTGAGTGATATTGGAGATAATCTGGTTGAGGTCTAGCAGGGAGGAGATTTGTTCACAACAGACGATGACATGGCCCATATGGCTGGAGGCGCTTTAATATTTATACAGGAAAAATTAGTTGGCCAGTTAATATTGTCTGCTTTAAGCAGAATTAGCCAAAAAATATAGATGTATTTCTTCTCCTGTTCGACTGATTTATAGACAGTCTACTACCTCAATAGCCAGAAAGGAAGGATAATTCAAGTAGAAAATGAAACATGTCTTTGTTTTTTGCACTACTGTCCAAGTCTATAAAAAACTTAAATGTGGTACATCTCAGGGATCTTCCCTGAGCCAAGCATTATTAATATTCACGTCGTCCAGCTCGCCCCCTTTGTTCCACTTCTCTGGGACACTATTTTATAGATATGAGAAAGACACACAACAAATTGTCGGCATGGATGCTCAACCTTCTGAGTGTCAAACACTATTTTAAGTTTGCCTAAAAGTAGTGTCTAACAAATGAGTCTGAATAATTTTAAACCCAATGCTAATAAGAAGAAAGTCATTATTGTAGTCAACTCGTCTAATCCTTGAGTGGGCTCATGGTGGCCGAGCAATTGGCACAGTTCACCACCTTTTATATCCATTCACTACCATGGGTATATTATGGACAATACTTGGTCTTCATAATCACGTGTTGGCAAACTCACACGTCTTCGTTTCTTCTAGTTAAAAATGCTTTGCAAAATCTTTTTTTATTCAGAAAACACCATGAAATGGTCGTTTTAAGGCATAGTAGCCCCGTTGGTGGCGTATATGAACGCATTATACTTGGAGGAGTGCTAAGTATATGCTCGTCAAACCACAACATACAGCCTCTCACCTCATTTAAGGTTTAGCATGTGGAGACCACATCTAAAGTTATCTTGTCCCAATTCACAGGTTGCCTGTATAAGAAATAATGTTATTTAACAGTCTCTGCATCTGTCCCAAGGCAGTACATTTCACAGGTCTGTTTTCTTTGGCAAGAGCAGCTGCAAAGATAATCTGTCCTCTGCTCTCTCTGATCAGCAGCAACAAATCTTTTGCTGATTCCATGATTGTTTCATGCCATGCTCCAAAGCTCTAGAACAGCCATGCCCCAGATATCACAGCGAAGGTCTAAGAGGATGCTGCAGGAACTGCTACAACCGATCTTTTGCCATCCACCATGTGGCCTATTACGTATAGACGCACTTACCCTGATTGCATCCGGCGCACCTTAAAACAGATGCACCGGACGCAAACAGGGCTAGTGCGCCCTGTTATATAGAATGTGCTGTACCCAGGGCAGCCACGAACTCGAGCTGCCCTGGGGGCAGCACATGGAGCTGCTTAGAAGTAGCTGCTTCATGTTTCACTGTGCAGGCAGCAATTCCCCAGCACTTTTAAAGGGGATTAGTGATTCGCTTGCAGGTGAGTGCAGTGAGTGACTGCACCTGCCTGCAAGGGGATGTCTGGGGGGTCTCCAGAGGGTTGCTATCTGTCCGCCTCCTGACAGCTTCTTTGCCTCTGTGATGCATCTATAATGTGGCACAGTAGCAGAGGCAAAGGGACTGCCTCATTTCCATGGGGCCTTGCCCCCATGTGAATACAGGAACGCCCTCTGAAGGAAGTGTTGGAGCTGTATCTACACCAGCGCTTTCAGTATTACAGAAGGGGCCACACAAGCGTCTGCAGCCCCTTCTGTAATAGCAAAGTGCCCCAGGGGTATGCAAAGAGGGTGAACATGACTATTGTGCCCCTGGGGCACTTTATGTAATACAGCCCCAGGAGGAGAATCTGAGGTGACCTGTGGCCTGATCTAAATAGCAGATCACTGTACATTTTTAAGATAATCATTATCGCGTCCTCACAAAAGGTGGAACGTCTTCCTTTAGAATGGAGAGCAATATTGATTAAAGATCAACACAGAGTTTTGAAATGTTCTATAAACCTTTTTGCAGTTACTTGCCATTGAGGAGCCCACCAGCAAAAGGAGACTCGGGGATATTGATCCTAAAGCCACCAGTAACCACTTCCTTCAAAACAAAGTGTATGAAGTTCAAACTCCTAAGTCCAGTGTGGCAGTGTTACCCATTATTTAGAATGGACATAGAGCGAGAGGGACACACTGAATAGCTTGAAATGAGGAATATTTATTCTTATGGCTCGAGCTATTCAGTGTGTCCCTCCACATATTTGTCTACAGAAAACAATCGTTTTGTGTTTTTTCAATGCATAACCATTTTTTTATTAGATATTTTAGTCAGGATTCAATATGCTAACCAGACCTGTTGGCTCAGCAAATGTTTTCTTTAGGTTTTATTTGTACTTTATGGCTTCTCACAGTAGCTTTCTGTCAAACACAAATTAGGAAGATGTTTAAAAATGTATATACTTACTAAACATTACAGGATTTAACACCGGTGCACATGCCCATCATACCCAATTCACAATCTATATGCGACGGTCGTGCCCTATTCTGCACCAACGTACCTCTACTTCTCACACACTTAACACTCAACATTTTCGATAATCAGCCATCACTTATTTTCTCTCTACAATGGAATGATTACCACAAACCGTGTCTAGTGCACAAAGTCACAGTAGACAGCACTGAAAACTGAAAGGACTAGGGAGCCACCAACTAACTTGAACAATGATAAAGTGGTATACAGTGTCTTAAGTGGGTAATTTTTGATATTGCAATCAGTGTTAATGTCTGAATACATTCTGCACCACTGGCAAAATAGGATTTTGCCAGGTGGAGCACTCCTCCTACACTGAGAAAAAAGTTCATTCTTTTGCTTATTTTCAGTAATATTGCACCACCAGAACCAGGCCGCAGATGGGGCTATATTGTACAGCTCTGCCATCAGCATAATCACTTGGACCCTGACATACTGTGTATTTTCCTGGAGAATGCGCAAACAAACTGATCATTTTTCACATTAAAAAACATAGGGGAAATAGAGATTCGAATGCCGAACGCAATTACCACGTAATCCTGAAACCTCCCACAATCATATTAGTTCCCCTTCCACCATGAAATATACCTGTGGAGAAAAATTGCACTGCATTTCGCAGAGATGTATATATCTATTCTGAAAGGATGCACGTTTCCTACATTTATTACCCCCTGCAACAGTGCTTTTTCTTGAGCTGTAAATATTGTGAACCAGTTAGGGACCTCCAAGAATCCTGTTCCCTGAACCTAAGCGGTTGCTTCAGCTCTGCACAGTGAGCCCTTGTGAGCCCAGGGTGCTTGCACAATCTATTTCAGGAATCTCTAGGTGTGCTGATTTGCTTTGGCAGAGGTCTACAGGTGCCATTCCTTGAAAACTCTGCCAGATCTCTCATAAAAAATTCACAAGCATACTTGGGCGATTTTCCCATTTCCTGACTAGACCAAATGAAGAAGTGTGGGATACTTGGCTTTCAGCTCAGGTCTCTGGGTAATAAATGACGTGCCTTCTGCCGGGCTCCTGATGCCAGGCGACAGGACATAGTAAGTCAAGGGCACGAGTGCTGTCCTTTTCCTTGGCACATGCAAGAGGCATGGGTGTAAGGGGCATGATGCATCGCGAATAAAAAACAAAATGCTAGCTGGGACACTTCAAAAGGTTTGTAAAAGGGTAAGCACATGCCATGAGATCATGGAAGCATTCAACATATAATGTATGTGTTGCAAATTGTAATATACAGAACGTTTGAATGAAAACAATTCCTGCTTGCTGAGAGAACACCCTCACTGAACCTAGAGGTACTGTGGAGCTTGCTACGAATGGAGTGCTGAGAAGGAGTGGAATTTGGAATGATGTGACCAACAGTACTTTTAGGGGCGGCTCCTGTGTTTGAGCGGGCGGCGTCACCCGACAGAACAGACCTGAAAAATAAAATGGTGATCAAGTTTATATATAATGATTTTATTTTTCAGCAACCGACCTATCCTGAATTGAGTGACAGGACAGGGCGGGCCAGTGCTGCCGAGTGGCAGCAGGGATCTATGCACTTTAAAATGTGCCTAAGTAGCAAACCTCTACTCTGGGATAGTGAATAAGTGAACTTTTAGAGCTCCACCTGTCATCGCACACTGAATGCAATGCCTGAGTACACAACATGATACTAGCTTCAGATACCATTACTCAACGTATCCTTGTGCTCTCATTACAAGGACTAATAAACCGGAATGCAGCTTTTTCAAAGCCAAAGATCAAACCGTGGCCAAGATTAAGAGACACATAACATCTGCACAAAAATATTAAGAAATTTAAGAAAGTACTCAATAATTGATATTGGACTTTAGGGCTCTTCATTAGTCTCAATGTATGACCTGCCTGTATAATCAATCAACGCCTCTCCTTCAGAGTATATACAAGGTCACAAGCACTGTGTAATACAAGAGTATGTACGATGAGGGTGGTAGCCAAGTTTGGATTCCCAAAGCACACGTCACAGCTACTGTGGTGTCAATGTGCAGGGGTCACTGGGCCATGTCCCTCACAGCACACTCCGTTGTAAGCAAAGTAGCTCCACACGGAAGCTGCTACAATTCCTGTTAGGGCTTATGAACTGTACTCATGTTACGATCCAGACGCTCTCTTAAGGGGCATATGAGTTTCTCACTTTTATTCTGATAATGAAATTTGGTTTGTCAAGCCCAATCCACAGTGACCCAAACCAGAGCTGGGTGTTATTTAGCCTTGGCACGAAAAAGTCAGAGGAGAATTTATTTCTCTACAAATCAACGTCTATCTGGAATCACAACTGGGGCAATCATGACAAAATGTAACATAGTTGAAGGCTTTGAGTGGCTTAAAACATAAAAACACTATGGGCCCGATGTCGGGAGGAAAGCCATCTGACGGCTTATCAGAGGCTTTCCGATCGAAATTGATGGTTTCCCTCCATCTGCCGTATTATGATGCCGGTGGTCAGAGGAAAACCCACGGGAGGATTCCGCTGTGCTTCTGGAGCGGCGGAAGGACCCATAATCCCATAATGACGGCAAAGCCAGCTTCGGCTCTGCCGTAGGGTTTATGATGTCACTTTCCAAAAGCATTTCCATGTCGGCCTTTCCGACATGGAAAGGGTTTCGGAAAATGACTTTGGGGCCCCTAGCAGGGCCCCATACTTCCGCGGCCTCAACTATGGGGCCTGAGGGGCGCCTATGGTGCCTCCCTAAATATTCCCAGTGGCGTAGCTAGGGGGGGGGCGGGGGGGGCGGACCGCCCCAGGCGGCACTATTTCTGGGGCGGCGGCGGTCACTGGTGGCCCGTCGCGGCGACCTTTATAATTTATTTGAGGAGTGGGGACACTCACTGTCTGACACTTTACAGTAGTCAGTCAGTGTCCCGAGTCGAGTCCACAAATAAATTATAAAGGCCTCCGCAACGGACGGGCCACCAGTCAATCAGACTACGGCCCCGGGCCCAGGCCAGACGTCACCAGATCAAGAACAGACACCCTCCCGATTCAGGCGGGAGACTACCGATGTTAAGGCTAGTCTCCCGCCTCCCGATTCCTGCAAGCAAGATTCCTCGGGGTTTCAGCTGACAGAGCTTGTATCGAGTAAAGTGCTAATTCTTCCAGCAATAGTCAGAGTGGCGATGCAGGGGCTCTTGAAGGGGTGAAAAACCAACAAAGCCTCATTAACCAGCGAATGGTCTTTTAAAGGCCTGTGAAGTACTGGGGGCGGCTGTGTGTGTTCACAGGAAGCTGTCTCAGCGAGTAATCCCGGGCTGACACACAGGGGGGTGGGGGCGGTGGTGTTTGCACTGCCACTGCACCCTTGGCCCACCCAAATAAAAATTCCTAGAGCCGGGCCTGTCTCCCACCCCCTTACGAAATGGGCAAAATTCATTGTGTGGCAAAGGTCCTTGGCATTCTCGCCACCTGCGTTTAACCACAGGAATAGCAGCAAGGTCACTTCAGGTCGCCCCACAAGCACGAGCGGGGCTTTGCTTTGCTATTGGGACCCGCGTCACGAGTGGGGCTTTGCCATGCTTTGGGGCCCCACGTCACGGGTAGGGATTTGCCATGCTATTGGGGCCCCCGTCACGAGTGTATAGGGGCCCACGCCGCGAGTGGGGCTTTGCTGTACTGTAGGGGCATTGCGTCACGAGTGGGGTTTTGCAATAGGGGCCCACGTCACGAGTGGGGCTTTGCTATAGGGGCCAGCGACATGAGTGGGGACTTTGCCATGATATATGAGCCTAGGACACGACTTGAGATTTGCCATGCTATAGTGGCCCACGCCACGATTGGGGCTTTGCTATAGGAGCCCGCGTCGCGTCAAGAGTGGAGCTTTGCTATGGGGGCTCGCGTCACGAGCGGGGGCTTTGCCATGCTATAGTGACCCACGTCACTAGTGGGGCTTTGCCATGCTACAGGGGCCCACGTCACATTTTACCATGCTATAGGGGCCCACGTCACGAGAGGGGCTCTGCCATGCTATAGGCGGACACGTCACGAGTGGGGCTCCTCCATGCTACAGGGGCCCACGTCAGCTCCCGTAGTTTAAGGCTCTTATTTAAAGGGTCTGGGGCCTGTAAGGGGTGGTGGCGTTGAAAGCCCCTGATAAGCTCTCAACCCTCGGGTACCCAGCTCTCAATAGTGCAGTAGGTACAGTGGTACCAGGCCCAGCGTTTTAAGGGCCCACTTTATCTCCAATTATTGGTGTTATTTTTAAGAACCCACCCAGTCGACGGTGGCCTATTTCACCTCGCCTCTGTAGGGCGCCCTTCTTAGGGCACTGCGCTCCTGAGCCCTGTAGTGACCGCAGAGAGGCCGCGGTCCTGGCCTGTGCGTCCGGAGGGCGCTGGGATCGTGGTTGGGACCCGCCTGGCTTAGGAAGTGTCATTTTACTGCTTTCCTCACATGGCTGACGGGACATCCTGTCAACAAAGGAATCTGCCGCGGCCGGCCGGGATCGGCGTCTCCTTCGTGGGTTCCAGATTTAGCCAGCAACCTGTCAAACCAGTGAGTGCACACAACACTTGTATCACCCTCTCTCTGCCTGCCATTACGCTCCATGCTTTTGAAAGGTAAGAGAAAAACGTGCATTTTCGTTTCAAATGCCCGATCCTGCAGCAGCACACTTCCAAAGCCCACACGTGACAGTAACCTGATTCAAGGCCCCATTCTCCCGATTAATTTTTTTAAAACTCCCACTTTGCTCTTCTGAACACCCACTCCCTATTATGCCACTGACATCTTTTGGCGGCCGCCTCGGACACTATACGCCGAGGATCACAGCTGCGCATTTAGTATCAAATTGGCGCCCTCTGCTAGAGTGGGACCCGAACGCTGGCGCCAGTCTATCAGGTCACGTGAACAGACTCCGACAATGTTGCACTCATCGTACTCAGCGTGAGGCAGGCACCGTTATGTGTTTTTTTTGTCAATTTCCTGCTAATGGACCTTCCCCCCAGGAGCTGGATTGTCCTCCCTCCCTCCCTGACCTCGACACCTTCAGGGCAGCCACGGCAGCAGGGTGATGTAGCATACATAGAGTTGCCACACACTTTCGGCTTGTATTTCCTCGAAGTGCAGGGGCCTCCCTTTCCCAAAGTTTTCAGTTGGTTCGCGTTGTAAGGTAGGACACATTTTTTTCTTTTAATAATAGTCGCGTTTGTTTCAGCTGTTGTGGTGCAGGGTCCCGCATGTTCAGCTCGTGAGTCTTTCATCTGGGTACAGTCCTGGGTACAGTTAGTGATGGGGGCTGCCTCCAAGTAAGTGAGACTGTGCCAGCCTTGCATGATGTCAGCGCGCGTGTAGGAAATCGTGTCATACGCGGTGGCACCGTGTGAGTTGGCAGGTATGAGTTTGCATTGACTCAGGTAGCAACAGAATCTTCTATGGACCTATTACTGCTAGACTTTCGGGGAAGGGCACGGAAGTGCAGATGTAATGGTGAGAGAGCGGTGGGGGGGCATTGGCTGTGCTATTATGTGCGGGAGGGGGTAGCTCACGAAGAGTGTGAGAGGACCGAAGCAATGAGAATGGGAGTTTGTAGTGTATTGTAATTAGGGCTCCCGGATTTATGGTATTTATTTTTTGGACATTTCCGCCTGTATTTATCCATATTTATTTTTTGCAAATTTTATCTGTATTTATCCATATTTATTGTGGGTTTTATTGAAAAATTAAGCTGAAATTAGTATATTTCCATATTTATTTAACCAGTATATATGCACTAATGCTTGAATGCCTTCCAGGTTTCAATGCTGTAAACACCCACAGAAGATAAATCAATGCACTTTAATGAAACTATGCAAATGTCAGTGTCAACCTTGCACTTATCTACTGCTGTTAAAGCTTCTTTACTAGAATTCCTTTCTTTTTTAGCTCCCTTACCTATCAATCCACACAGCTATTGGCCTGGCAGTCATGGGAGACAGTATTTAGAATTACTCAAAAAGCAACAAAATTTCCGTTTTTGTCCACATTTAGAAATAAATACAGACAAGAAAATAAAAGTTTTCTGTCTGTATTTACCTGTAAAAATCAGTAAAAACGGAAAACAGGGAGCTTTAACTGTAATTGCATAAAAAGTGTCACTTTATCACTCCTAGAAGCCTTCCTATATGTTGGACACTATTGTGATATATGTTTCTAGAGCGACAAAGAAATAAGATGCCCTTATCAAATTTGAGGACCACTGATGTCCCTTCTGCAGAAGTAAACACCTTCTACTGCTTACGTGATATTCTTAAGAAGAGCCTGTGTGTTCTCTTTAATGTCAGAAAATATTTATTGGGATTTTATATGTACAGGAAGATACAGTTAATAAAGTACAGATAGGGCCTGTGTGTTCTGAATGTGAATGCACTACGTACCCTCTGTACTCACTCTGTGTGTCCAATCAGAGATGCAGGGATCGGGGATTTTCCGCAGATTGGGGGCAGGTAGACAGGGAGGGGGCGCAGCGCGATGCAGGAGAGACTGAGAAAGGAAACTAGAGGCACAGTGTACCAGGAGAAACGAAAGAGAGAGGGGAAAGGAAACCAAGGAGAGGGAGAGGCAGTAAACAGCGTTGGAGGAGGGGAGGAACGAATGAGAAAAAGATAAACGAAACAGTAGTAAATTCTGGGAGTTCAGAAACGGTAGGTCTGTCCCATCCTTCCCTGCATGCATGGACAGGAGATTAGAGCTCGGAGTAGCAAAGGGAAGAGACGAACTAAGAACAAGGAAACATAAAGAAAAGGAGGTGAAAGGAAACTATTTTAGGGGTGTGCAAAATTTATCTAATTTGCTCGTGTAAATCGCAAAATATCAGGAACATTCCAGAAAATTATGTATCATTTCGTGAAATGCAAAGCCATCATTTAGTGCAATATTTGCATCCTAGCCTCAATTTTTGATGCAACAACGTATTTTGCATTTTAAAAAAGTGCAAAAAAAACTGATTACTGCAAACTATAGCTGCTCATGTTGTGGTTGTTCGCATTGTTCCTGTACCCCTCTGCTATAATTTTATGACGATTACACGACATGGTCCAAGTTTGGAAATTTTACATAGCAAGGTTAAGGCGAAATTTCCAAAATGATATAGATTTTGCCAGCATAATTTAAATTTCGCCCAGGTCCAAAGGTATTACAGTACAGTGAAAGCGGCACAGAAGAGAATGAAGGAGATAAAAAGAGCCAGGAAAAACTGGAATGGGGGTGGTGTAGCGCAAGAAAGAGCTTACAGTTCGCAAAAAGATGACAAGGATAGAAGGGGAAAGGAAAACATTAGAAGAGGGGAGACCTGCCAGGAAGTGTTTAGAGTGCAGGTTGGCACCGTGGAAACCCTATGCTGTTAGACATCTCATGGTGTCCCGTGTCTAGTTTGAGTCACACATCAGGGCATTTTCTTCCTTGTATTGCAAAGCATGTACTACCTCCTTCCCCACAGATTCTTTAATATTGTTTGCAGTTTACCACTATTAGCAAAGAGTGGAGTTTTTCGCAATGTAATTCGCAGCACAGTCGTTCTTTTGCTGCAGCTTCCCAGGGCATGATGGCAGATTTAAATGACCTGATACAGGAAATACCAAGTCACAGAAATTTATTCGGTTGGAGTTTTGAATAATCAAATCGGTAACAATTTGTACAAAGCAACATGTTAAACTTTCCACAGTATGCACAAAAAGGAGAAAAATAGTAAGCTAGAGGGTTGGATGAGAGTCCACCCTCAAATCCACCGGCACGTGGTGTCAGCTGAAGCTGCTGGGCAGGAGTAGGTCAGTGATAAGGGCTGGCAAGTACAAGGAGTGAGCTGAGGGAAGTTATAAACAGAGGCCATGTGCCCCAAGGTACAGTCAGCACAATCTCCATTGAAGGGGTCACTTAACTTGCAAAGACATACAGTTTTACAGATAAAACTAATATAGCGCAAAAACGATGTGTGGAAATCGGGTCTCAATCAATCAAACAAACAGGATTTGCATAGCGCCACTTATCACCTGTAAGGGTATCTAGGTGCTGGAGGGTGGGGGCGGTGCTGCTGATGATGACTTTAATCGAATAACCATGGTTTTAGGCCCTTCCTGAAATCCTGCAGTGTGGCAGTCTGTGTGTTCTCCTTTGTACTGCCGGTCACCAGTGTATTCAACTGTGTAGCCTTGGATCGTGTCATGTATGTGCATGTAACTTGCATGATCAAGGTAACTATTAGCGGCGATACTACGTGTCTCTCGGTCCTTTCCCCAGCACCCTCCTCCCCTTATTCCCCCCCCCCTCCCCCCCCCCAGGGGCGGCAATCTGAGGGATAGCCCCGGGCGCCACAAGCTCTAGCTACGCCCCTGAATATTCCTGCAACGTGTAGCAGGCCACACGGTTCTGGGATGTTTAAAAACATACATTTTTCAATGGCAGCTTTGCTGCAAGTCTTTTCCCCCCCCGCACAAGCTGACATTGCAAAATGGAATTCCTAACTGCTCTTAGGGCAGTCACATCACATCAACCTATGGTCCGGCAGTTCCAATCCTCAATGGTGTCCGCCTGACACCATAATCAGGCCCAATGTAGTGAAAGGCTACACTCGATATTTTCGAATTTGGTTTATGAACTTAACATAACATTTTCAGAAACTTCTGAACTTTTTTTCTAAAGGAGTTCAGCTTGCTTTATACTAAATAGTTTTGGCCAATCATGCTTACTCCTAACGTCAGTTCAACTTTTCTAATAAGGCCATCATGCATTACTTCCTGAATGATACAGAGATGGTTGTTACAGAATAATTGGTAATGTGACTTGGGAGTGTCAAGGTTTCAAATGTAACTACAATTTCTTGTATCTCTTTTTCTGCTTTTTATATCCCATTTCCATCTAGTTTGCGCATCTTCTCTTTACTTATGTTTCAACTTCCATCCTCACAGTGCTTATTTTGAGCCAGTAGTTGCAGGTAGGCTATGCCAACACCTATTGTTGGGGACCAGCACTTATTTAAACTCATCAGACTTTAATCCAAGGCAAGAGAGAGAAAAACAAAAAAGGGAGAAAGAAGGAAAAAGAGAAAAACAGTGACAGAGAAAGCAAGGATGAAAAAGAACAAGCAAGAGAGCAATAAAGAGGCAGGAACTGTATGGCAGAGGATGAAAGAGGCACGAGATGGGATCTGGACTCTGCCGCTTTTGCACTCAGCATCCCTGACATTCGATAGCGCTGGCTTCAGAGCAAAAGTTTGGGCCCGGCACATACTCTTTTACAAATTAAGCACAGCACCGATAGTTGTCTTATCGTCTGTCTGGTTCTCATTCCTTTTTATTGTATTTTTCCCAATTCTCTAAATTACTCCATGTGCACTCTCTAGTACTAGCTTCCTCTCACTGTCTTTAATTTTCCAAAAATCCTCCCACATATGCTGCCGGTCCTCTGTATTTCCCTCCATGCGTATGTCTTTGTCTCGCTCGTTCTTTCCTCCTTCTGTCCACTTTTTGTTTAGAGAGGTCTATGTGAAATTGCAGTCATTTAATGCCTGCCTGCCTGCCTTTCAAAGATAATGTTACATTGCTGTTTTGAAGAGTATTTCTGGACTCCCGGAATGTGTGGATAAAAGGTTGCTGACCGCGGCCTTGGCCCACGCTTGCAGTTTGGACAGACTTTTGCCTCACTGAGATTGTGTCTTGTGGTCAAAGGAAGGGCAAACGCTGAAGATTGTGAAAGCCGCTGTTTTCCATCCCAGAGAAGGCACCACTGGCAGTAGCTATTGCAGGTCACAAATTAAGCCACCCAGAGCCTGAATGCAGAGTAGGCTTCACCCCGTGTGAGGCTATCCGGTCCTGATCAGTCCTATCCATGTGGAAATTCCGGCAGACTAATGACACATGGTTTGAAGAGGATCTAGTTGTTTAGATGTGAGTTTTTGTACTTTTGCTGAACTGCAAAGGAGAAAAGGCCATTCGAATCCAGTTGCGTCTTGCAAATGGTTATTGTGTCTAAGGGTGTTTGCTATTAGTGCTACAAGAAGTCGCCTTGGGTGTTCCACTGCACAAACACACAGAGAACATTGAAGATGAAAAAAACTTTGCTCGTTGTATGCATTAAAAAAATAAAACAATATTGAAAAATCCAGATTCGTCAATTGCAATCAAAAGAAACCATTTATGAAATTATTAATTGGGTGTTTATGTAGTGATATATCACCGAAGGGTCAGTGCTTTGTCATCACAGGTCTTACCGTTACACAATAGAACTAATTTTGTCGACCTCAGACTGATGAGAAGCTGAGTAAACCTCTTTGGATTCGAGCCATTAACTTTGGGGTTAAACCTAGACCGCTAGTATGAGCACATCAGTCCACTGATCTCTTTTACCAACCTTTTGCAAATGGTCAATTGGAATGTACACCAGAGCAGCTTTCGATTACTTCTTTCCGCATTGTTTTACATGGCAGCCTGGCTTTTGTGGTAAAACAATGACACAGAATGCTCTGGTACTTCAGGCGTGTATTGTCCCTACCTCAGTCTCTGCACAGCAAGGCCTGAAGTATGGAATGAGTGCTAAGCGGGAATGGGAGGCAGTTGCATCAGCAGCTTGCTGCAATCCCTTGTAGCTACCCTGAACATACCTTGCGGCATTCTGTGTTGGCTCGGTTGCTCTTATGGGGGTAATACATATGTGGTTAATTCTCTTCTACACGTGTGACGCTTTGAGGATGCCCTCAAAGATATTATATGCTTTGTGACCATCACGTTGAGTGGTATCACTCGAAGTGATTTTTTGGGGGGGGGGGGGGGCTTCACAAGGGGTCACAGGTAAAACTGGTGTAGCCACCTCTAATGGACAATCATGCAGACTGTAGGCATGTGTGTGATAAAAAATGTGTGTGTGTGCACATACCTAAAAGTAATTTAAATATTTTAAGCAAACTGGAAGGGGTAGTGGTCTTGGGAGTGTCTTAATCACAATCAATCTGCTCTTCACACCAGTCTCTTTTGCAGTATATTGGACAGACATGTATGCTATTTTCCTCCTCGTATCTTCCAAAAACCCTCAATCTGGCATATATCACACCTCATCTCTTTCCCCTTCAGCACCCTCTTTTCACTGTCTCCTGCACGTACGTCCCTGACTCTCCTTCTTTTACCACCACCCCACACATAAAAACTCATCTACTCACTTCTTAAACGCTTCATTGTCTCTAACTTTCGCCCAGCCAATATTGTGACATCTGTGTACCTTCTTCACACACTTACATATTGAATAACAATTACTATTGGGCCACCTGGTCTGTGCGCTCTACTGACAGGCCAATGATTGGATGAGCAGCTCTCAATCGTGGCTCGTTATATAAACACTAACCCACAACTTGCACTCACACAGACACATAGAGGCGACTCTTTTCACAGTATACATATACATAACCATAAGTAATATGTTGCATGAAAATAACACTACAGAAACACACCAGCCTGAAAAAAGCAACTAATCTTAAAAAATGTAGGAATAAGTGAAACGTGAAATGTAAACAGGAACAATGTTGCTGTTCCCTTGCTGGGAAGCCAGCGTCTGTGTTTTTGCTGGCTGTGGCTGTTGCTCATGGTAGGGCGCACAGGCAGTGACTCATGGGGCCCCACGTGCCACTCCATGCCCCCGTCCTAGTAATGCCACTGAGCCAGTACTTAATTTGTATGTTATGTTAATATGTTTAGTAAAACACTCGAAGCCCCCAGGGTGTCTTGGTGCTGACTTGGAGAAAAGATCGGGAACAGATAAGCATGGCAAAAAATCCTGAGATTACTGATTAAAAAGCCAGGTTTTCAGGGATTTCCTAAACTGAAGAAGATTTAGGGCTGCTTTGAGATTAAATGGAAGGGAGTACAGTGCTGATCACAAAACTGTTTCCTCCCCACCGTGCCTTCTTAAAGATAGATACTATCAAGAGTTTTGTGTTAGATGATCGAAGCATTGTAGATTTGCCCCCCTTCCCCATCTTCTAAACTGAAATTAGGTGATTCTGAATACCCTACCCAATCGGTGCTTGTGGCCTTAAGATTTGCACCATCAACTAACAACTTCATTGGCTCACAGTAAGGGAGTAAGGGAAGGGGTTTGTTTCAAGGTGCTCTGTATGATGCAAAATGCACTTCAAAGTAACTCCCCTTGGTTAATTCAGGTATGCTAGAAGATATGAGCTAGAGAAAGTACATCACTCCTCTATCAACAACTTTGGGTAATTCCCATATTCGCCAAACAAAGAATAGATCGTTGGAATTTTTCAAACTGTTCAGCCAAATTGTGGAACGAGCTATCAGAGAATTTGAGACCTGTTTCCGGTGTTAAAATCTTAAGATGCTACATGAAAACCTTGATTTTCTCTCAAGCTCTGTAGATTAATGTTGCAATTAAATACAACACCGGTCTTTAAGCACTAAGAAGCCATTGGTGAACAAGCGCTCTACAAATCTCATTAACATAACATAATGTATATAGACTTGTTACAATTACGCATAAAGGAAAGTCATCTGAGAACTGCGTTGCTCTATATTCACATTTCAAATGCATCACAAGAAAGAGGCAAAAAAGTGAGAACATTATGTGGCCTATTGCTAATGCTAAAGGGCCTTTCCACGAGCTGGCAAAGTATGATCATGGTGAAAAGAACTGACCTACTCCTACACCTCAATTTTACCCCTTGACTCTTTAACGCTTCCGCAACTCTGGAAAGCATCAGAGGGCACAGCCACACATGACATCTCCTATGAAGGTTGAAGGCCTCAGCAACTGTGACGAGTTAAAGCTTGACGAATCATGGCTATTCCTTTAATAACATTCCGCAGTGCCTTCTACCCCCAAATATTAGAAGCCTACATGCAGAAAAGTTAAAGAATTGCTGAAGATGTGGTTTTTATTCAGTTTCTCTGTGCTGCTCTTAAGCGTATCACATTTGTCTCTGTCCAAACGCGCTTTTACCTTCTTGACATACTGATACAGTCCAGATGTGAAGAGCCTCAAAAAGCAGCTCGATGGCATGAAAACCTGACTTTCTGCACCTAGCCAGCAAAGAAAGTGAAAAATGATTTGCTAGTAATATTTAACCCTATATTTTTTAACTCATCCTAGTCTTAATCCAATATCTTGAGTTTGTGTCACTATCAGTCAGCCACATAACACTTCTACTTGATACATTCTGGCATCCGGTGATTCCAGCTGGATTTTGCACAATCCTTAGTGCTATTTTCAACATCTCATGTGACCTGTTTGGGGTCATTGTGATGCAACATTTCTAGCACAGTCAAAGCAGCACCATGTCAGAATGTGGACTCTCCTTTCTGGATCCACACGCAGAGATAAGAGCTATAAGTCACCGAAAGGACTCCTACATACAGTATATCTCTAAATAATGCCCTTTTAACTTTATCA
The DNA here is from genome assembly GCF_964204655.1 of Triturus cristatus. NCBI lineage: Eukaryota > Metazoa > Chordata > Amphibia > Caudata > Salamandridae > Triturus > Triturus cristatus. The sequence goes on from NC_140588.1 coordinate 511,626,373, forward strand.
TGGATGAAGCAGCCATCTTTATTTCTAAGCTAGACAATGCCTTTTAGTTACAATTGTGTCAATCGATTCTGGTTCTTCAAGAAAGATAAGTCTCAGTGTATCACAATTAATTAAATACAAGAATTGTACTAATATCTTCAATACCAGGTCCAGGACCCATGACCACTCATTATATGGGCCATGGTACACTACATTTTTTAGTGCTACAAATTGTTCACTAAATTTGTTTACACTTTCAGAGTTTGAATATCAAGGTTGCAGACATTGCGTAGTGTTCCTAAATTTCAAGATCACTGGTCAGAGAAGGTATCAAGTCAGTACTAGATCACTACACAGATATATTAAGCTGAATTCATTCAAAATCACAAGGTGTACTGGTCTGAGTCATACCAAACGATCTGTAAAGCATCTTCACTTGGGAACAAACAATTAGTTTCTACAAGACTTACTAGCATTGCTGAAAGCCTACCATCAGAGGTTAGCACCTATTCCGCTCTGCTGTAAACACCTGCAGCTCTGCTTCATTACAAGGTGCTATACAGAGTGGAAAGCAAAGAATATCCCATCCGAAGAGTCCTTGGTGTGCAATGGGCCTACAATTTTACACTCTCTAAACAATATCTTCTGTCATCTGTAAAGAATGGAAAAGCTAAAGGCATTGGGCGGTGCTGGACTACATACGGTTTTGCGCTACAGTCATGCAAGCTCTTGTTGCAATTCTGCCTGAAAACTGTGAGGTTAAGGAGGGTTGAGCAATCACAGAACATTCGACAGAACAGTTAGCAGTGTGACATGTTGTGATAGTTCACCGCTAGGATCTCACGACTTAACCACATTGTTGTTTCCATAATCATATAACAACATGCGCCCATGCAAGAACGATTCCTTCGCTAGGTAGACTTGTGTTTTTTTGTGGATCAGATGGTTAGGGTACATTTTTTAAACATACTTTATTTTTCATCTGGCTGATATAGTAGTCTCCCTGCTCGTCTCCTCACTTTAATAATGCAACATGTGTCGCAGGAAACACTGGGACAACGTGTACAACGCCCCTGGACCGCAGCATGCAGCCATGTCTTTGACACATCGTAAAAGCCATCATCGCCATTTTGTTTTGCTTTGTTTTGTGTCCAGTGTGGAGGAAAATCTGTGGATCACTATTGCACGACTTGGGCCTTGGACAACATACAAACTGCATCTCATCAAGCGCCTGTCACGATGACATCGCAAAAGCCGTGGGAATGGAATAACATTTAGGGAATTATTTTTATACTGGCCAAACGTCTACAATAAACATTTCACCAGTTCATTCAGTCTGCTTCCTGGTTCTCCTAACTCTTTTGGCGAATATGATGGAAAGCACTCCAGCCTTTCCGCCACATGAGCGGTCTCATGAAGTGGATATGATATTTATATCAAGCCCTTTACTTGAGCAAACCCTGTTTGAAAAATAAAATAGTTAGAAGAATATCCAGGGACCATGTTTACTTCTAGACCTCTTTTGCAATATTGAACAGATGGTTTCACACCAATCTCATCATATAGACTTAATGAAGAATATAAAAAAAGTCTACTTGGGTGGGAATTTCCCCTCATTACTATATATGGTTGTTATGCATACATATTATGTTTGTATGCTTCACTGCTTTTTAGTAAAAATCCTGTCTCTGATAGCTTGCCTCATTACCAAGCATTTTACCGCTCCCAGTATGGAAGTGTCAGGCTGCCCCTCTGGTCATCTTGAGAAAATCAAAGATGAAGGGTCTTAGTAAAGTCACTCCCTTTGTATAAGAATCTCATGAACGAAGATTAGGACAGGTTCCGGATGGTTTCAAGGAAAAATTAGGCCTAGTTAAGTCTGACTAATTTGAGGGTCACGACCTTCTTACCTATAATGAACGAGCTGGTTCCTTGAACAAGGAAAGATGCAAAGTCTCTCACAGCATTTGCACTCTGGGCACAGATATTGCCCATATTGACGGCCATGACATTGTTCAACGTAGTTGAGGCCAAGGTGTCGCCCAATTGAATGTTCTGGCTTCATTCACTAAGTACCTCAAGCAGGGGAGTATCACCTGGACGCTACCTCCAGTGGCATAACAACGGCCCCCACAGACTCGCGGTGCAGGGGTGCCTGAGCTCCATGTAGTTTGCAGGAGGACCCCTCAAGTTTCGTTACGCTGAGGGCTACCTCACAAAGTACTCGGCAACTGAAATTAGAGAGACATAGTAAGGTCTACATTAAAAGGCTAAGAGCGTATTCAGCAGATATTTATGGCAGGAGCAGAGTTTTTTCCTTCGAGGATGAAAGGCTGTGAAAACGCATATACGACAATTAGGCAGTCTTTCTTGTTTTCTAAAATTGAAAACATACAATCTTCCACAGGAATATTTGACCCTTCAAGTGTCTCTGTGGACCGGTTATCTAAGCTGTGAATAACACTGCTTGTTTCTGATTGGACTCATCAGGGACTTACCATCAAGATCAAGTTTACACTTTTTCGGGCCGTCGCTGTTTTTTAACGAATTTAAAACAGTGATTGAAATAACACTCTTTGGTCTCACTGACGGTTTCCGCAGTGGAGGCCAACAGGACACCATGTAAGAAGGGATTCAACTGATTAAACGTATGTTCAACGAGTTGGCGGTTCTTTTATTTCATTAACACGACGCAGCTTCCACCAACTTTGGTAACTAATGCAGTTCTTTTCCCTTTGCAATATTTAATCTAATAAATTGCCATGTTGGCTGTCGGTTGATTCTCCATTGTACTACAAAAAGTGCAAAGTACAAAATTTTTTATAATTTAAGCCTACCAAGGTTTCGCCTACATCCATAGGCTTTGTCGAAGTCATAGGACTCCCATGTCATGAACAAGGTCTGTCGGGAGCACACCGAGCACTTGACCGGTACAGTTTTTGTATTTGATAATCAGCAACAGAGATAAAATTGTTGCAAACTTTGTTGTGTTTGTTGATCCACATCGGCATTTCAGTAAGCTCGTGTGATGGAGCAGTGCCTTTTTATAATATTGTTGTGATCAGAAGAAACACACATATACATTCTGTACTTTAGTCACATATAGGACACTGACGTGACATAGGTAGTTTTTGTTACGTGTTCAAGCCAAAGGAACAACATCTACTAAAGGTGACACATGTTTCCTAACAATGGACCTTTTCAAGTCTAGAAAGGTTTTGAAGGCATAAAGTAATGTCCAAGTCTTGTGTGAGAATTATCAAATTTATATTAAACAGCAAATTATTGCATGAAGGTTTATCTAGTATCCAATCACTTGAAAATGGAGTGATGGGTGCATAATAGAGGCAACCAATCACAAACATTGTTATGATGCTCATCGGAACAGCTAGAAGAAACAGGCATACAGGCTATCATCTATCATATGGCAACTGTACCAACAAGCATTTGCAATGCAATAGATCTTGCATTTGTAAAATTGAAAGTTGTTGGTATTGTAAATGGCAATGTTTTTTGCATGGTCTGGTCTCAGACCCCATGAAAAGCCCCCCGCCCACCCGAAAGCATGGTCTGGTCTGTTGTGCACTCTCAGACCCCATGATAAGCCCCTTCCCCCACCCGAGAGCATGGTCTGGTCTGTTGTGCACCCTCAGACCCCATGTGAAGCCCTGGGCCGGATTTCGACACCGCTGAACATCAGTGAGCAAGCCGTGCTGGGCTCACTCGTGACACACTTGGCGAGGTGCCCTCGGGGTATCAAGCCAGGCACCGAACAGCTGTCAGCAGGCACGGGGCCGAGGTGCAGCGCTTTGGAGAGGGGTAGGTTGGGTGTGACACTCCGGACCACTCTGCAGTCATTTACCTACCGTAAGTATGCAGCACCCCGGGAGGGTTCATCGGACCTCTGTACACGGTAGAGAAGCAGAGGTGGGCGGCCCCACATGTGATCGTGTGCCGAAGAGCACACTGCTCAGTCTTCTGAGGCGGGATTGAGTGCATACCAGGTCGGTTCGTTCCACGTTCCAACCCATGGCACCTGTAACGTCCAGACTGTTAGCAGCGTCTAGAGTTCCACTGCTTTGAAGAGCTCTCAGTTTGTTGAAAGAGAAAGAACCGAAGCACAGCATGATAAAGGGACTTCCTCAGGATCACACAGCCTGCCTGAGCGAGGAAGACAGATTATAATACGGATTTCCCAGTCACATAAAGAATGATGTAAACACTAAACTGCAGGATTGCTGCATTTGTTCCTCAGGGCTACGAGTCCATGACCTCACACGGGTTTCCCTACGCATTTACTCCAGGGAATGCATGGACAAGTTATTGTCATGGGCACTAAAACTCAGGTATGTACCTAGGAGAGGATGCAGATAATGTGGGTGTTATGCACAAACCAAACATCCTTCTTCCTGGCGAGAACTGGGTCTAAATGTAGCACATCGGAATATTTTTCATTTTTCCTAACGTCTCATTACCATTAAGGAAGGGCCATGCATAATTAAATGTTCCAGTCCCTGCACGCACAGATGCTAGTTACCACAGTTAGGCTGAGACGGAGGCAAAGGGCGATAACAGAAAAGAGGAGAAATAGGAGGCAGAGGGCGAGAAAAACGAGAGAGACAGCGGGAAAAAAAACAGGGGAAAATGCACTACCTTCGTATGATGGCAAAGTGAATACATATCTCTGTTGTGGTGGTGTGAGTACACACTTGACATATTGTCACATTATCACACGCTGCATGCACAGTTCACGGAGACTGCTCCAATTACACAGCCGACATGCAGTCTGAGAGCGATGTGGGAGGACAGCCCCATCCGACGCGGGTATCACATGTGACGGTGTGCAGGTCAGGAGATTATTGGGAGCTGAGGGTACAGGACAGTTGTTACCTACCCTTATTGCATTCCGACTGCAGAGCTTTAGCTTCCAGGGAAATAGCTGCAGGCAATTGAATCGCACAAAAATTCAGTGTGGAGAGAGCTAGGTACACATGCCGGAGCTCTGCGCTCGCGACTCGCTGCCTTCAAGCCGCATTCACAAGCGGCAGTTGTCTCTGTGATTGGTTGACAAGGTCCACCAATCACAGAGACGACTGCCGCATGCTAATACGGCGTGAACACAGAGTTATTAAAGATGGCGTGCGCTTGTCCCGATGGACGGGCTTAAAAAACAGCAAGGGCGTCAACAAAAATGACGACCAGCAAATGAAAAGCAGGATAAAAACATTAATCACGACGTGAGCGAATCAGAAACGATTAGGACAGAGGGGCGAGACCTAAAAAGCGCTCGCCATCTGTTTTCATTCAGCACTTGTATGTGCTGCATCGCGCTGGGCTAAATGAAAACAGATGCGCTTGTCACGATGGGCCACATCACAAAACTACAAGAGCGTCAACAAAAGTGACAGCCAGCAAACCAGAAGCACGGAAAAAACATTAATCACGACCTAAGCCAATTTGAAACGGTCGAGACACAGGGGCGTGTATTAAAGTTCCCCTTCTTAGAGTGTTTACTATAGGCCTCGCAGGGAGAGGAGCGCATGCGCGCTCCAACGCCAGGTGAGACCTAAAAAAGCCTTCTTGGTGCTAAGAACTGTTCCCCTGGGCAGAAGTAGTGACTGTGGCTGAATTAGGAAGAGGTAAAGCATGGGATGAAATCATAACTAACAGAACAGTAAGAAGCCATATTCAGCCACTGGCTGAACCAAAGCAGACACTATCTGTTTAGTTGCACATACTAGTTCTAAATTCTCAGTATTTTCTCACTTAGAAAAGCTCAGATACTAGGGTGAGAATGAAGCATGTTTGCCCTGCCTCTGTTTCAACCTCTGCAGAAGTCAGTTTCTACTGCCCTGCAGGGTTCTTCAAGGCCTTTATCAAATGAGACACCAGCACAAAAAGTCCTTCACCACTGCTTGTGAAACCATAGTGGAATGAGCCGGCGGACGATAGTGAGCGACAGCATTCATTCAATGCTCTACTTCTTGCAACATACTGAACAACAAGTGCAGAGACCATAGAGGTATCAGTTAGTGGCTGTCCCATACATGAAGAGCATGTCAGTACCATCTTTCCAACAGCGGAGGACATGGTCTTTTTTCTAGAACTTGAGGTGATACCAATGATTTATTATAAATATCTAAAAGACTGTTCCATTAACTATATGTAACTATACATTACCTCTTAAAATATATATCGGAATCTTCAAAAAAGATCCCATCATTACAATTGTCTATGACATGGGTTTTGGCAGGGAAATTGATTTCATATTACAATTGAAGCCTCTCAATAATGCCAAAGCCCAAATGTGTGATGAATCCAATATACCTGTAAGGGCGTCTGATGGGAAGTCAGGCACTAGGTCATAGGATGAGTCTTTAAATAAGCCATGTAGGGTACTGACCAGTACATTTGCAAGCCACAAGACACTTCGAACTAGCCCAAATTGGACCACAATTTTGTAACTGCTTAGACCTTGCTCTGATCTAATAATAATTAGAGAAAGACACCTCTGAGATTGGACAAGTCATTGCAAAATGTTCCAAGAAACCATGAGTATTATTAGAGACCATACACACATGTCAAACAGCATTTTCAACTCCCAGATATGACATAAAATATGCAAGACATGTTTCAGGCCAGGCAAACGGGGAAACTTTCCATGCACCAGCTTCGCACTTTAACTAGCCTCTAATGCAGAGGGGTGGGTGGATTTTGTGCATTTAATTTAATTATGTCAAACGTTTGCAGCCCTTTATGACTTGAGTAGGGAAGTTCAGAAGAGGGTAGGTGGAATACATCTATTCATTTACTTACAAGGATTACCTCTGAAGGCAAAGGATTATTTCGCTGGGAAGAGGGCAAAGCGCAGTGTTCTTGACAATAAAGCTCGCTATGCAACGCTGCTGGAAATTCACTTAAACAACCCAAGCAGTCAGGCAAGCGCCTTACCTAAAGCCGTTCATTGCTCATTCCGAACACTCAATTTCATTATTTTCCATCTGCCAAGAGAAGTCTGACTATCCAGAAGTCATCTTAAAACTCTGTTCCAACGACTGTGGTTAACATCTGAGAAATCAATCAATCTGCTCCCACAACACCTGCCTATGGCTGCTGCAATAATCACTTCATCAAAAGTGCCTTGAACAAGGGGGTGCACTAATGGGAAACAGCCATGTTCCAAATGTCACTGCCTATAATACTGTTGCATACCTGAAACTGCAAGGCAATGTCAAGAGTGCTGCCAGGAGGCAAAGAATGCCTATATACCGATAAATTCAGACAATTGTGAAAATCAACAGAAGCAATCTTTGAGTGGGCCACTGAAAGTCAACATGAACTCCAGCTCCTAAAGCTAGATGTGCACGAAATTGCATATTTTTTCTTATATAGCTTCATGAAAATTTAATGAGATTACCCATATAGCATGAAATGTGGTCTGATGGTGTCAGATACCAGCAGGAGCCTGACTCGCGCAGTAAATGTCTCTCTGGATGACATTTCTGCAAGTGTCGAACAGATAGAAACTGCATTGAATAATGTAATGTAATATATAAGAAATTTAGCCCACAAACTTAGCATTTTCCCCGGGCCCACTCAATAGGGTTGGCACACTGAAAGTCAAGTGTCCAGAAAACCATGAATATGGGCCACTAAGCAGCAAACGTCGACCATTGTGGGCACCAAGTTGGGAAGAACAGGTTCATGTGAGACCAGGGAATATTATATTATAGAAATATAGAGTGGTTAAATGCTTACAGAGAAACAAAGAAAATATAGTGCGTAAAGCAAGACTAAATGGCTCATTTTACAGCCTTATCTCGAAATGACATTAACTAAAGAAATTATAGGTTAACAGCCGGTTCTGATGAAATATCACAAAGATTGATGGCTGCCTAGTGAGTCCAACTCTGCTCAGGGAAGTTAGCTGTGATTCCTTTTGTGTTTGGCATGAAGAACTTTAAACAACTTCATGCATCAAGTGAGAGCCAGTAGTGTATTTTAACGGCTGCTTTTTATGTGGTCATGACTTTGACACCCATTGTTAATTATGTTACATTAATCTTGGAGCCATCACAGGCGCTCTTGTCAATTCCACCTACTGGTCAATCTGGAGGAGTTGGAAGATTCTCCGAAAGATGGAGTGATGCAACTTGAAGCCTTCTACTACCGAATTGGGGTTGAGAGTGAAAGAGGGTTCAGGGTACAATATGAGTCCCTGCTTCATTTCTTTCAAAGGAGCGGCGATACCCCGAGTCTGAGAGGCCAACCTGAATCTGCCCCTCCTCCCCATCAAGACTTCTGTCTTAGCTCCATTCAGCCATATGAAATACTCTTGAATTAAGATAAAAGTGTGGTCAAGGCAGGTAGAGATGTTGGCCTAATTCACATATGTGTTTTCTAACACAAAGTGGATTTGAGTCTCACCAGCATGCTGTGTGGAAAGCTATTTTCCTACTTAAGCAGGATGGGCTAGGGGGCTTCTCCTAACCCCTTCTTGACCTTCAAAGGATGTCTACCCAGTCACTAGCAGATGTAATTCACACCTAAAATCTAGGCCTGTCTCCTCAGAACACTTCTGGACCTATGAAGAATCAGAAGAAGGACTGCCCTGCTGTCTGAAGAACCTGAAGGAAGACTAAACCTGCTTGCCTTGAACCCAGGATTGACTCCAAATGTCCATTGGTTTGGCCTACAGGCATACAACAAGCTTCCAGAGACCTTTGCAACTGCCAAGCTGAACAACTGGACTGGCCCTGGACCTGCTGTTGGTATCTGTTGGAGTGAGTCCTAACCCACATGTTCTAGACCCTTGGCTGGTGTACTCCTCCTGTCCCCAAAATGCAAAACCTGGGAATTAGAAACGTTTTGCCAACTTTTTGTCTGGAGAACCGCCACAGTCCAGGATCGCTATCAAAGCCACAGCCATCAGCATCAAATCTCCAGTTGGCCTCAACCTGCTGGTTTACCCCACTGAAGGAGATCTGACTACCAGAAACGTAGAAGGCTTCATTGGGATCCACACCGATCTGTAACTCGTCTATGTTGAGACCATCCTAGGCACAGACTTCAGACAGTGCCCAGTTGAACATTTTCCACCTTTGTTGATTATTGCACCGGGATACACCTTTTCAGCAACCTGCCGTTGTTGAGCTACACTTCAGATCAAGCTTGCTGCTGGTCCTGTCAACAACTCATTAAAGACCACTTCTTCTCCATAAAAATGTCCAAATCTGAAGGTAAACTTTATACCGGAATGAACATGATACCTGTATCTAACCGATGCTCCATTGTGGTTGGCCTGAACGATTAACTTTTACCCCATCTAGCAGGAACAGATAACTACGGTTAGCGATTTGTCCTTTTTGATGCTTTTCTTTAATTTAAACTTTAAACGTTCATCACTTCGGCTTTACTTATTGGATTTTATGTTGTGTTGGTGTCATTAAATAGATTAACATTTACTCTAAGTTTCTAAATTGGTTTTGGATTTTTCTTGTTTTGGATTTTTGCTTTATTACTGTTTGAGTACCGCCTGAATATTAATTCAATTTCTCTAAGTAAAGCCTGACTGCTTTTTGAGAAACTGTGAGAAGGTTAAGCACGGACTTATTTAGCAACTTTGCTGGTTCCCCTGACAAGGATTGTGATCATTATGATCGACCCCCACAGCACGGCAGCTCAGCAGCAAAAATCAGCACACAGGCCATGGGGATCGAAATCGAAATTCCTTTAGCATCGGCATCTAAGCATTATAACGTGGCTCACCTCCTGGGACGAACAACAAGGACCCGACGTTCCTCTCACCCTGCCTGCCTCACAAGGAACAAGCCCTCCGAGCCAGAAGTGCGACGACTCCAACATCCACTCTTTCCTTCGGTCCAAGACGCTACTGGAGATGGATCTGTGCCACTCCACCTCCTGACAGAGCGGTGCATGGCAGAATAGCTACGCTGCTCCCATTCTCCAGGATCTAACCCTCTGAGCCGGACGTACCGCGACTCTGACACCCACCGTGTCTTTCGGTCCGAGCCGCTGCCAGAGCTAGGGGGCTGGACCTGTGCCCCTCCACCATGGACGGTGCGGTGCGTGGCAGCATAGCTACGCTACTCCCACTGCTCCTGCCGACGTGACAGTCAATCAACAAACTTACCTGTCACAAAGATGACCCAGAACTGAAAGAGCGGCAGATCCTTGAATATCGGAATACCGTGGGCAACCAACGAGCAAGGTGTTGGGCTGATAGTCGAGCTTGTTACACAGATATTTGTCCCATTAGCGCTGAACACTGAGCACACTCTACTCTACGAGAGACAAAATGGCCGATGTCCCGAAGCGCCCCTGACACGACGCGGTTCATGTTGAAGCTGTGACCCACAAGTAAGACTATCTGCTTGCCTCCTCGAACCTTCCGAGTGCTGGGCTTTCCCCAAAAATCCATCTGGGCATGGTCACAAGTGTAAACCGTGTCTCTGGGTTATAAATTCATGTCTACCCTCCCTGTGCTCTGCCTGACTATAAAATGGGGCTGCCCACGAAGCACAAGTTAATGTTACTTTAGCCAGAGCTTGATTTGATACATATAATTACTTATTCCTATCAACCACTCTGAAGTTTACCGATTCCTAATGGACACCACCAATTAATGATGCTTTAGCCAGAGATTGATTTGATACATATTACTACATTCTCCTATCACCCCCTCTGAAGTTTGCTGATTCCTAATGTTCACCACTAATTATCCACGATACGTGCCGACTCTTAGTGAACACAGGAAGCATTGCCACTGGCAGCCTGCACAAATGCCAAAAAACTCACTACTGACGCTGGGAATGGGGAAGATCCGCAGTCTTTGTCCTGTCCCTTCCACCTCTCCTCTCTCTACCCCTGACCTGGGGGCAAGCTGGAGGACGAGGCAACCAATGCTGCTTTCAATTGAACTATGGCGTTGCCCCCTGGGCAGAATCCTTACCTGTTTGGACTTATCGTTAAGCCAGAGTAACCTTTGGCTGATGCCAGGTGGAGCTATCATATGTAGCTGTAGAGGAGTTTGGCTCTGGAGTTCACACCCTTCGGCCGGCACCTACCCAGCCAGACATCGGACATAGTTTTCCTCTTGCTGTCTCCTTCCTTTGGACTCCCAACTCTCCCTGATCTGTTTGGATCCTGCTTCTTGTTTTCGCTAATATCTCCTGTACTGAAGTATTCTCCCTCTTACCCCTTTACTCCAACCCCTTTCTCCTTTACGCTGCATTTATCCCTCCTCTTTGCTCCTTTACCGTTGAGACCTAGCTGTTTGGCTGATGCCCGGTGGAGCTACGCGATAGCTAATGAGGAGATGGGCTGTAGACTTCCTACTCGGCCGTCACCTACCCAGCCCGACTTTGAGCAGACTCTCCATCCTATCTACCTCCTACCCCTTTTGCCCACCCCTTTACCCTTCTAAGCTCCATGTATTTTGTCTTCTACTCTCTTGAAATGTTTTTCTAGTAAATGATGTAACGTGTAACTGATGTAATTTTGTAATTTCTGTGGAACCTTATGTAAAGCGCTCTGATACCTCCGGGTCTAGCCAGCGCTATATAAAACTCTCAAAATAAAATTAATTAATTAATTAATTAATAATGTGAGGGGGGGTTCTCACCCCCCTCAGCTAATACTTTCAATTTCTTACAATGTGCATCAGCCCAATTGTTTGTCTATGAAGTGGATTCTGTTCCTCCTCCCTTATCCTTCTTCTCATATTCTGCAATAGATATATTACAACACGGCTTTTCATAAGTACATCGGTGAAAAAGACTCTTGACCAGGAGGAGGAATCGCCCTCATCCACAGGAACACCATCAGAATTTTGACCAACACCGAAGACTCCCTCAGCATGGCCGAACACCTTCACTTCCAGATCCACGTCAATCACAACACCACACTCAGAGGAACACTCATCTCCAGACCTCCGGGCCCCCGACCGCAGTTCAGCGAATCCATCGCTGACCTCATCAGCAGGCACGCCCTCGCCTCCACAGACTACATCCTCCTCAGAGACCTGAACTTCCACCTCGAGAATGCCAACGACAGCAAATCCACAATGCTGATCGACAACCTCGCCAACCTCGGACTCAAACAACTCGTCACGACACCCACCCACTCCGCCGGTCACACGCTCGACCCCATCTTCTCCGCCAGTGACCACGTCACCTTCAGCCACACCACCGAACTCCACTGGACCGACCACCACTGCATCCACTTCTCCTTTGAAAAACACACCGCACACAACCAACTGCAACGTCTCCCTCCCCGGAGCTGGAAAAAAGTCACCGAAGACGAGTTCAACACCACACTCGCCTGGGACCCTCCACCTGAGCCCTTCGATACCGACGAAGCAGCCAACAACTTCAGACAATGGATTGACGACTGCGCCAACACCCTCGCCGCGATTAAGGAAACCCTCCAACAGGTGCTTCGACACGAGAGCCATCTGGTTCAACGCCAACCTCCAAGACTCAAAGCACACCTGCAGAAGACTCGAGAAACATTGGCGCAATAATCAGACACCAGACAACCACGCAGCCCTCATGAACGCCAGACGCAAGCACCACCAACTCATCCGATCCACCAAAAGAACCTCCTTCAAAGAACGTATCAACAACGCACACAACAGCAAAGAGCTCTTCAACATCTTGAAAGAACTCGCCACCCCCAGCTCCTGCTCCATCCGCCATACCGCCATCACAAGAACACTGCGACTCCCTGGCTACCTTTTTCCACCCAAGATCGCAGACATCCACATCAGCTCCGACACCCAGACACCGACTACAGACCCCATCACCCCCGAATGCACACCCACCAGGCACACCGACCCTCTACTCTCCTGGCACAATGTCAACGACGAAGACACCATCAAAATCATGAACACCATCCACTCCGGATCACCCTCCGACCCCTGCCCCCACCACATCTTCAACAAGGCAAGCTCCATCATCGCACCCCAACTCAGAAAGATCATCAACAGCTCCTTCGAGACCGCCACCTTCCCAGAAAGCTGGAAACACACCGAGATCAACGCCCTTCTCAAGAAACCCAAGGCGGATCCAAAGGACTCCAAGAACTTCCGACCCATCTCTCTGCTCCTGTTCCCGGCGAAAGTAATTGAGAAGAGCGCCAACAGACAACTGATCCACTTCCTGGAGGAGAACAACGTCCTGGACTCCTCCCAATCCGGCTTCCACAGCAATCACAGCACCGAAACCACCCTCATCTCTGCCACTGACGACATCAGGACCATACTGGACAACGGCGAAACTGCGGCCCTCATCCTCCTGGACCTCTCGGCCGCCTTCGACACCATCTGTCACCACACCCTGCGCACACGCCTCCTTGACGCAGGGATCCGAGGCAAAGCCCTGGACTGGATCATCTCCTTCCTGACCGGCAGAACGCAGAGAGTCTGCCTCCCCCCCTTCAGGTCAGAAGCCACCACAATCACCCGCGGCATATCCCTCAGCCCGACCCTCTTTAACTGTTAAATGGCACCGCTCGCCAACATCGTCCGAGCACACCACCTCAACATTGTCTCATACGCCGACGACACTGAGCTGATCCTATCCCTCATCAAGGTCCTGGCCACCGCCAAATCCAACCTCCAGGAGGGAATGAAAGCCATCACAGAGTGGATGAAGACTAGCCGGCTGAAGCTGAACTCAGACACGACGGAGGTCCACATCCTTGGCTCCACCCCCTCCACATGGGACGACTCTTGGTGGCCAGCCACACTTGGAGCTGCCCCGAGACCCACCAACCACGCACGCAACCTGGAAGTCATCCTGGACTCAACACTCTCCATGGCCCAGCAAGTCAACTCGGTTGCCTCCTCCTACTTCAACAACCTCTGCATGCTCCGCAAGATCTATAGATGGATCCCCACCGATACCAGAAGAGCGGTCACCCAAGCACTCGTCAGCAGCAGGCTAGACTACGGCAACGCCCTCTACGCAGGAACTACGGCCACACTCCAGAAGAGACTCCAACGCATACAAAACGCCTCCGCACGCCTCATCCTCAGACTCCCTCGCCACAGCCACATCACCACCCACCTGAGAGACCTGCACTGGCTTCCGGTCAACAAGAGGATCACCTTCAAGCTCCTCAGCCACGCTCACAAAGCCCTCCACAACGCCAGACCAGCATACCTCAATGAACGACTGTCCTTCTACACCCCGAACCGCCAGCTTCGCTCCGCTGACCTCTCACTCGCCACCGTCCCACGCATCCGCCGAACAACCACCGGCAGTAGATCTTTCTCCCACCTCGCCGCCAAGACATGGAACACCCTCCCCATCCACCTGCGTCAGACCCAGGACCTGCTGACGTTCAGGAGACATCTCAAGACCTGGCTGTTCGACCACTAGCTACTCCCCCCCTTCCCTCAGCGCCTTGAGACCCTCACGGGTGAGTAGCGCGCTTTACAAATGCTGATTGATTGATTGATTGAATGATTGACTTTTGATAGGTGCTGAGAAACAGGCAAAAAGGCTGACAATTATCGAATCCTGTGACTAAATTTCATCTGAAACATCAGAGCTTACCAAAAGAAAGTCAGAGACTGTCTTTGCAGAGATCTCTATTTTCAAATAGGATCTAATACCTAAAACATAACAAGTAGCTGGACTCATCAGAAATACACCAGGTTCTTCTACATAGCCTGGTCCATCCTACATCTAGGTTTTTAATCTCCAGGTGAGACCACCGAGTACAAACATGGTTTCTAAAGGGATGAACTTATGTCAAAAGATGCCAATGTGCATGAACTGTGACCTTTGTATGTTGCCAGAAATGCTGAACTGAAAGACACAGTTATAAATTGCTTGCACGGATTTGAGATATGAGTGGATGACATGCATCTCAATAGAAATCTAGGCCTGTCAGTGGATTGAAATCAACTCGAACAAATTACCTCCAAGTGACAATAATGAACAATATAGGGACAGCTTTGAACTTTCTCCCATTCAAGATCACCCCGTTAAAATAATATGACAAAAGTAGCTGTTCTCTGTGAGCCCTCCATGCCCTTGATCTGTAAAAGCGCAAAGCACTTTGCAATGCTCAACATTATACCCTAGAATATATATGAGTCAGTACAAGATCGGTGAAATGTGAATGTGTGAATTACATAAAGTGAACCAGTGATCTACCACTGCTATTTTCAGAATGGGCAAATGGTGTGTTGTGTGCCAACCTGCAGTGTTCCCCTGGCAGTAGTTGAATTAATCTGCATATTTGAACAAACGCAGCCCACTCCACAGGATTACAGTATCTATAGAAGCTTGTCTTGCACTGCCTGGATTATGAGTTTAGTTTGGTCGTATTTGTGATGGTGTTGGGTCTTATTTTTGCTAGTGCTGGTATGGGACAACGCAGGGATAGTTCTACACCGCCCAATTGTACATGGATCCGTACTGCGTTCAACATCTCCCGGGTTGGATTCTGCATCAGAAACTATTGTCCTGTGGTAGATGTACCATCAGTTGTTAGCTCATCAGACAGCATTACAGTGCTCATCCGTGGAACGGTTAATGTGAAAAGGAGGACTTTTATTTTACATTTACGAAGCTCTGCATGGTCTTGGCCTGCACTGCTTTCATGAGCTTGTAAGGTGACACAGTTGTTCCAGATCTATTACATTGATCAATGTGCAGATGCTTTCAGTTCCCAAATCTAGAAAGATGGTGGCAAGTCAAAAGGCATAAACAGGACCACGTGCAAAGAATGAGCTGCTGAATAGCTTCATACATGGATTGAACATAAACTGTTTTAGGGAGTAGTTTAAATATATCTTTCGTTCTGGCCCATTATTTATGTGGTTTGTTGACGTTGGCGTAATATTTCAGCTTGGCAATGCACTCAGACGTTCTCTGCCAGATGAAGCACAATTTAAAGAATGCCATCTCTCCAACCATTCTTTTATGTATTCATCCATTCATTCATAATTGCATTCGTCATGGAACGGCTTTATGAAGTAGGTTTGGACCACAAAGAATGAATAAGCAGCTATTACAACCCCTTACCATAAATATACGGTAATCCACTTCCTGAAGTACTCTCTTTTTCCACATGGTTTCGACGTGAAACTGTTCCCTGCCATGAAATGTCACGCTGTGCACATTTCCATCTGCCATTACTTGGCGTAAAACTTTTCTGCAGCCTTCAGTGCGAAACATTACAGCAGAAGTTGGGAAGTAAGAAACATAGGGTCTGATTTATAATTTGACAGAGGGAATGCTCCATCACAAATGTGATGCGAACCCCCTGCATTTTATCCTATGGCACTTGTAATACTGTGGACGGGATATCCGCCAAGTTTGTGACAGAGTATCCTATCCGCCAAACTTTAAATCAGGCCAATAGTAAGCGGGTTGCAGCCTTGCAGTCTTGCAGGGCACCGTTAAACTCTGGCTGGCTAGGCGCTAGACGCAGTGTCAGGACTTCATTGTGGAGAATGTGCAGCATACATTTCTCAGAACTTCCGAATGTCAGGTTTGGGGGGGGGGGGGGGATGTCCGCTCCGGGCGGCACGAGTTTTAGGGGCAGCGGTGGCGGCCTCCCCGGACCCCACCTCTCCCACTCCACGGTCTTCCATGCGTTTGCAGCTGTGCAGCAATCACAGGAATCTCGCCAGCTCCTGACCCCCTCCCTCCCTCCTCCCCCCCCCCCCGCTCTTATGGATGCCACCGGTGTCAATGGATGGGACCGCCACGGGCGGAAAAGTGGCTAGCTACGCCTGAACTTTGTTAAAAACTGATCCTGTTCTTTATTGCTGCCCTATCATGGAAAGACATCGGATGCCTTGGTGATTCTGGGCTTCGCGACATGCGCCCTAAAAATAAGGCTTTCAAGTATTCCATTCAAAAACTATGTTGATAAAGTTTCATCAAAAACAAATGCAACTCATTTCAACAAGTAAAATCATTTGCAGCAGCAAAAAGCGTGGCAAAGTTGCAGACAGTCTAGTCTAGAATACTCTTCCTGAAAGCTCCACAGCTTTTCAACAGGGCTCCAATGCTACTAATTAGCTTTTGGAAAGCCCTAAAGCCCCACTCCCTAACATTTAACTGTAACCCATTAAAAAAACAGCCAGCACTTTTTTTTGTTCCTTGAACACATTTAACTAGGCGTATTCTAGGTGCAATGAGAAAATGATATGTGTAGCATGAGTATGCAAATTTACAAGCTGCTTGAAATTTAAGGATGCAGACGCAGTGACCAGGACTCTACTAATCAACCCCAACATATACATGCTAGCAGACTTTAATACTTGGGATGGTAAGGAGGCTTTAAACTGCTACCAATCTTGGAAAATCACAACTGGGAAAGATTCCCGTAGACCGGCAACTCCCTCGGGAAGTGCCTGCCACCACAGGAACACAGTATCAAAATATCAGATATAGAAAGAATTTTGTGTGGCAAAAAGAAAATGTATTTCTAATAAATGTATTGTCCATGCATAAATCGGCAAACACGCATTTCACGATAATAATCGATTCATCAGGTCCCATTTAACAGTTCGAGTAGTCCAATAAAATACTCAATTCATATTTTTAAAGAAGGGTTTCCTATCCGTAGTGATATGCTCAAGTTTAAAATTAAGGGCAGCTCTAGTATAGCAAGAAGAGTAACCGGCACAGTGCCGCGCCACGATCAGAGTATCAGTCATACAGTGATCAGGGCGCAGCGCTATGCCGGCTACTCTACTTGTTAGACTAGCATTGCTTTAATTTGAAACTTGAGCATTTCGCTACAAATAGGAAATCCTTCTTTAAAAATATGAATTGAGTGATCTACTGTTCTGCTACCAATCTTGAGACTTCAACAGTTAATCTAGTTTTTAGCCAGTATCAATTCAATATAATCCATGTCACAATATAATATTCCAATTCATTACCTGATCCCTAATTGTCAATAAGAAAGGCATAAGATGTGTGAAAGGCCAAGTGGAACCTAGCTGGTGGCTGGATGCAGGGCCGGCTTTAGGGCGGTGCGCTCGGTGCCACCGCACCGGGTGCTGGCTTCCTGGGGGTGCTGGGTTTGAAAGTTTATTATGCTTTTGAAGCACCTGCTGCAGCGTTTCTTTCCCTGGCAATTACCAGGCCTCACATAAATGTCAAGATAATTCACGTGATTAATTATCTTCCTGGAGAGAGTTCAGTGTTTTGTATAGTTGAGATTTTGATTTAGGTTAAATTAGTGCAGAGGGTTAATATGCCTGCTGCAAAGGACGTGTACCAAGTAGATTACAGAGTGCGTATGATGTAAACAGATCAGCAGGTAACTGCTTTCAAAAGAGGCATCCTTTTGTTACTTGCAATTTATAACTTAAAGTCCTAATATAGAATAGTGAGCTATTAACTTTCATCCTAGAACTGCATACACACTGCAAAGTATACAGTATTTGAACATTGATTAATGTTGCAAAAAGGGTTAATTTGACTAGAAATCAATTCTTATTGTTAAAGAAAACTCCAGACTATGCTTTCTTTTTCGACTCTGAGTTTGTGTTCTCCACGCCAAGCACTCTTAAAGTATACTACCTACCAGTATGGATGACATGTGACTCCTACACTTTTAGTCCTTTGGCTTATGTAACATTTCCTATGCACTGATTTACACACGTATGATTGATTGTCTCCGTGTAATGTGCGTGTGATGCAAAGTGCTCGGACACCCTACACTGGTATGAGTGGCGCTATATAACTAATTCAATGCATCTGAGAGAGCGTGGTTTTGGAGACGTGGTCACTGTTAAAGGGTGCTAGTGAGAGAATCCGAGGTGGTCATTGGGGGGGCGCCAACAAACATTGTCGCACAGGGCGCCACCAGCACTAAAGTCGGCCCTGGCTGGATGGCACAGATACAGGCGATACCAACACACTTAATTAACAACTGAATACTAATCAAAACAGGCCTCCCGAGATCAGAACGATCTGCCACAAATTACTGCTCAACAGAGGCGTCAAACATAAACTGAAAACTGTCTTGGATGATCGTGCCCTGTGTGGTTTTGGCGCTCACTAGTAACGGTATTATTTCTATTTCTATCTATCGTTATAGTGGCATCCAATCCCCCAAAATTAAGATCCCTAGAGATCTATCTGGAAATTATCTGCACGCCCAAGCACGCATGAAATAGTTATCAGTTTTCATAATTCTGAATTATAAACATCGAACAGTACTGGTTATACAGAAATTCTTTTGAGTGACTCACCGCGGCCAGAAGAGGAGCCAGTGTCGGAGGCTACCACGTTCGTGCACTACACAGTGCCACAACGAGCTGAATACTGGATGCTCGTTTTATACCAAATCACCGACACCACGCGATATAACGTGGGTGTCAGATTTTCGAGGAAACTGAAAATTAGGAGTTGGAAGCTTACAATATTTTCCCTGCCTAAACAACGTCGGGGACGGAATTATAACCGGCAGAAAGGCAGATCGTATTTTCTCAGACCTACACAACCCTGAGGAAGTCGTGGGTCTCGATCCCAGACGACGAAACATGTGTTGGCTGGATCAACCACAGAAAGAAAATAAATCAAAAGAATTTCAGTATAACCAGTACTGTGCAATGTTTATAATTCATAATTATGAAAACTGATAACTATATCATGTGTGCTCAGGCGTGAAGATAAGAGGCGTCAAACATAGTCAACCCTGCAGGTCCCAAATAGTAACATACTCCGAGCACTGGCCTCCTCTAATGACAAAATGTATGGCAATAACACAGTTCATCTGGCAAATCCCTTCAACTAATATCTCATAGAGGTAATCATTATGAAATATTAAGGATGACTGTAACACAATCTATCTGGGCAGAACTCTGATCCACCTTTATTCTTTAGCGACTTCTGACACCTCTTGTGGATGCACCAGATCACAGAATGGACGGCCTCCTGCGACAAACACCATGGGACATCAGAGTAAGAATGTAAATAATTAACTACTCCCAAAATAAAGGGAGCTGCAGAGCTAAACATAGGTGCAAGCATAACACATATTTAAAAAATGTGTGTCGGTCTCACACTTTCTCATCCATCACATTGCTAAGCACTGCATCCCATAACACAATAACTGCACCACTGGGGTCATCATGCATGACACTTCCCAGAAAGGCTCAAAGCAAAGAAAAACACTCGCTCAACCACACACCCCATGTGGTGTTGGGTGTTACCATGTGGATAAAACCTTCAGCACTCCATATAGGGTTAGTAAGGGCCACACAAATACTGTAAATACTACAATACAACTCAACAAGTTTGCTCGGGAATCAATTTAGAAAAAATGTATACCGAATTGCAAAAAAATAAAGTACGTTATCTGATTCAGATACTCGGTTTTTAGTCTGGCTTCTCGATCAACCAAGTATTTTTGGTGCTGGTGGTGATGCACCACCACTTGCTAGTACTCAAAACCTAGGAAACTGTACATGTTTCAGAAATTATTTCAAGCATGGGATCATCATGTTAGAAGTGAGCAATAGAGATGTTGGCAATGTAGGAATGGTAATGTATTTCAGAGTTGTTATTTATTTTAGGGCTTGTTTGTTGAAGCACTAAATACTAATATCAAATTAAGCGTATGAATAGTCCAATCGGTATGCAAATAAATTCCACTGAAATTCACTATGTCTAAAATCATCTCATGCTTATTCGTTACCAATATGCTGAAGACCTGAATAAATGTCGATATTTACTGATACTTGGCACAGCTATACTTCTTAATTATTGTTTTTTTAACACATTAGAACAGCTGTTAGGTCTTGGCTTCATACAGATTTAACTGTTGGCAAGAGAACTATTGTATCTAATATAAAACTAGAGTAGGCTTATTGCCAACCCTTATGCATGATTTAATAGCTTTCTTGATCGTTTTGCTCATGATTTAATGACTTTCCTGTATCTAAGTTCCCTGCTCCTGATTTAGTGGCTTTCACCCCTTTTCTTGTGTTTGTTTCAGCCAAGGAGCACTTCGGCTCACAATGCCTTGATTGAGTTAGTTGTATACTTTCACCGCTGACTTGACAACCTGGCATTGCAGTGCACTAGGGATAATTTTCCTTTCCTGCCACCTCCTTTACAACTCACCTCGTATTCTTTATTTTGTGAAAAGTATCCCTCAGCACCCTTGTGCCTCTCCAGTTGCCTCACTCCTTTTGCAGCTCCACCTTTAAATAAGCAGAAAGCCATATTGGAATGGTTCCCAACCATCCAATATGGCCGCCTGTGTATGAGCAAGCACAGCTGTCACCTTGGAATAGTGGTTCTTAAAGTAAAAGAAAAAATAATTTCAATATGGCCACTGCAATACGCTACACCTTCACTACATCCTGAATGAAATTTTATTTTAGGCTATTGAAAATCAAGACATGTTCACTAATGCAAATGGGAAGAAAATGGCATATTACCAGATTCTGTTGCCAATTTAAGTACTATCCTGTTATACTTCTTATTGGCTCATCGGTGAAATATGGCTAAACCTAATTCACAAAACATACAATGCTTTGCTTTAATGGAAAATTTAATTATTGTGGGTACAAACTTAAAAGTAGAAAAGACGGCCAGCAGCGGAAAGAGATAATCAGACACAGTGGTTATATCAAAATACTAATTTATTGTAAACACATACTGTCTTAGGGAAAGGCAGGGCATTACACCAACCTTAGGGCAAACCAGGAACTTGGCACAGTATATATAAATAACAAAATTAACCACAATTGTAGGACAATTCCATATGAAAGGGTGTTATATGATGAGTTCCGGATTACTGAAGCTAGAGTTCCCAAGGGAAAGGATTCTTGAAACAAGTCTGTACGCATGTTTGAAGTAGTACAGGAATGGGTTGTAAGTGAAACAGCAAAACTTCCTTGTGAACTTGACTCTTAATCTTTATTACTTGAATAATACATTCATGAACGGCTCTCCTTGAGCAATGGGAAGCCATTTGTATAGGTCCCAAGGGGATTGTGGATACCTGCAAACATACATTCATTAACAAGCTCGGGTTGTTGGGCAAGTGGTCGCAAACCACAATGGGTTGGGGATAAAAATTACACACTGAAGAATGCCGGCTCTCTGGGATTCCCAAACCCTGATTTAATCAACAAATCCTCATGCCATGTTAGGGTGATAAACAAAGTAAGTATGAAGACTTAGAATGCTGAATGAAGTGGATTGGTAAAGGTCATCAAAGTATCACACGTTTTTGTTCAGGTTCTGTATTGTGTAATCAATAGTGCTTCCTTGGGTGTCTATTAGTCACAGATGCCTAGAGAAGGATTGGATATGACTGGTATGTGTTGCTGGACGTATGTAGCTTCACAACACAGGGTTCATCAGCACAGTTATGAGTCCTGCACACCCCTGAGATACATAATACATTCATTTTTACAAACCTTGTTCACTAGAACATGTTTGATAAATTCCTACACCAAGGGATTTAGAATTTTGGGGTGCAAAAAAAGAGCACCTATTCTGAGGTTTGCCCATAAATGGGGCATAACAAGCAGATGTTGGTGCACACTACAACAAACTACAGAATGTCTTGGTATTTATTTGTCCTTTTCCCATTGTAAATTTCAGCAAGTTTATCATTATTATTAAGGGATTTGTAAAGAGCATAACTGCCCTAAGGATTCCCAGTGCTAAGAGGTCAGATAACTGATAGGTGTTGGCCGGTCTTTAGAGGTATTGCTTAAACAACCAGGTTTTAATCGCTTTGCGGATCTGTAATTCTTTATCCATCAACCTATATTCCAGTGGTAAAGAATTCCAGAGTTTAGGAGCAAGGTGGGAGAAGGATCTTCCTCCCCATCTCTCCCTCCTGACCTTTGTTGGTTTTAGGTGTTCCTCCGTGCTTGATCGCAGCCGCCTGATTTGGATGTAAGGGGATACTAGCCTCTTGATTTTTTGGGGCCCTTTATTATGGCAAGCTCTGTGGGTGATGACCAGTATTTTGAATTTTATTCTAGCTTCTACAGGGAGCCAATGAAGTCCGATTAAGTGTTTTTTCACTGACTCCCGTGCAAGGACATTGCACAGCAGCCTTGCAGCTGCATTCAGAACCACCTGCAGTCTGTGGGTTACAAATTTGGGTGCCCCCAGGAACAATGAGCTTCCATAATCTAACCGCGAGGTGACTAAAGAATGGACCACTGTCTTCCTCAGCTGTATAGGAATCCTGTCTAGAATTTTCCGAAGGGTTCTAAGTAGTCCAAAACAGGTCGCTGTAACCTTCTTAGCCTGTGTCACCATAGAGAGATCAGTTTCTAACCAGAAGCCTAGATGTTTTTCCTATTTCTGTGGGGATAGGTGGATTGCCTAGACAAGCAGGCCAGCCTATGGTGGGCTGGGTATTGCTTTACTTCCGAGCAATAGTAACTCAGTTTTGTCCCCATTTAATTTTAGAGAACTTGTTGTCATCCACTCTTTAACTCTTATCAAGCAGGAAGATAATCTCTCACCATCCTTGCTATTTTTTGTTTGTTTGACCTACCAAAATGTATAAAGGGGTGCTAACTTTATTGCACCCGGTAATTAGTGGAGAAGCAAAGTTCGGATAACTAGTAAATGTGATCCCTGTGCAAATAGATGTTTGCACAGGCATCAAAATCCTGAGCACTCGTAACTGAGTCCTAAGAGAAATGCATGTTTTTCTGCACTGGGCTAAATAATTGAAAACCCAACTAGACTCGCGTGTAAGCAAACCATTCTACTCTTTTGTTTTTGGAGCAAATCTTTTGAATATGTGAATGTTAAGTATGTGTCTGGGATTTAAGAAGCCTTTCAGCCTTTTTTTGAGGAGCTAATCATGCATGCAAATATTTCGGGTGGCTTTCTTTACCTAGACTGAGTTCCAAAGTCAGATTCTCTATTTCATACCTCCATGAATCTGCCAGGAATTCGTAAACAGACTGAAAGAAGCCAGAAGAATAGGATTTGCTGTACCCTCTGGCTGCAGCACCACTCTAATCTGGCTGCACCACCACTGACTTGCAATTAATAGTGAACTTTAACTAAATTCCACACGCATTGTGCAAAAAAAACATATGTTCTGATTAGCACAATTTTGATTGCAACACGGAAGAAAGCAGGAATGCGTCTTATCAATCGCAGTGAGTGGGCAAGAGAGAAGTTGTTTTCGAAACTAGTGGAAAGGACAAAGTGGCATTGGAGCAGATCCCAAGGCAGACTGAATCACCATTCTTTTCAAATAAATTACGCTGGAGTGATCCACCTTGGAGAGGCAGATCGAATCCAGCACTGACTATGTGGAACCTAACAGATCTCTAATTGCAAACTCCTCTCTGGCTCTATGAAGAAGAGATAAACCAAATCCATCATCAGAGCAAGCAATTTTTCATTGCATGGATTTGCATGCTTGGCTTCCACCCTGAGTTTACATCTGAAGGCAACATCCCTTAATGTACGTGTCCGTGCACTGCTGCAGATTAAAAACTAGGGAACCAGGAAGTCAGAGCTCTAGTCCATACTTACTCATCTCCCAGGCGGGATCGAGTACTGAAACCAAGCTAGTAGTAAGCTAACAACCTGTCTTAAACCAACCATATTCAAACCAAATCTTAGAGAGGTAACACAACCCCTCCAAGACTGTGCAGCAAAACATTGCCTTGTCAATGACGCTCACCGGGCCTCAGAAGATGCACAGAAGGGCTCTAGTGAACAGCAGAGGATTTAATCATCTCTCTAGACAAGGAACACCAGCCTGCATGCAGATTCCTCAATCTCTATGTGTCCCATGATGTATCAGACCATTTCATGCTGTTCAAATTCAGCCGCGGCCCGTGGAGGGAGTTCCGTGGGGCGGTAAGGCGGGGAGGGGCAGGGTGGGGGGTTCTAAATACCCTGCCCCTCCCGCGCCCCGCCTTACCACCCCACGGAACTCCCTCCACGGGCCGCGGCTGTTCAAATTGCTGTCACATAGGATTGGAACTTGGAGCAATATCCTTCAGTGGATTCAAGTATTTGCTGAAATCTTCACCTAACAAATCAGAATTGAATGTTCTGAATTTTCTCAAAGAATGTTCGTCGTGCGGTTGCCTGAAGGTTTCATCCCCACTCCTCAATTTTTTAAAATATGGATGCAATTATTAGCAAACCTAATTAAGAAGCACCACCTGTGATCCCAGATGCTTATGAGTGAAACCCCAAAAACATCAACTTGGAATGTTAAATGTGGAACATGGATGCTAATAAGTCAAAAGGCAGTGTTGCTGGTATTGAGCAGTGGAGAGGAAAACATGGCTTTATGCATTTGAATTTAACCCTGGATGCAGCTCAAATCACAAGAAAAATGGTAAAAATCTAGAGGGCCTTATTTGATTCACAAATGTTCTCATTCATTAAGTAAAACAATAGTTCATTGGCATAATATCTTAACGTTCAATTTCAAACTGTCTCTACACTGAAAGTGCTCCCCTTCTACATACCACTGACTGAGGAGCTTGATTAGGCGGCCAAACCATGCTCTACTAGGGCCTGTTAATATTGATAGAATCGATGCCAATGAATATAATGATACATTTGCACGTAAGAACGAAATCACATCACTATTATCAAATTCGCCCATCATGAACTCTCCATCAACCCCGACTCAGAAATACGGTCAGGCAGGCTCTGCAACCTAGGCCTGAGGTTACTGACTGACAGGTCGCAGGTGTGGGGGCACATAGCCGATAAACAAATGCGCGAACAGAAAACTCAGGTCAATCTACACACTTTGTGCCTCAAATGATCAGCACATCCCACTCAGACCAACAACCAAACCATGCTGTACTTGAGCTTACTGGTGTGCAGCACTGTAGCCAATGTACACAGCAACCCATTTGTGACCAGGGCCCATGGGGTTTTACTGCTGGTGAAGTAAGTTCACTAAATCTTAGGCTATGCAAGTATAGATGTTAAAACGGTATAGCAATATAGGTGTTAATTACCCATAAAAGGGTTAGTTTTAAACATGTACGAAACAGATCAGTGCTGGATCAGCGCTGTAGCTGTGGCTGAGAGCTCCAGCAGACCTGCCAACACCAAACAATCCTTCTGAGCGACCACATGGGCTTAAAACCTGGAAGAGAACAACTTGGCAAGAACAAAGTGTGCATGGGCAAGTCTCAGGGGCTAAGTGGCAGACTAGGCTCTCAGTGTGTAAAAACCTGTTTGATATGAAATATATTTTTTTACATATTCATCAACTCATTCTGACTGCGTTAAGGGATTTATCCTATTTCTAACACAGCAGAACATTGGATCATAAGCTGCAGGGCTCCAAATGAAATAGAGGAGGGTCCCAGAGAAAGCAGATTCAAAATACAAAACACATTTTCTATTTTATTGTAGAAAGTCCAGCACTTTCTGGTGCTACTGTGCACCAGCGTTAAAAAAGAAATGGGTCGTTAAGCAGAAAGAATTGTTATAGTGTGGCTTGTGCTGCCACAAAATAGGTTCTGGTACCACACCTACGTAGAACAGTCAACATTGTATTTGCTTACGTGTAATTATGTGAAATTTTGCAAATATTGCACAAAATAAAGCAACCTACAAAAATGGCATTTAATGCTATATTTTAGCATGCTAAGATTTTGCCACAAACAATTACACCACCTGGCATAATGGCATAATGTCAGGAATTTTGCATAACACAAAAACCACGAAATGATGCAAGATTTCACCAGTCAAATGGAACTTTAACCCGAACATTCAAGAGAGATAAATATAAGCACGTGGACGGACCAATAATCCACAGAGAGGTACTAAAAATTGTTAACAAAGACAACTATATAAGGCTGCAAGCTCCCAGCAGAAGAACTCGGACCACGCACAGGACTACTCTTTATGACTTAGAATTCACTATCTATATGTAGTTGTACACATTGCAACAAGAGAATTCCAAGTGGAGAATGTTAGAGCTATGAACCTTCTGCTCATTTAAATCCATGACCTAGTTTGTACTCTCTTTAGCGCCTGTCCAATCCTCATACACCACACCCCACCACTGCGTCACTACTCTGCACAGTCTACTGCCAGGTCTCAGCAAGCAGCTACGGTTCCATGCAACCATTCTCTACAGTGCAAGTCCAATACTCTGGTTTCTTCTCAGGTCAATTCAATATCTGTCCTCTTCTGCTCAAACAGTATGTTTTTGATGCTTTCTTCCTCCTGCATGGTTTACGTTCTCAACCTTTCGCCCTCCTCCTCCTCATGTTCCATTCTACTCACCTTAACAATCAGAATCTTTCTGCAATTCCCAGATTCAGGAGGGCCAGACAGGGTGGGGAGTCCTTCTCCTACCTAGGTCCCAAATTATGGAGTTTTCTACCTCTCTCTTTGAGAGCCTGTACATCTTTCTGTAGTTTCTGTAAACTCTTAAAAACCTGTCGATTCTAACTATGTTTCCTGCCCTGTGTTTGCCCATTGGGGCAGTTATGCGCTCTACAAACTCAATAATAATTTCAGGAGTGTGCCTGGGCTCCTTCTGGTCTTTTCGACCACATTCCTACTCCAAGCACAAACCTCAAACTCGTTTCCCATCCAGTGCCCTGGGAGGACATAGTAACCTGTGTACCTGATATGAGTCAACATAATGACGAGGGGAGGTGGTGTGGGGATATGTGTGTGTGTGCACACACACATGCATGTGTGTGTGTTTGTGTGTTGATGCCCTTATTGATGTACGCCTGGGACACTGTTTTTAAAAGTAAAGAAGTGTAATGCCCTGGGTCACGTTCTCGCTGTGACAAACTTATCTATAAATGAATGGATCGCTTTATGAGGTGTATATTTCATTCAACACTGCCAGTACCCGGGAAGGCAAATTACTAAATCAGCAAACACACCAGTGGAATAGAAACCCTGACAATCTTATTATTAGCATATAGTAGGCATTGAGAAATCTGTTATACATTGGCTAGATCTAAACAGAGACAAATCCTGGTGGTTGTGACGTGATGGGACTGGTATCTTGGATTCCAGGCCACTGGTTTCTCTGGTCCTTCTAGAGCAGTGGTTGCGCCACACCCAGTGGGAAAAAAACGGGCCCCCTGACAATTTTTCACAAATATTCTATGAAATTGGCCTCAGTGTGATTAATAGAAATGGGGGTGGAGGTTTCACAGAATATTTGGAGTTCCTTCTCTTCGGACACTTTCTCCCAGCAAGGATATTAATAACAAAAGACGTTAGTAATGGCCAATTGCTGAGTGGCTTACTGCCGCTCGTTTTTTTTAGCTTAAAACAATGCACTGATATCACCATAATGCTTCTTTTGTCCGTAGCCTGGCACCCTCCCTCCCCCTGGGATCACTTAAGGCACCTCTAGGGGGCCACACTCCCAGTTTGAAGACCCCTCCTCTATAGCAAATTTTATCCGACTTTCCCTCACAGAGGAGACCTACGTGAGTCCATCTATTTTTATCCAGGTATTTCTTTCCACATGAAAACCCTCACAATCCCCTTTCTTTCTTCCTCACAGTTCTCTGCTCTTCCTCCCACCTAGTTCCCTATCGCTTTCCGTCCGCTCCCTGCTGGCTCAGTTGCAAATGCTCTGCTCATCTCCTGATGGTTCCATGCCGACCCGCCTCTTTTCTCACTAACACATGGCCCAGCTGTGGCTTGCTTCCCGTGTCTATTGTGCACCCGCTTTGCATAGCTGGGATGTGTCAACTTCGCTCTAGAACAGAGGACAGCTGGATCATGTGCCGGCTGATGCTCTGGGATTGGTCGGAGGTATCAACGCTACACCCCTTTTGACTGGCAGGTCTTTCCAGACTCCTGAAAAATTGACATCTGCAGGCACTCCAGAGAGTGACACACATAGCATTTCCGAGCCATAGTTTTCCAGATGCAGGGGGGCACAAGCTCTGCCAGCATACTCCGAAACTGCACGAATGAACACACCAGCCACTCCGGTCACTCATGAAGGGATGGAGGACCGAACCACCTCCGAACCCCAAGGGTGCTAGGAGTCCCTCATACTACAGGTCCTTACTCAAATATCACTCAAAACCGTTGATATTTACTCAGGCCTGGTGTACCCAAATATTTGTCAATGGCTGGGCGGCCCAACACAGTCTCCTAGGGCTTATGCTGGTTCTGTAGCTCATTCATTAACTGGAAGATATATTCTTTTTCAGTGATCAAGCGTCCCCTCAAGATGTGACCAGCAGTTTAGGTAATCCAACAGATTCAAAGGTGCCCTGAGCAATGATTCTGATTGACTTAGGGATATCTCATGTTAAAACGCCCTACAATGCTTATTAAACGCTATCACAATCCCTAGCATTACAGCATTTGAGCACTAAAAAATGAGACAAAATCCTTGTGGTTTCAACCGCCTCATGGATGCTTCAAAAGTAGCATGTGCTAATTTAGCATCAGAGCTGCAATAGCACCCCTAAGTAAAGCTAACCAATTTTTTTTAACCTTTTAAAAATGTTATAGCACTTTACTTATTGCTTTGGTATGCTGCTAGATGCTATTTGTCTCTCAACAGCTTCCATCCAGCTATGCGTGAGTGTCTTCATATCTTTAGGGCTACCATTGAATTTGTTTTCTGATTCTTCCGTGGCCCGAGTGATGCAAACTTTCAAACAAGCACACAAAGGGCCATGCATGTTATGCCCCAAAATGTCTGTTCTCCTTTTTGATAGGCAGAACCTGCTTACATCATATCTCTTCCCCTTGCCTATCCCATCCATAGCCTCCTCCAGCCATTCAAACTCAGCCCAGGGATGACTGTCTTGTTCAACAACCATATTGAGTTATATCTGTGGAGTTGTGAAGTCACTCTCTTTTCACCAGTGCCAGCTGCATTGCATTATATCTCTTACTCTCATGGCGGACAAAGAACCCGTGCTGAGCTCTCCAATCAATTCTAAAATGGATCACTTCAATAATCTATCGGTTGGCCTTCACAAATGTCACATATGTAGATTTCAAAACCGAGCATGTGTCCAAAATATAGTTGTGTATGGGAAGGAAAGTCATCCATGTACTTTATATAGGCTACAGGATTCTTTCCTACTCAACAGACCTCTGTGCTGAGCGTGTTAGTGTATTCATTGCTACTACACAGCCAGGACTCTCAGATCTATTGACTCGAATAGGTATATTGCCCCCCGACATTTAACATTTATTATAAACAACAAGAATCACTGTTAGCCATCAAAGGTTCAGTCTTGTGAAAGGTTTTGTCTTATGCTTTAAATTCTCTACCTTTTTTACTCGTCTGTAGGAAATTTCTGAGAACACATTTGGTGTTATTTAACCCTCATCAAGTGAAACAACCCCCTGAACCATTTGACCCAAAGAAAGTACATTTTACCTTTTAAAGCACTGAATTTACATTTGCTCTGTGCGTTCAAATGAAGGAATTTCCTCTTTCGCATTGGGTTTATGATCCTGAACCATAAGTTAAAGGAATATCACCCAGGGGTATTAGGTGTCTCCTAACAGCATGCATGCCCTGTTGATGTGAGGGGTATTGTAAACAACATATAGGGCTTGAAGCCTGCCCATTACTTTGCGTTTGCTGGCTTGATTGTCAATCTTGTTAGCTGCCTCCTAATTAGCCACCATATGCCTCGTGTCACTTCCTTTTATTTGTCTGGAGCACGGAACAAGTACCAATTGAATTTGTGTCCTTCCACTGCTCGTGCTGTGATTCAGGCATTTTTCTTTTTTACTTTTGTTTTGTGTCCAGCATTTTTTTCTACCTTTGACTTTGTTCTACTTGACTCTTCTTTTTTTGGCCGTGCTATCTTTTACTTTGGTTTGCCTAATTTCTTTTGCAATTCAGCACTTCCTTTTACAGGAACAAATAAATGACACAGACTATTAAAGCTGTCTGTGTGACTGCATATTTGCGACAGACCCTTGAAGCGGCTACCTCACTCCACTCCAATCTACCCCACTCTATTTTAATCTACCTCAATATAGCCCACTCTACTCCACTCCAATATACCCCTCCGCTCCACTCCAATCTACCCCAGCTCCACTCCAATCTACCCAAGACTACCCCACGCCAAACTAATCTATTCCAATTTACCCCACTCAAATCTACCACACTCTACCCCAATTTACCTCACTCCAGTCTATCCTACTCCAATCTACCACACTCTCCCCAGCCCAATCTACCCCAATCGACTCTACACCAGTATACCCCAATCTAACCCACCCCAATCTATCCCATTCCATTCTACTTTACTCTATCACAAGCTACCCAACTCCACTCTAACCCAATCTACCCCTCTTCACTCTACCTCAATCTACCCATCTCCAATCTACCCCATTCCAATTTACCCCACTCCACTCCACTTCTCTACAATTTACCCCAATCTACCCTACTCTATTCTACCCCACTCTAAACCATTTCATCCAATATACCCCACCCCACTCCACCCAAATCTACCCCACTCCACTTTGCTCCACTCTACACCAATCTACCCAACTCCACTTTACCCCAAACTACACCACTTCACTCTACCTCAATCTACCCCACTGCACTCTACCCCCAATCTATCCCACTCCAACCTACCCCATTCCACTCCACTCTAATCTACACCATTTGGCTCACTCCAATCTACCACACTCTACCTCCACTTCACTCAAATCTACCCCACCTCAATCTACCCTACTCTACCCCACTCCACCCAACCCCATTCTACCCCAAGTTACCTAATCTACCCCAATTGACTCTACTCCACTCTATCCCAATCTACACAGCTGCACTTTAGCCCACTCCTCCCCACCTCGGTCTACCCCATTCAAAACCATTGCACCCTGCCCCAATTTACTCCACTCTAAAGAACGGTATTCTACCCCACTCTGCTCTACCCTAATCTACCTCAATCTACTCTACCCCACTCCAATCTACCCCAATCTACCCAACTCTACTCCAATCTACTTCACTTCACTCTACCCTAATCTATCCCACCCCAATCTACCTGAATATACCCCCACTATACCTCACCCCACTCCACCCAAATCAACCCCACTCCACTCTACTGCAATCTAGTCCACTAGACTCCACTACAATCTAGCCTAATGTACTCCACTCAAATCCCACTCTACCCCACTCCACCCTACCTACACAATACTTTATGTGAGATACCTATATTCCTGGGGAAGAAGCCTGACCCCATAGGTGAAATATTTGAGCACCAAAACATGTTGATACAAAATATAATCGGGTCCCTTGCTCTGCCTTTCTGTTTTTAACCTTGTGGTAAACAACATTTTACCTCACCCATATATCACTTTAATATCAATCTAACAGTGTAACAAAGGGAAAACATAAATGTTGACATAAATGACATAACCGCACCCAACCTAGGGAACCCATAGCTAGGAGACTGTACGAACAGTCAGCAGTAGTACTCGTGAATGCTTCTTAATGCAAAATATGGAGCCCACTGATGAAGAGTATCACACTAGTTAGGTGAGTGTTAATCATCCTGTATGAGTTCATGAATGTATGTGAATTCCATAAGAGGTTTTTCTGTTTCTTCCTGATGTTTTGTACTTCTTGTATGTTTATGGAAACGCATCTCATTAACTCTTTAGTGTCTTAGCTACCTGTATTTTACCTGTCCTGTATGTATGAGAGAATTGTGTTATGTTCCTTCTACTACTGCCACGTGTGCTTAACTTTTATTTGTGTTAGAGAAGGTTGTGCTGCTGCTATCCATGCTGTATTTTCATTGTGTTGTGAAGCTAGACAAAATAAAAAAAAGATTCATATTGCAAATGTTTGATTACATTTATGATGTGAGTGAAAGAGTAAACCCTAGTAAAATATGTGAGCTGACTTTACTTTTGAATTTACGAGGGAAACAAGCATTTTTTTTTTTTAATGGAGTTGTCGACTTTGCAAAATTTTAAAACCTATCTAACTGTAAAAATGTCAAGTGGCCAAATTTGGGATTTTATCAAACAGCACTGAGCTGTGGTTTTCAGCCCATGATGAAACTGACAACAGCAAAACTAGAAGACCCGCAATGCAACCAGCTGTTGTTTGGAAAACAACAAAAATAGAAGATAATATCCTCTGTCCTGCTGCCAATGTGGAGAGTTGTGAAATGCAAAATAAAAGATGGTTTCTGGTGTTCTTGGGTTTTTTCTTGTGCGCAATGAGAGGTTACACAGCCCAGTGGGAGAGAAGACTGCCTCATTTACCAAAACAATCCAAGCAACAAACGTTAGTTAGATGTGTCTAAAGATACTCAGATTGGAGGTATAATGTCCCGTCACTGCTATTCCCGAACATGTCCTTGGCCTAGAACGTGGTGGGATAATGTTTGCCCGTTTACAGCACTACAGTGAAGTGTCCTCCACTGCAGAAGTGCAGCACGAGCTGCAGGTGCTGCCCGGCGGGGGCCGCCAGTGATTTCCTCAGAGCAGGCCTTTGCTAAGATAGCGCTCTGGGCGTGGGCGGACAGACATTTGACGCCCTTGCTGATGGTGGTGAATTAAATGAGGCAGCAGGGGGTCCCTTTTGTGACCACTGGTCAGCTCCCCTAGAGCGCCCGAATCATCGATAGTTTAGCTGTCTTATGCAGATGATGGTTTTGTTGATGTGTGCCAGCAGGGGTCAAAGGGTGAAGGGAGGGCAAGGAAGGGTACCAAAGAGGTGTTACAAAAAAAAAATCACCCATGATATAATAATGAAGGACTGAAATCCCTTTAAACTGGCCAAGCCCACAGAAA
The DNA here is from genome assembly GCF_964204655.1 of Triturus cristatus. Taxonomy (NCBI): domain Eukaryota; kingdom Metazoa; phylum Chordata; class Amphibia; order Caudata; family Salamandridae; genus Triturus; species Triturus cristatus. The sequence goes on from NC_140588.1 coordinate 511,660,116, forward strand.
CAAACAGACAAGGACAAGGCTGGAGCAAGATGAGAACAGCGCTGCTGTTGGCATAACCTCAATACACACAGCTCCAGTCTATGCTCCCCGCAGAATATTGGCGCTCTGGGGTGGGACCAGCCTGCCCATGCTAAAGGCCGACCCTGGTTATGCATCAAACATCTTCTTCCACCAAGTCATGATCCTAACCTCCTGTATGTGGTTGATTCAGTGTGATTTAGCAGTTATGTGAAGAGAGCACGGGACCCACGTCTGGGCATGCCCGTCCCACTCGGGGGGACAAATGCAAAAACAACAACTGATGGACAGAATGCAGAACAATATCATACATTCACCCCAGTACAGAGATCTGGGCTTAAATCCATCGTTTTTTTGCTCACCATGCCATTCCAGTTTGGAACCAGCCATATTGTGTGGCTTTTGCTTTCTCGCCCCAGGTGTGCCGGGTATGCCCAGACGTTGGTCCTGGGTTCACTGTGCCACTGGAATCAAGCTATCCTGGCTGAAGAGGCGCGAAACCCCGAAACCGGTCCTAGGATGCTTGTTTCCGGTCCAGGGAGGACCTGGCTTGGCAGTTTGGGCTGGACTGTTCCCATGAGGCACAGGGTCAAGACTGATTTGCATATGGCCAGGTCTAAACTGGGGTGGCATGGTGAGCAAAAGAATCATGGATTTAACCCAGATCTCTTGACTGGGGGTGAATGTTTTGAATTGTTTTGCATTCCGTCCATCAATTGTGTGTCTTTTGCTCTCTTGCAAAGAAGGCACCAACATCACAAAGTGATGGGTGACTGTCGTATAAATGAAAACCCTTGGTGAGGGCTGCAATCCGTCAAGTTTTTCCTCTGGAATTTCCAGAAAAGTCGTTCAGTGAGTTTTTTTTTGTATGATTTATCTAGCAAGCAAGAAGCTATATATACACTATGCATACTGGCGGCCAAGCCTTCCACAGCAGTGCTATGGAAGAATGCCTGATATACTGAGTATGGAGAGACCAGGCCTGCGAGAAAAAGCAGAGCCCGTCCTTATTAGGCGGGAACAGCTGCTGTTTATTTTATTGATCATGAATATACACAGTGACTTTAACTGGGCATTTAATACTGGCTGCAGAGCAGCTGGTGACCCTGTTTTCCCCTTCCTTTCCTAAAACCCTCGGCATTGCGCTGCGCATGAGTGCCCGAAGCACAGAGAGCAGCTGGGAAGGAAACAATTGAATTAAGGCAGAGATCTCCAACACCGAGACATCTCTTGTCAAAAGCCAAGGTGACATGATGCTGTCATGTAATCTCTCAGCCGTGCTCTACTTTCAAGTCAGTGCCCTCTATGAACCTTCATTGAAGCACGTGAAGGCCACCCGCTGACAGGTGGACACTAAGGTCTCCCTCCGAGCGTGGATCCCTGTCCAATCTCATCAGTAAAGCCAATATGGCGGCATGGAATCAGCATGGGCTTCGGAATATGAGATTCCGAGTCACGGTTGATTTGTAAAGAAACAGGTGCCGTAGACTATATCTTCTATGTTATCATTCTGGTAACCACCAGGAGTGGCCCTGACCAAAATTAACCTATGGACGTCATTTGGTGGTCGCCAGGGGTCGTAGCTGTAATGCCTGGCTTGCCCCTTGTTACCCCTGGCACTTCTCGTGTGACCCCTGGCCTCAGAAGTGACAAATTCATTGCCTGGAACACAGAGGCAGCTCGTCCTAATGAACGCTGGTTGGAACTCCACTCGCCTGGTTTCTGTAAAACATTTAATATTCGAATAGTTAACCATATTATTTATTAGTGTAATAAAAAAATGGATTACATTAGCTGGAATATGACCGTGTCTGGAAGCTAAGGTAAGTAAAAAAGCTGTTAAATGTATGCTGTATGCATGCTTGCCGGTGAGAGTGTGTTTATGTGCGTGAGTGTCTGAATGTGTTAGTATGTGTAAGCATGTGTGTGTGAGGCAAAGTAAAGGTTAAAGGGCATGCAATATCACTTTCGCTACCCCAGGCATTTTGGTGAATTGATGTTTTGGAATTCACCCTCCTATAGAGCCACCATTAACCTCCAGTTTAGATTGTTTGTCCATGTGATACCTACAATTAGTGCTGCAGTTTGACGTGGCACAAGGCCACTTTGTTGCCTAGTAAGTTTTTTGGGGTTGGTCAGAAGAGTAGTGTCAGGTGGTAACTGTTATGCACATCTTCTATCAGTGCCTGCTCTGCTGCAAAGCAGACATGGCTTGTTTGCATGGACATGTGTCCATTGCAGATGAGTGCTTCCTCCCCTGGTACTGCTATCACTTTTTGTACCACAGTTCTTGGCGCCTACTCTGAGCAGAGTGAAAAAAAGCATTTTAAAGTGTTGTCTGACAGAGTGCGCAGGGTGCACCTGCAGATCTCCCCCAGCAGTACCCTACCAATCACTGAGGGAGTGAGCCTTAAAAGTCTCCTGCCCAGGATAAGGGAATGGCCACTGCAGCGGTCTGCCAAGGGGTTGTAATTCCACCCAGCACTCCAGTGGAATGCTGTGCAAAACTAACACAGGTAACACTACTTTCTACCAGCTATCTGCATGGTAGGCTTGTTATTCTGTAATATCTATATGCCACACATTAACATCCCAGTGGAATCTTTTGCTATCCACCTCAAAGTGTTCTCACAAAAGTAGAAATTCTTCAAGTGAAGTGCAAACTTTCTGAAAACATAATTCTTAAATTACAAATGGACAGTTCGCACTTCTTTTTAATGCATAATTAGGCATTCTCCAAACCGTAGGCATAGGGCATATTTACAAGGAGATATCGTCACCAGAACATAATTTTTAGTGACGTTCTGGTGGCGATATGCCCTTCTATATATTTACAAAGCGCTGTTAAGCCACTTTTTGTGGCTTAATGCCACCTTGTAAAATGGCCCTTTACACAAAACACTTAGCGTGAAAGTGGCGTACAATGGGTGTTTCTGTGGGTATTCCACCACAACACCCATTGCTTTTGACGCCGCCCCAGAGGTACAAGGAGGTGTAAATCTGAGGCACCGCCAAAAACTGCATGCAAGAGCAGGCATTAGAATGGTGAAACTAGGAGAAATACACTTATTTCTCCTCAGTTTTGCTTTTTCTATGAGTGCTGAATTCTGCAGCACACACAGAAAGAGCAAAATTAAATTAATGATTGTTTATGTGCGGGAAGGTTTCCCTTTCTGCACATAAATCATCATTAAATAATTACGATTTGCTACTTCTATGTGTGCTGCATTCTGCAGCCCACATAGATGTAACAAATCACCATTAGTGATTGTTTATGTGCAGGAAGGGACACCTTGCAGCACATAAACAATCATTCCGTGTAACGCAGGCACCCTTGCGCAATGGTGCAAGGGTGCCTGCATTGGTGCTAGGCAGCTAAATTTAGCACCAGCACTAGGAAAAACACAGGGGTGTTCCATATTCTTGTGAATACGGCGCATCCCTGAAAATTTTGGAGCGCGACACTGCCAAATTTGGCGCAGCTCCGCGTTCTGACATTTTCTTGTAAATATTCCCTCTAGTGCGCACCTCACATTTTTCTTATTCTGCCTTTTGGAAATACGAATATGTAAATGCATTTTGTGCACTGGCACCTAATTACATACTGAACAATCTGCTTAATATTTTGTCTCTTTGCTATTTAAGCTCAATATTTCCAAATTAATCGAATTGAGAAAGAAAAAATGATGACTCCATTTAAGCCGACTGGCAGTTCAAAAGTAAAATGCTGGTACTGCTCATCAATTTAGGGCCGGATATACTAACATTGGGAATAGTGATTTCCAAATTGCGAATTTCTCTGCATCCCAAATATGAAATTACTATTCCCAGAAAGAATCAAAAATGCAAAAATAAAAGTTTAATGCATTAAACTTTTATTTTTGCATTTTTGATTCTTTCTGGGTCACAAATCGAAATTCTTCATGAATATTGATGAGGTAGGTCGCTGTTTGCGACCCATTAGGAGTGATAGCCATCAAAAGAATGTTGGCTGCTGTGGTCATCCAACTACTATGTCTGTGACTGCTTTTAAATATATAAATCTATTTTTTTTAAAAAGGCAACCCATTTTCCTTTAAGAAAAATGGAATCCATTATCAAAAATAAAAAAAAGTGTATGTTGCATTTTTTAAGAGTAGGCAATGGTCCATAGGATCCCTAGGACCACTGTCTACTGTTAAAAAAAGTTTTGTCAACATTCACAAAGGGGAAGGGGTCCAAAAGGCCCCTTCCTGTTTACAAATGGCTTAGAGCCTCCTTTTAGGAGGTGGTAAAAGATCCATTATGTTTACCCGAATTCGATCGCAAATTCATTAATACATACCACTACGATTACACACATTGCTAGTCTGCAAAATCGCAGTTTGATGTTTGTGCATTAAAAAAGCATTTTTGTTTGAGGTTGTTGGGTGGGTTTGTGACCTCAAGAATACTTCGTACATCTGGCCCATATTTCTTGTGAATCTTGATATAAATAAACGTTTTCACGTAAGTAAAATGTTAAAGAATATGTTGGGAAAAGCTCTGAGAAAAACATATGAATGTACAAGAATACTTCGTACATCTGGCCCATGATTCTTGTGAATCTTGATATAAATAAACGTTTTCACGTAAGTAGAATGTTAAAGAATATGTTGGGAAAAGCTCTGAGAAAAACATATGAATGTACAAGCTATGTACGTTATTGTGGGCATATTGAACTATTTAGATTGTCTCTTTCTGTGATGACTATCTTCATTCTAAATATATACTTTATGTAACTTAACAGAGTTATTCTTACTCCATATCATCAAGAAATTGGTACTGATAAAACTAAATAGAATACGGAGTGGAACAAAGAATGAAATGAATCTTATGAACATCTGTGAATGCTCGCCTGTACTTATTGCAAGGGTGGTCGTCAGCAGGATTCAATAAAATCTCCCCATATGCTCTCATGTTATGCCCATCTTTGGCCATTTATGATACAGACACTGTAGCAGACTGCCAAATGCAGCTACAGATCTACTAAAAGAAGACGAAGACCTAAGATGTCTGCCTACGTCATTATTCCTATACTTTGCAGCTGTACGAGAGCTGTACTCTAAAAACACGCAGCTTCTGCAAAAACTGCATGTCCACCATGTCTTCCCTGAGCACAGATATGTAGATCATTGAGAATATAGCAGGCCCATACATTTTTCATTTCAGGCATTTTGTATGGAGCTATCATTGAATGTTGCTAAGATGGCTGTATGTGAAAATCTTGGTACAGTAACATTGATAATACAAACATTAATTTTATATCTTGAATCGAAAACTAATATATTTTTGGGGTAACAAGAGAGGTTTTAATTGATCCCTCCACTTTATGTTTGACAAAGATGAGATCTTGCTGCATCTTCTTATCTGCTATTATCATCTACTACCAATGTGACCTTGTCTAATCTCCTACACCACCCAAACACTCTCCACACCTCAAATGTAAATGTGTATTATTAAAATCACATCTTGGCAGTTCTATTGCCAAAATTGTATAATGGTATCCTAAACTTTCAGGTCTCTCCTAAAGACAGCTTTTTGTTGTCCAAGGCCAATTAAGTACAGTATCAATACTTAGACTTGCGTTAGCCCATTGCTTTCCCATAGCTGGCTTTCTTGTCACTCTCATTTACTTGCTTTGTAATCAATGGATTCCCTCCCTCTTCTCTTCTTTCGCCCACCCATGACGCAAACATTCTTCACCATCCTCTTAACTGAATGACTTGCATCATTCCATGGCTCTATTTCGGGGAACTACTTTTTATGTTGATGCCTACTAGACTGCACAGCTGTCTGGTTGCTAAAGACTTCTTGGGGACATTCTGAAAGCTGATCTAGGAATGCATTCTGCCCTATGCTTACCATTGGCTTTGTGGTTTGTAACTCATATTTGCCTGATTTCTATTTGCTGGCTTTCTTTGTTTTAGGCAGTCCAGCATGTCCTTCCACTCTAGGACATTCCACCCTTCGACACTCTACTTTACACTACCCTTCTCTACGCCACTCTACTCCACTCCACAACCCAACACTTAACTCTAGTCCATCCTACTCTGCAAGACTTCACTTCACTCTATTTAACTCCACTCTTCGACACTCCACTCCACTCAATGCAATTTCCTCTGCACCACTCCACGCCATTTTACTCCACTCTACTCTATGGCACTCCACTCTACTCCACGACACACTACTCCACTCTACATCACTCCATAGCACTCTATGACACTCCGCTCTACAGCACTCCACAACACTCTATGCCACCCCACTCTTTGCCATCTCACTCTTTGACACTCCACTCCAACACTTACTTTTAGCCATGCTGAACAGCCGCCCCACTGGTGCAACATGGCTAAAACATAATTTGGTAAAACCAATGGCTCTTGCATAGTCGAGACCTATTGACTTTGCCAGTGCTTGTTTTTCTTTTTCTTTCCTTATTCTATGTGGTTTTGCTCTCTCCCCATTTGATGCTTACCCCTCACATCTCTTGCTCTGTGTACTGTTCATGTTGCTCCCCTCAGGCATACCCATTTCTTTCCCCACCCCTTCACATCCCTCTCAGCTGTTTATCTTGTTTTATATAGTAAACAATCCCATGGTCCTCTGTTGCTCTACCCTCCTTTCTTTCCATTGCTTCCATTTACTATTTTGTTAATTTAAAGCTATAAGATGTGCTTCCACCACCGTGGTAGAGTGAATTAAAAGGAAAAAATGTATGGAGGGCCTGATAGGTGCAATTGCATGCTGGATCACTCCTTTCTAAATAATGCACTTAATTTTTTTGTTAATTTACAGCTCCAAGAGGAGTTTCCGTTACCTTGGTATAGAGAATGAAAAAGAAAAAAAAGGCAACAACAGCTTTATGATGCATAGATTTCTTATGCGTGGTGATGCATGTATGCATAAACATCATCACACTGGGATCGTCATAACATCATGAAGCATAAGTTCACATCTGCATAGAAAATCTGCCTTTTGTCGATAAAAATGTGACAAACATGCCATTAGCACTCTACTCTACGCCACTCCACTCTACTCCATGACACACTACTCCACTCTACACCACTCCAATCTATGCCATCCAACTCTACAACACTCTATGCCACTCCACTCCGCTCTATGCCCCTCCACTCTACACCATTGTACCACACTCTATGACATTCCACTCTACCCCACTCTGCCTCTCCTTTCTATGACACTCCACTTCACACCCCTCTCGTCTGCACCACTAACTTTTAGCTGTGCTGGACAGCCACCCCACTCTACAACACTCTATGCCACTTCCACTTCATGACACTCTGCTCCGCTCGATGCCCTTCCACTCTACACCACCCCACATCACTCCACAACACTCTACGCCACTTTACTCTATCCCACTCTTTGCCACCACACTCTATGACACTCCACTCCACCACTAACTTTTAGCCATGCTGAACAACAGCTACACTGGTGCAATATGGCTAAAACACACTTTGGTAAAGATAATAGCTCTTGCATAGTCGAGACCTATTCACTTTGCCAATGCTTGTTTTTCTTTTTCTTTCCTCATTCTATGTGTTTTTGCTCTCTCCCCATGTGCTGTTTCCCCGTCATATCTTTTTCCCTACGCACTCTCTTTTGTGGCTTCCCTCAAGCTTCTCCATTGGTTTCCCCTGCCCTCCACATCCTTCTGAGCTTTTTTGTCTTGTTTTATATATTTAAACAGTCCCAAGGTCCTCTGTTGCTCTCCACTCCTTTCTCTCTATTGCTTCACTTTATTCCTTCCCATATACCCTGTCAATTACACCATTGACCTATGCCCATCCTTGTTGCATACTTTATTTTTTCATTTGATTTTGGCAGCTGCAATTTCTTGCTAGACCACTCCTTTCTAAATAATGTGCTTTTACTCACTTTTTATGCTTTGATAATTTACAGCTCCAAGATGCGCTTCCACCACCTTGGTACAGCGAATTAAAAGGAAAATAATTTTTAGAGGGCTTGGCAGCTGCAATTTCCTGCTGGATCACTCCTTTCTAAATAATGCACTTTATATTTTGTTAAGATACAGCTCCAAGATGCGTTTCCGCTACCTTGGTACAGTGAATGAAAAAGAAATAAATGGCAGCTACATCTACATCTCCTTAGATTCCTTGTGCATGGTGACGCATGCACGTGTATCTTCATGCTGGGTTCGTCATAGCACCATGAAGCATAAGTTTATATCTGCATGGAATATCTGCCTTATGGCTGCTAAAAATATGCAAAACCTGCCATTGAAACTGCTGGAGATATTCTATCATATGTATGGATACTGATATGTTTGTATGTGAGCGGCCTCCCACTGCATAAACAGAATGAAACATAACTACATAAGGTATACGGGTTTTAAAAACACTGGTCCTATTACTTTAGATATTTTTGCATTTCATTTAACATTTCTGTATGTATCTCATTCATGTGTGGTGAAGTGTCTGCAATGAAGATATTAATATCCCACTTCATTTAGGCCCACAACAGTAATGTTTGCCTGCGCGTAAAATAAATGTTATTCAAACTAATATAATTTGTCATCAAGCACATTGACTTTTACTACATATGTAAGATTATGTAACTACATCTAAAAGGATGCAGATGCTGTGTTTCAAGAATTTTTTTTATATGAAATACATTGTGGCTACTTTGCAGAGGAGGCCGGCATGGCTCGCGGGGGGTGAGGCGGGCGCGGGGTAATTGTGCTGGGTGAGGGGGTTGGGGGTGAGGGTCGCGCATTGGGGCAAATATTTTTTTTTAAACTTTCCTTGCCGCCGGCCGGGTCCCGCGTCTCTGCTCTCCTCGTGCACATCGAGGAAAAGGAAGCAGGCCCCAATGATAATGCTGCACTTCAGCGTTGTGATTGGTAAGCTCCCAGGTTCCTCTGACTAATCACAACACAGCAATGCAGCATTGTGTTTGGTTTTGAGCATCCTGGTTTGACGCTCAACCAGGGAATGGGGGCCTGGGCATGTTCTCCATGTAGGCTGTAATGCAGCCTGCATGGAGTATGGGGAAAGTGCAAATGACTGGTTTGGATGGTCTGAGAGGGCTGACCTAACAGTTATTACGTACATAGGAGTGTGCAAACCACTCCTGCCCTGCTCCAAGAACAGAGCAGCCCCGCCCACCCACCCGCCTGCAAAGCAGAAGTAAGCAGCATATAATCATAATAATGCAAAGTTATTATCATTTTATGGTTCTGCTTTACACTGCTTAAAAGCAGTGGGGCGACACTCCTCTGCCGTAGCAAAGGAGCTGCCACTGCTACTTTGCAAACTCTGAGTTTTGCATTTTTTTATTATATAATATATGTTAAAATAGTTTATGGAATGAGCACTTTGATATGGCAACCTAAATAACAGGACTGAGGCTGGCGGACTGCACTATGGCAGTGTGATCTATACTGAACGTCCCAAAAAAACTTTTGAACAAGACACTGGATAGACAGGTCCAGTGTAAGGTGGTGGCATAGAGGGCAAGAGAAGTGACACTACAGGTTAGGTAGGGATTTGCAGTGCTTAATTTGAGCCTCTAGTTTCTTGTGCTGGGCACCAGCATTTAATTGTCAACACCAGCACTTATGACAGCTGCCACATGGTGGCGCTGTTTGTGTAATTTAGAGATAAGCAGAACAACAGCTGTATATTAATTTAATATACATTAAATACAACAAATGCCTGCTGCCCAAGCCATTCTTAAAGCTTTGGAGGGCCTCGGACAGACTGAATTGTCACACTTGTAGCAGTATGATGTTTAGTAGTTGTGCAGGTACTGTCATTGGCAACACTGGTAAAAGCAAAGGGAAGTACAAGTTTCAGTGGCCCCCTCACGGGAGCCCTGGCACTTATGTTTTTTATAAATTAAGCACTGAAGATTAGCCAAAGCAAATCCTCACTGACCCTCTTTCTCTTGCTATCTGTATGAACATCGATGATGAGAAACAGAGGTGGTCGACCAAGATTACTGATAAAGCCCATCTGGTGTTGCTCCAGTGAGGTGATCACTACTCATTTGGTTGGTCTCTCTTTTTCTTTTCTTTCGGTTGTTTTAATAATGTGCACCAATGGCATAACTATGGTTTTTTATCCTTACATAATTGAGCCGTGGCGCATGAACTACCTTGGACGGCTTGCAACCTAAAGAAGTCAAACTTAGTACTAATAGCCTACTGGGCTATATTCATTTGAATTTACGGATAAAGAGTGTCAGCCATATAGACTTTAAATATTTCTTTTATGCCTCTTTCTAGGTGCTCTTCACTTCCTGTCTCTACTAATAGTCAGTCTATTAGTTCCTGTGCCTATATGTATGTCTGTCATTCTTCGCATAGGTATGTTTGTTGATGAGTGTGCATAGGCCTCTGAAGATCTGCCTGGATGTGTTTAAGTGTGGCAGGGCCGGACTGGCCGTAGCAGGCACTGGCCGTTTCCCCGGTGGGCCGCCAGGATGGGAGCCGGTTTTGGGCCCCTGGGACCCTTTTTTTGTTGCTGAGGTCCAGCAATATCGGCCCCCTATAACAAAATCTGCAGAAACCGGTCCTAGCAAACAGCTCAGCCCACCCCCCTGCCCCACAAGGGAGCCGGCCGAGCAGTTTGCCAGGGCCGGTTTTGGTACCCAGTCCAGTCCTGAAGTGTGGTCTGTGTGTGAATGTTTGTGTATTTATGTATGTGGTGTGTCTCATGTGTATGCTCTATACAAAAGCCAAGCCTACTGCCAATGCTTCTTTGGAAAAGGGTTCAATTATATATTCAATCGATCACAATACTTGTATAGCGCGACTACTCACCCATTAGGGTCTCAAGGCGCTGAGGGGGCTGGGGGTGGATGGGGATGGAGCTGCGCTTCAGTGGAAGAGCCAGGTCTTGAGGTCCTTCCTGAATTGAGACTGTGCTTGTTACACCAGGCATCGGTGGTCTGTCTCTTTTGTTTGGATTTTCGGATAGCTTTTCTTTGAAAACGCTTGGGCAAGGTGACCTCTGCTGTAATATATTTTTATGTTCTAAAGCCCGTCTAGGGGCTGCTGATTTCTTGTGAGGATAACGTTCCTAGACGTGCTGTCATTCCAGGCACATTCCCCTATTTGGAGCTGTTTTCCCTTTGATTTGCCAGACACGCACTGGAATGAAATCGTTTGTTTGCCGTGCCCCTGGGAATGTTTTAGGTTGGCACAAACATTCGTATTCCTGCTGATTTTATGAACCTGGAGATACCGTTTGTATTTTTTTAGAATTAATGATCAGAAAAATGAGTGACCGTTTATTTTATTTTCAAGCTACTGCATAACATTAATTTGTCTTGGCCTTTTTCATGAAGGATGGCGCTAAAAGCTCCAAACACAGGATAAGAGGCGTAATCCTCGCAAAAACAACATATGTGCGTGATTAGATTTTTAACCTCGCTTGACTGCATCTTTTATCAAATTCCACTCACTCCTTCGTGCATTAAAGGGCCTCGTTCAGCCAAATCCTAACTTTAAGAAAAGCAAAAATGGATCAATCAATATCTGTAAACCAAAACTATCAGATTAAACACTTGGATATTGTAGTCGTGATCAGCAATACCATAATCAATACCTGATGTCTGTGACGTACAACGTTTCATAACTACTGAGAGGTCAATGTGCCAGAAAGAGGACTGTGGTGCTAAGGACAAGGCTCAGGTTCTTGAAAATACTGGTTCGTAATCCTATATCACACCTTTGTCTGGTGCCTCCTTGCATTGCGCAAATTAACTGAGCAGTAGCCTTGAATATACGTATGGAAGAGAGCTCCACAGAAGTCACTCCACATATGTGGCTAACAGTGGGCAAGGAATATACACTACTAACGTGGCCCGACTAAAGCTGGAGGTGGGTGCTAACTTCTCCTGAAGAGTCAGATTATTGCACATACAAAGATAGCGTCTGACAAATCCTTAATAGATCTGATCCATTTCCAGGATATGCTCGGAAAAGAGATGAGAAAAGGCCAAACTGGGACTAAAAAATATGTTTATATAATCAAAATTGAGGTGCACCATACCAGGATGTGGGTTATGTGGTTCATGGCTCTTAAACTGTAAGGTCACAACCACTGCCCCAGCGGATGTGGAGACGCATAGTCCCATGGTCCAAAAGCGGCACCTCGAAGAAATCTAAGTTTGAACCAATGTGTTTGGGGGAAAAAAACAACTAATGAGTGAATGACAAGGATCGTTAATGCTCTCAACGCTATGGTACACAAAATATGTCACAGTGGCACACAATTACACAATAGTATCAAATGTAGCAGACTTAAGCTGAAGAATTTGAACAAAGTAAAGATCACCATGTAAGATCAATATGATTGTGATTTAATTTCATCACATGATTGCTAACATATGAATCAATCCAGTTGGCAAGACAATACATGTCCAGATTTAGCATAAAATTGGTGCAAGACAGGGAAAGTGCATGGGAAGGAATTGTGATGGTGATGAGGGAAAGGAAGGTAGTGTGCATTACATACATCAAAAGCAAATAGTGGGCCAGAGAGCTCTATAAGAAACTTGAGGTAACAAATGCTGTGTGAATGGAAAAAGTTGATTGTGCACATCGGTTGATTAGTAACCTAATGGCGGCTCCATGGTGACAGCTCTGGGGCCACCTATTCATTCACAGCCTGATCCTCCTTGCTGTTTGACATTGTGCCTCCCCCTCTGAAGCCCCCCTTGGTCCTGATGAAGTCCCCCGGATAAGGCGCAAACCACCTTTATGCTCACAGGGGTCGAAACGTCGACAGTCGTGTTTTTATGTCAAACATAGGCGACAGAGAATGCTTATCTGTACCTGTGTTTATATGTTATGATTTGCCATATGTGCTAATGCCAGTTTTTGGGCTGGATATGTTAAACCAATTTACTTTTGATGTATGTAATGCACATTACCTTCCTATCTGTCATCACCATCACAATTGCTTCCCATACACTTGTCACTTCCCATGTCTTGCACCAATGTTATGCTAATTCTGGACATGTATTGTCTTGCCAACTGGATTGATACCTGCTACATTTTATACGATTGGGTAATTGTGTGCCACTGTTTTTTTTTTTTTTTTTTGAAAACCTTTATTAACCGCAGTTGCATCATTTTTACAATGTACGTTCACTAATCAAAGTGTCGGGTCAGCGAGACAAAGATACACATGTCCGGGTGGTAAGACACAGCCATTCAGCCGGCAACCCGGAGGTCCGGCGGCGATACACAGGTGAACATTTGTATAGAAATCAGGCGCGTACATTGTGTAAAAGTGGATCTATGGTGCTTTTCTGTGTTTTGTTGTGGTGCATCTGAAGCGCAGTACCTGCAATAGAAGATGGCGCTGTGTTCCAGTCCACAATGCGGCGTCTGCGGTTGGCACCCAGACCCGTAGGGGGAGTCGCGCAAGGCATCGAGTTTGCCCCCAAATGTCAAGGTCTCCGGGGCAGCGGAGCACTGGTGTCCTGTTTGTGGTGTTGGCTGGAGCGCGACAAGGAGGTCGCAGTATAGCTCACAAAGACATATATGTCAGCGTTTATATCCGACGAGCCCAGTGTGTAGCTTCGCAGTTCAGCTCTATAAGCGCGGTACTCAGTGCGCTATCGTCCCCCCAGCGGTGTGTTCCCCAAGCCGTCGAGTGCCTGAGTATGTCTGGTATGCAACGCTATGCGCTTCGAGTGGGATCGTTCCGTGTTTTCCGGGCGTAACCGCCTCCTGCGCGTAGTATGCGTCATTGCTGCCTCATCAGTACTCTTCAGGGCACGCTAGGTAGGGCCACGCCTCGGGGGCGCCGGATAACACTTCCAACAGTTGTTGTCTTTGGTTAGATAGGGGTTTGGTTAGGGAGCGTAACCAACAACCAGACTGCTCCCAGTGTGTGTAGTGCTATGGGGGGGTTCAGGATTAGGGTCGTAAACTCGGGTGGGGGCAAGGGTAAGGGGGGAGGGGGGAGGAGGAGATCATTCTGCGTTAGAATTGGAGGGGACAGCAGCTGCCAAGTGGGGTGCAGCTGGGCCACATGAGAGGTGCGCTAAGCAGCAGGCCGGAGGGGGGGGGGGAGAGGAGGCTGTCAGAGAGGCCGAGATCCCGCAGCGTCTGCGTCTGCAGTCTTTTTCCCGTATGCCACTGTATCTTAGGAGGGAGCTTCTGAGTAGGGTGGAGTGATCATATCTTCCCGCTGGAGCCCGTGCCCGGAGACCGTGTACCGTGCGCGCTGCTTCAGACTGCGGCAGCAGCAATCCCCGCGCGCGCGCCATGGTCGCATCGCAAATGATGCCCGACAGCAGTTTCCTATAGGGTAAAAGTGAGAGGCGCTAGGGGGCAAGCAGAGGGGGTCGGGAGCCATCTCTGTCATGGTCTCAGGGATGTCGCCACCCAGCTAGCAAGGCAGCGGTGTCCTCCAAAGACTCAGGTTATCCCTCGATCCCGGCAGGCCACCTGGAAGGCTGTGAGGAGGTCATCCCAAAGCTGGGCGATGGGGAACTTCCGGAGCCCTACAGTTTCCTCACGGAGAAGCACCGCACTCTCCGCCTGCGCCCAGTTAACAAAGGAGGCCTTCCAATGTCTGATGTGCGGGGGGGTCGCTGCCTTCCAATGCTTGGTGAGCAGGCGTTTGGCCGTTATGAGACCCATGTCCCAAAAGCGTGCCTGTGCTTTGTTTGCTTTTGTGCGTTTATATAAGCCTAATATGCATGCATCCCACGTGCGTGGTAGTCGTGCCTCAGCACCGTGCTCAAGTAGTGACAGTACGCCGTTCCAGTATGCCTGTATACCAGGACAGTGCCATAGCATATGTAAGAGGTCCGCTCCCGGTAGCGAGCACCGCTGGCAAAGTGCGTCAGCCCGCAAGAAATATCTGTTAATCTTTTCAGGTGTGAGATATGCACGCTGCAGAATGTAGTATTGTATGACTTTAAAGCGAGGATTGCGTGGAATGTTGGTCGGGCTGGCCAGTATCATCGCCCACTCCTTGTCTGTCCAGTCTCTGCCCCTGTCCACTGCCCAGCGCTCCCTCAGTGCCAAGGTGGATGGTTGCGAGTGTGCCTGTAGCGCCTGTGCTAGCCAATGTATGACGTGTGCGCCATTGCCCATAATGTGCAGATATTGTATGAAGGTATGCGTCGGGGGTTCCACCGTCATGTCGCCCCAGGAAGTCGTGAGCGTGTGCATGAGGGAGGCATGTAGGAGGAACTGCCCCGCCGGGAGAGCCGTATCCTCAGACAGGGCGGCGAACGTAAGCAAGTCGCCATCTACATACAGATCGCTTAGCGTGTCCACCCCCGCCTGCTCCCATCCAGCCAAGTGGGCCTCCGTGAGCGGCCCCATCGGGCCGGGCATGCCCAAGAGTGGCAAACCCGGGGCGTATGGCTTAGTCGCACGCGTGAGGCGAAGGCACCGCAGGAAACATCTGCGCGCCACCGCCAGGTAGATCTGGGAGGGGCAGGGAATGCGGGCTATTGGATGGAACAGTGTATTAATTTGTGTTCGCGTCCAGGCAGCCGCATGCGAGGTAGTGTCCTCAAGCTGCTTGCCGCACAGCCATCCCGCCGCCCATTGCATCTGCGCCGCGAGGTAGTACAGCTCCATATTAGGGACTGCCAAGCCCCCGGAATCCGTGGGCATGTATAGTTTAGCCAACGCTACTCGCGGTCTCCCCTTGTTCCAGATGAGGCTGCGCAGCAACACCTCCAGGTCACGGAACAGCTTGACGGGAACATACTGAGGCAGATTTGCAAAATAATACAGTAAGCGGGGCAGCACTATCATTTTGGTCAGTGCCACCCGGCTAGGCACATTAAGGGGTAGGGTGTTCCAGAAGCCAACTTGCGCTCGAACAGACGCGATTGCTCTAAGGAGGTTCCCATCCAAGACGTCTGCTGGGGTCCTGTAGATTCTGATCCCCAAGTAGCGGAAGGTGGTGGGATGCCACTGCAACCTGTCCCCTCCCAGCCGGACGTCACATTCAGGCGTCGTTGGGCCAAAGGGATAGGCTCCCGACTTGGCCCAATTAACCCTCAGGCCCGACATCTCCTCAAAGGTGCGGAAGACATCGGTTAGGGAGGCGGGGATGGCAGTTATGTCCTTGACGTACAGCAGCAGGTCGTCTGCATATAGAGATACCACGTGCAGGCCATCCGCCAATGGAATTCCCCATTCCAGTCCGTGCGCCCTGAGCGTCGCAGCCAGGGGTTCCATAGCCAGTGAAAACAGCAATGGCGACAGCGGGCAGCCCTGGCGGGTGCCTCTGCGGACCCGGATGGCATCAGAGAGGAGGCGGCCCGTACGGACACGGACAGTCGGTCTGCCATAAAGTAGGTCAATCATGGCGTTGTATCCCCCCCCAGCCGGTATTTCTCCGCAACCGCCCTCAGGTACGGCCATTCGACAGAGTCGAAGGCCTTCTCCAGGTCCAGTATCAGACATCCCGCCCTCGGCCACTGTTGCGTGGCATATTCTTGTACCCGAAAGAGGCGGCGGATGTTGTAGGAAGTGTGGCGTGTGGGGACAGATCCATTTTGGTCCCGGTGCACCAGAGCGGGTACATGAGGGGCCAGCCTCCTGGCTAACGCAGAAGCTAGGATTTTATAGTCCGTGTTCAGCAGGGCCAACGGACGGTAAGAGCCCACTCGCGTGCTGTCCTTGCCTGGCTTGAGAATAGAGACCAGTGTGGCCTCATTTAACGTTGGGGGCAAAGCAGCTCCCTCCGCCGCCGCTGCGTACATTCGTAATAACTCCGGGACAAGGATGTCCGAGCCAGTTTTGTAAAATTCAGCCGGTAGCCCGTCCGGGCCCGGGGTTTTGCCATTGGATAGATTAAAGATGGCTTCTCTGAGCTCGTCTGTCTCCAGCGGAGCTCCAAGCTCGTCTTGCTGCGCAATAGTCAGTTGCGGTAGCGGCAGGGGGGAGAGATAGTCGGCTATATCAGAGTAAGGGACTGATAGGCGAGAGCGATACAATGCGTCATAGTGGGTAGTGAAAGCGTCATGTATGCCAAGTTGCGTGTACACTAGTTCCCCCCCTCACCCGCACGGCCGTCACCGGGGTTGAGCGGGCGTCCCGCGAGACCAGCCACGCCAACAGTTTGCCCGGTCTGTCGCCTAGGTGATGTGTTCTCGCCGAGTGCGCGGCGTAGTTGACATTCCGAAGTCGCTCCAAAAGGCGCGCATGTTCCGTGCGTGCCTCGTGTAGTGGGTCCCCGTCCCCATCCACAGCCCCCTCCTCTCGTGCAAGCAAGTCCAATTCCAGCCTAGTTAAGTCTCTCTCCAGCTGGTGTCTCACGTGCCCCTGGGTGTGTAGGCAGTGTCCTCGGATTACTACCTTGAAGGCGTCCCACTCCACCCCTGGATTGGCCGCCGTACCGGCATTATCCTCAAAGTATTGCGCGGCGCGTTCGAGCAGGGCATCACGGAAAGCCGCGTCCAGTAACAGCGCAGGCTGTAGGCGCCATGTAGGTACGGGGGGGTGTGGCCGGGCCCAGGCTATGGACATGAAGTGCGGGTTGTGATCCGAGTGCATGCGGCCCATGTACTGCGTATCTATCACGTGGGGCAGAAGGTCAGCGGACGCCATGAACCGGTCCAGGCGGACATGCAGGTCGTGGGCGCCAGAGTAATAGGAGTATGTTCGCGTCCCCGGATTGCGCTGTCGCCAAACATCATGTAGATCCCATTGTGCGGCCCATTCCAACAGCGCTTTCGTTGCTCCCCTGGTAGAGGCGTTAGCTGGGGGCAGGGAGGAGCGATCTAATGTGATGTCTAAAGTGCAGTTATAGTCACCCCCTATTATCCACGAGGTTGCATGCCAAGTCGCCATGGTCGCTGATAGCCGCGCCAGGAAGCCGCCCTGATCAACATTTGGGGAATAGAGGGACATCAGAGTAATAAACTGGCCATCCAGCCTACCCTGCGCAGCTGTATATCTGCCCTCCCTATCCACTACAGTGTCAGTGGCTTCCCACGAGATAATTGTGTGCCACTGTAACATATTTTGTGTACTACATTGTACCCGGGTCCAGTGGCCTTACGGGTTTCCCCATTGATATATAATGCTCTCAACGCTATGGCAGTAAAATGAACATTGAGTGGTGAACACACTCAGATCTCATGAAGATAAAACAAACATAGAGGCAGGGTCACACAGATGTGTAGATATAGCTTCTCTTGGTAGCCTGTGCAGAAAAATGTCCCAGAACTGGGTAGAAGTTAATGGGGCATGTTCCTACAAATTCCTGGTAGAGGCAACTTAATACTCTCTCTATATAAAGCGTTGATTTACCCTGCAACAACTAGGATGTATTCCTCAGCACATCTACAATATGGGAGATCAATACTGGATCCACTGCCACCTGACTGATCCTTGAATTCCAAATCTTTAATGTCTAGGTTTGAGACGCTCAATTTGCCACAAGAAAAGTCTGTAAAGGCAGAGAAAGCTAAGAAAGAGGAACTAAAGCATGTTGGGGCAGTCATGACAATAGAAAGACAACCTATCATGGCAACAGTGCAAGGAAACAGGAACTGGAAACCCAATTTAATTAGTCAATTTTCTCTTACGGAGGCAAAAGAGGTGCCACATGGAAAATGAAAATGAACTGAAAGATCCACAGGTTCAGTTTGAGATCAGTCCCAGAGAGAACCATACGTTCAGTTGATACATGTTACTGGTGCCTCTCTCACCCCGTTATGTGGGTCTCTACCTGCCTAATTCTGATGCATTTGTGCCTTTATAGCAATTATTGTTTACTCGAGTTATATATTATGCGACTTTCAAAAGATGGTCTTGAACTAATAGTTCTAATACACACTGTTAGAAAAGACACGGGTATGGGCTCACTTGTCCGAAAATAATCTGAAGTTGGTTAATGCTTTTCCCTTACTGAATCTGGTTCATCAATGGTAGCGACTAGACGAATTAAGCATTTTAAGACTGATTTATGCAAGATGGTATGACTCAAACCACCATTCCAAATGTTAATGGCTAATTCAGGATCCTGAGAACTGGCATTCCTGCTAAAAAAGGCTATTGTGAAGATATAGGTTATGGTGTGGACTTTTCAAGAGGGTTATATATATCTGTGGCAAACACACAATCATCTATTCTAGTAAGGCAGCATTCAGGTGAAAATATATACAGTACACTATTGGTCTCTACTCTAAACTGGACTGGTTATATCCATATGTCCAAGTAATTGTTGATTTTCATGAAGAAAGCACTGGTCGGACACAATACTGAAGTTTAAGGCTTATTTTTACTTCAGATTAGTATTTGCAAAAATTGATCCTTACATATGTTATGATCCATATGATCACTATGATCCGAACAGCGATTGACAATTTATCCAGGTATTTCTATAGAATACAATATGCCTAAACAGCGGGTTTGGATTGGCATGAAGCTCATAAATAGCGACTGTTATTTAGTACCCACCAACAGCATACACCCTTCGTCTACCAAACTAAGGGCCTGATTTAGACTTCGGCGGACGGGTCACTCTGTCGCAAGCATGATGGATGTGCCATCCACCATATTACAAGTGCACTTTATCCAATGGCACTTGGTGGAAGGGAACCCTAGAGCCGACTCAAAGTAGGCTAAGGGCAAATGGGACCTTAGGGACACTTTCAAGAAGATGCCATCAAGAAGGCTGCTCTTTTAAACAGAGCCTAAAGTCTGTCACCTCCCCAATGCCCTAGGCCTGCAGACTGTCATAGGGGCTGAGCACTAGATAGGTTGTCCCTATTGGATGCAAAGCAGCGGCAGCTAAGACATGGTGCAGTGCATTCAGACATCCAGGATCTCCTGCAAAGGCAGCTCCCCGCCCTGAGACTAAAGGAGAAGTTCAAGCATAAATAAACCCCTTTTTATCTCAAGTTTGTCCCAAAGCCACTCGAATATTTGTCTCCCGAGATGCGATTTTTCTCAGCTCTGCGTTCCTCCCAAAAATGTGTCATTTCGGTAGTCATTTTGTTAAGAAAGAAAACTCCCAGCAGAGCAAAATCTTGGAAACTGCTTGTGGAAAGAAAACGAAACAGAGAAAAGGACATATTGCTAAAGTGAGCATTACCAAGACAATAATAAGAATTCAATACGTTAAATAGATGAAAATGTAAAAAAAGATAAATTCCTCTCATACGATCATATCTTTTTATGTAGCCTGCCCCACTTTAGCAGAAATAACACAGCCCTTTAACACCCAGCACTAAAAGGGACAAGATACTAATGAACACGACTTGAAGTACAAAACAAGGTCACGCGGCACATAGTCATATGACATCAAACCTATTTTATTCAGACCGTATTAGGCCACCCACGAAAGTAACAAAAATCTTTTTTTTAACTAATTGTTCACTTTAATACAGATAGCATGCTTGGAATGTATTTTGATGTAGTCCATAAAAAGGTGGCAAGGTCTCTGAGAGTCTGCTTTAATGCACTCATTGTTTTGGATGCTGAAAAGCTCAAGCAGATTGCCATGTTCACTGGAGAAATAGGCGTGCACACAGACACGCTGTCCTCTGGACAATGAAGCTTTACTGCTTTGGAGGTGGGGTTCCTGTACTCCTAGCACGTGTCTCTGACCAATCTCATACTTATTTACTTCATTGTATAAGGCGTAGATCAGGTCGGGAGAAGCTTGACCAATTTACACATTTACAAGAAATAGACTAAAACGTTAAGACCAGAAGTCCATGGTTGCTGCAAGGGTACAGGTGAATACAGCAAGAGTACAGTTAGGGCTAGACAACTTCATCGTCATAGTCATGCTCATCGTGGAGATGAACCGTCCATTGTGTAATAGTGCTTAAAGCCTCTCTTCACACCATGCCCTGGCTGTCTGATGATGTATCTCATCTACTACAGCTGTGGTTTTCTAGGTCTCGCCTGACCCAGCGCAAGCGCTGGTCTGACGAGACTTATTGAGAGGGCTCCAAAAAGTGCGACCAGGCCAGCCTAGAGCTACAGTGCATGTGCGCGGGCACGCGCACCGCGATTACTTTCACTTTTGCGGCCGTATGGCCGCTTGGCATAGCCAATAGGTCTCGCTTTTGGGACCTTATAAGTATTTAGTTATGCAACTGTTGCATGGCTAAACACTTATAAGGTCCCAAAGGCGAGACCTATTGGCTATGCCAATGCTTGTCTCAATTATTTGGGTGATCTGCCGCTTCTGTAGCTCAGACTACACTGACCGATGTAGACGTTCTGGAGTTCATTTTCCTGGCCATTAACTGCGATCACGCACACACGGATCCACCCATCGATATGCCATTACGTGACTTCTCTCTATAGCTATTCTTGCAGCCTACTTGGCAACGCTTTTATGCTACTGATGGATGGACCATGACCGTTCTCTACAGACGGTTCGTCGCTGACTATCCACAGCCTCAGGTGTAATTGGATGCCAGGTTATCTGCTACTTGGTTTCCCTTTCCTTTCCTCGGATCTTCCCTTACTCACTCATCACTCTGGTTCATCTGAATTCATGTTTTGGTATAATACTGTAGGAAAAAAGTAGGCTGATAGTTTGTGGTCAGTACGAGGTGTACTGCAGAAACCACAATGAATCATCAATCTGCTATCAAACACCATTACAATGCACTCATTTCATCCACGTAGCCAGTGTGCTACTTAGGGACATTCATTGACAGACTTATCAAATCAATGAGCATAGGTAGCCGCAATACATAACTCTATTTCTCTAGTTTTCGCAGGGCCTGACCTCAACTTTCATTCATTCTTACCTCTTCAAAAGTACTTAGGATGCTGTCCCAGCTGTGGGCATATTTCAAATTTTATTTACAATAGAGTTAGGGACTATACAGCTGAAAATAGTTCCACAGTGTGAACACAACTCATCCTATCATCAATTTGGTAATATGACTGCCCATTGCAGTTACGTTCCTCCTTTAGCCCCATCTCTGATTTGCCTGACTGCATCATCGACAACTTGTAACTCACCTACATGCAGTCAGCTTCTTGGTTGATTGTTCAATGGTATTTCTTGTTTTTTTTTTTAACAACAGATTTTATTGATTTTCTGCAGTACCAGATGGGCCAAGCCCGATAAGAAACATACAGTCGTAAGGCATATTGTAAAAACTCTAGGCACTGCACATTTTTCTCCCAGAAGGTCTGCCGAACATCAGACCACCAACCACCGCCACACCCTCCCCCAACCACACACCATACATACCATCAACTACAGAGCACATACGCATCGCACAAAATTCCATGCACAATATGAACCCCTCATATTAAACCGGTAAGTCATTTACCACCAGCCGTTCAAGGGGATCTTGAGTCACGGGTTGCATCAGTAAGGACAAATCAATCCACCTATATTCGGCCCACCTAGCCCAGATCTTCCCATGTTTTTGCGGGCAGCCTCTCACCTGAAACACTGCCACCTCCGCAGACATACACCTGTCCATGGCCTTCTTCCAATTCGCTACACAGGGTGGGGATGTATCTTTCCAATGCTGCGCAATGTCGCGCTTTGCCAGTGTAAGGCCCAATAACAGAAGGTATCTTTTATATCTGTTCCACCCAATGTCTTCTGTACTGTCAAGGAGTGTCAATCTAGGGTCTGCGGGAATGTCCCATGCTAATACCCTCCCCATGCAGGTCAGGACATGCAGGTCAGGACGCCCGACCAGAAGTGTTGCAATGCCCCACAGCTCCACACCGTGTGAAGAAACGTCCCTTCTTCCGAGTCACAACGGAGACAGATACGGGACTGAATGGCTCCCATCTTCCAGAGGAGGAGGAGGCGTGTATAATAAACCCTGTGGAGATATTTAAATTGGATAAGCCTGTATCTAGTGGAGAATGCGGAGTACCTAGGACTAGTCAGCGCCTCCGTCCAATCATCGTCTGTCAAAGCTGGCAAGACTGCCTCCCATGCCGTTTGGGTCCTGTGTGTAGTGGTTTTTGCATGTGTAGTGAGCATTTGGTAGATTTGCCGGATTTTGTGGGCCCCCAGGTCGCCCATCAGTAACCGGCCCTCCAGTGGATGGAACTCGGTAAGGACTGGAGATGTCCAATCAGGGGGGACAGGGCATGACGGAGCTGTAAATATCTATGGCACTGTGATTTGTGAAGGTCGAAGTCTGCCTGCAACCTCTGGAAGGACTTAAGCGTGGATCCCTGCATATCTCCGAGAGTGGATATCCCAATATCTTCCCACTTAAAAAATCCCTCCAGTGACGAGACGGGCCAGAGATGAGATCCCTGCCAAAGGGGAATAGCCCCGGTCGGCTTACCCCACCAACCCATACCCCAGACTACCCGCCTCCATATCTGAATAACTGTCCGACAAGCCGGAGGAAACGCCTCCAGTGACGAGGCACTGTACAAGTAATGGAGCAGCAGGGCGTCTGCCATGAAGAGCCTCTCCACAGCATAAGCTGGGTCCTTCTGAGAGCCATACCACCATTCATTCATTTCCAGTAACTGCGAGGCCCAGTAATACGCCCGTGTATCGGCTGCTGCAATCCCACCGCAGTATGTGGACTGGATACATGTTGCGAGCGCCACCCAGGCCGCGCCCCCTTGCCAAAGAAACCGGTTCAGGAGTCCATTCATTTGGAGAAACCACGACCGGGGGATAGGGTACGGATAATTTTGTAACCGATACAGTACACGTGGCAAAGACACCATTTTGAAAATGGCGGACCTACCGTAGAGCGATAGGGGCAGGTGGGACCACACCATCATCTCGTCATGGACCGCAGGGAGCAGCGGGGCAACATTGCACAACAAAGCCCTGTTAGGACACCACGTAATATAGATACCAAGGTATTTAAAGCCCGCGTCTGCAATAAGTTGCGAGGCCCAAGCCTGGCTCCTTTGTTCACCGCTGATGGGGAACAGGATAGATTTAGACGGATTAGCGCATAACCCGGAGGTCTCTCCAAAAATCCTCAGGATTTGGAGCACACGGGGCCCGGAGACCCAAGGATCTGATATGAAGAACAGGGCGTTGTCGGCATACAGCGCAATCCTGTCGGAGCACTCCAGCGACCAATCCAATCCCCGGAAGACTGAGTCCAGACGCGCCCACGCCGCTAATGGCTCGTTTGCGAGGGCAAATAACACCGGGAAGAGGGTACATCTCTGCCTAGTTCCCCTGTGGATAGGGAACGGGGACGAACAATGTCCGGCCACACGAACCGATGCCGTAAGGTCTGTTTATAGTAATTTCACGTAGGCCCGGTAGCAAGGTCCCAGGTTGACGGCCTCCAGAAGTTAAAAAAGATAAGTCCAGCTTAACGAATCGAATGCCTTATCTATGTCCGCCAGCAGGACCGCCGTGGGGCGGCCCACTCGGTGGGCTTTGGCCACCGTGTTATGAGCCCGTCTGATGTTGTGTCTGGTGGAGCATTGTGGCATGAAGCCAGACTCATCTGGATGCACCAGATCCTGGATACACGTGCGAAGGCGGTCGGCAAGAACCTTCCCCAGCAATTTAGGCTCAAAATTCAATAAGGAGATGGGGCGATATGAGCCCGGGTCTTCAGGGGGACGGCCCGGCTTGAGGAAAACTACAATTTCGGCGTGTCGCCTGTCCAGGGGCAGAGTGCACTGCTCGAAGGCCTTTTGTAGCACATTAAGCAGACACGGTCCAAGAGTCCCCATATGAGGATGTACGAAGTCGCCCGGGAACCCATTTGGTCCCGGTGCGCGACCTGGATGGGTATTGGATAATGCTGCCTGAAGCTCATCAAGGGATATGGGCACATCTAGGGTGTCGCGCTGCTCATCTGAAAGGCGACGGGGATGGATATCTGTGAAAAAATCATCAGTAAGGGATTCAGCAATGACCTCACGTTTCTCATACAGCGCCGCATAGAAGTCGGCAAAGGCCTGAACCACAGCCTCGGGGGAGGAGCACATGTCTCTGTTTGAGGACCTTAGTATGGGGACCTGCATCTGGAACGATCTGGCCTGGCAGAGCCTATGGAGCATATGGCTGGACATATCACCCCATTGGTATATCCTACATTGGGTCGCCAACCAGGCCTCTTTAGCACTACCTGTGTGTAACTGATGGAGTTGCTGCTGCACGTGCAGCATATTGCGATGGGCACTGGAGTCTGAGTTCTTCACCATTTGTGATTGCAGATGGACAAAGCGGTCCTACAGGTCTCGTGTCTGTGCCAGCTGGCGCTGCTTCTCCCCTGAATGATAACTGATGTCTGGCACTCTAATCGGAGGCTTAAGAGCCTCCCAGAGAATGATCGGGGAGAGGGAATTCACGGCGTTAAAGCACAGAAACTCGGCAATTGCCCGATGGAGCATCTCCTGGTACTTAGCACCCCGGAGCAGCCATGGGGACATACACCACCGATGTGGGGCTCGACGCGTCTGCAGGCGCAGCCTGAGTTGAACCGGCGAATGATCGGAAAGAGCCCGAGGCAGGATAGACGTGTGAGACACTCTGTGTACATAGCTGAGCGGAAGGAATATATAGTCAAGGCATGAAAGGTTGGGGTGTACTGACGACGCATATGTGAACCCGGCTTGCGAGGGGTGCAAGGCCTGCCAAGAGTCTGCCCAGCCAAGTGTGTGTGCCAATATGTTCAATTTGGATCTGGCAGGGGGCACGTCCGGCGGCTTAGCTCGCCACCTGTCTAATGGATTCATAACGTTGTTCCAGTCTCCACCCAGTATTGTCAGGCCACCCGGGAGATCTCCCCAGAGTTGGGTCAATTTATCTATGAATGTCTGGCCGAGCGAAGGAGGGGCATAGACAATTGTGATCTGCTCGCCGGCTATATTACCAGAGATAACCGCATAACTGCCTCCGGGGTCGGACCAATGCTGTGTAACCTGGAGTGGCACTCTGAGATGAACACAAACTGTCATGCCCCGTGCTCCCCTAGTAAAGCCCGAATGATACACTGTGGCAAACCCATAACGAGAGAGGCAAGGGGCCTTGGTGCCTAGGAGATGTGTCTCCTGCAATAGCAGGACATCAGCCAAGTAACGCTTTGCCAACTGGAGTACAGCCCCCTGTTTCACCTTATTCAGTAAGCCTCGCACGTTCCAGGCTAAAATGTTGAGTTCCCCCAGCGGAGAATTAACCGTCGTGTGGGCCATTTCTAGGTGTTACCGTGCATAGTGTTGGACGAAGTGGAGGTGACAATACAATGGTTTGCGTGCATGGTGCGTAAAACTTAGAACAAACAACAAATAACACCCTAAGACCCTCCCGCCTCCCCCACCCCCATACTTCCAAGAACAAGGAGTATCTGTCGCGGTGGAATTCCATCCCAGGCCCCAAACACAGTGGCCCAGTGGTTCCTCCAATGGATCCCCCTCCACCCAACATTACCCAACATTACCCAAAACAGTCAGTGCGTGCTATGTCCGACTCCTTTCAGTGCTGGAATGAGACCCCAACCATAGGATCAAGGTCAACCCAACACGGGACCACCACCACCATCTGCAACCAACGATTGAAGAGGAACGGAATACATACTGTAGGTCTGGACGCCCAGGCAGCTCAGTCTCCGGGGCCTGCCTGGCGCTGAGCACGCCAGTTGGATCAAGATTGATTGCGCCTTGTAGCTGTCTCCCTGCCCTGCCGACCACCCCGATGCGAGCCCTGGGAGGAGTCCGAGTCTACAGGGGGCAGCGAGTGGGGCTTAAGGTTTCGTCTCTCATCAGTCCACACAAAGACCTCCTCCGGGGTGTCAAAGAAAAATGTCTTGGCGTTATACATGACTTTCATCCGAGTGGGAAACAGCAGCGCATAGGATAAGTTCAATTCTCGAAGTTGTCGCTTGGCCGCCACGAAGGACTGACGTTGCTGCTGGACCAACCTAGTATACTCCAGAAAGACCATGATGGGGTGAGAGTCAAAGATCATCTTGTCCTTGTGGAGCAGGGCAAACCGAAGGATGGCATCTCGATCGGCATAATTAAGGAGCCGAGCAATTACCGGCCTCGGACGCTCCCCTGGCGTCGGCTTCTTGGCCAGAGCTCGATGGGCCCTCTCGATCACAAAGCAGGGGGACATGTCTTCAGGTGGCAACAGCACCCTGAGCCAACCCAAGAGGAAGTTGTCCATCGACGTCCCCTCGCAACCTTCCAAAATCCACCAAACGAATATTGTTGCAGCGGGCCCTACCTTCTGCGCCCTCGACCCGCGCCATCAGCTCCTGAGAAACCATGGTGAGCTTATCCACTTTCTGCTGGAGGGTGGATACAGTGTCCTCCAAGTGGAGGCCCTCATCTCTGCTTCAGTGATCCGGTCATCCGCCTTCCGGAGGTCCTGACGACGAAAAGACACCTCTGAGCCCACGGCCCTGATCTGGGCCTCTAGGCGGTCTGCGACTGGTTGATTGCTGACAGCAAAGTCGCCGTGTCGGAGGATAGACCCTCCGACCGCCTCCTTTCCCGCGGGGGTGGTGGTGGTATAGTGGTCCATTGTGTTCTGTTTGGGAGCCGCCGCCCCATGTTTATCCTTGCCCATGGCGGGCGAGAGTGCGGACCACAAGGATCCGTGCCTACCGGACCCAGCTGCGGGCACAACCAACAAGGTAGGTAGCAAGAGACCGGCAGGCGGCGGTCAGCAGTGTGTGGCAAACCACCCCAGGTCCAGCCGTAGGGCTCCGTCCCAGCGTCTCCAGTAGTCACACTTCCCAAGGCCTCCATTGGTATCTGGGCCTAGCCCCCGGCCGTCCCAGGTGGGCCTGGAAGAACCACCACCAGCTCAGCTCTGGCGTCGCAGGGAGGCTCCCTCTACCACAAGGAGGCGGTTGTGTGCAGGGGAAATCAGCCACAGGGCGCTCTGACAGTCTGGTGGCCCCCGGAGCCCAGGCCGCATGGCACACCCCTCAGTACAGGAAGCTGGTGCAGGGAAGAGCTGCGGGGAGCCATGCAGCGGGAAACAGCCACCAGTCCAGCAACTCACCAACAGGGCCCAAGGTCTCAGGGAACACCAGCTCTGCAACCCCATGCAGCCGCCGCGATGCACTCAGTGTCGGCCAGGCAGCGATGTCGGAATCGGCGTGTCAGGCCCTCATGCGATCCCTGGCTCCGCCACCCCAGCAATGGCAGTCTCTATGGCTCCGGACAGGGCGGTCCACCCTAGGTGGCATGCAAGGCTATCCAGGCTAAGCAGCGGTCTTCAGCTCCAGGCCCCGTGTGGGCCCCGCCAAGTCCGAAGCACCACTCCCTCGGGCGCTAAAGCACAGGGAAGCGGGGGGAGGGGCACCGCAATGGCGCCGCTGCATCTATGTAGGCCGACCATCTAGGCCGCAAGGGTCAGCCAGAGCTCAGGAGCCGACCCACCTCAGGTATGTCCCAGAAGCTGCGCAGAACCGGGCCGCCGCACCCGCAGCCATCTCGCCGGCGAGATATGAGAATGGCGGCTGCAGCAATCCTCCTCCTCTCATGGCCCCGCGCGCGGCCGCCGCTGGTCAGACTCCGAACGATGCTTTCCCGGCCTCCCGCCGCCACCGGATTTTGTCAGCAAGATTGCGGTGTGTTCCACGAAAGGAGACCTTCTCCAGTAGTCTCTGGGGTCCAGGATTTAGCAGGATAATGGCCCTGAGAAGGAGCGAACTGCGGATCTCTAGAAAGACGCGTCCGCCATGTTCGACTCCTAAGCCACGCCCCGGTATTTCTTGTTTTGTTACCATTATTGTTTTTATTGATTGCAAAACGTAGCAATTGATATGTAACAAAACGTTTAATATTCTCCAGAATTCACTAAAACTTCCCTCCTCAGCTGCAAACTATTTTTAGGTCTTATGAAAGGGATCAGTGTGGACTTAAAGGCCAAAGCCCTATTCTATCTTTGGACTATCAACGTCATTCAGGGGTCACCTAAAATTGTGAAGTTATTAGTAGTCATGTTTTTGAGATTTGCAATCCTTTCCGTGTGATTTCAGTGGGGATAATGGTTTTTGATTGGTTTCTGAAGGTCAATTGACAGATTCTAGAAAGGGATTCTCGAACATTTATCTGGGGGTGGTGGCAAGATTTCTGCTTGAATTATGATAATATTCTCCAACTACAATTAAAGATGAAGAACTCCCTTACTTAGCAGGCAAGACCATACCATCATAGTAAACAATAATACTAAAGAATGCTAGTTCAGATGTGACTACAGTTTCATAAGGGATAAGCAGAGGTGTGTGCTGTTTGAAAAGCAGTGAGGTTGAAGGGAGGAGGCTGTAACTTATCTTTTTGTGAATGTATGGTTACAATATTGCATATAGTTCAGCACATATATTCAAGAGCATCCTCCTTATTAGCTCAGCTGCCACCCTAGCTAGAGCAATCGCCAACCACTCCTTGAAATTAGGGTTATCACTAAATGGTCTGAAGAACTTGTATATAAAAACTATTTTGAAAACAACCAGACAGCAATCAATCTGACCCTTCTATGGGCAAATACAAAATTGCTTGTTCCTTGGAAAACCCACTAAATGGTCTGCCTTCAATAAATGATCAGCTTTCATTGCAGAAATGTTTGGACTTACATTTTGCCAGTCCTTTATTGATTACATTGGTTGTCTGTGGCTAAATGTATTACTTAAAAAACAATGTACATTGTACATCGAGTAATCTACATCACCGAGCCTCACTTACTTCAACATTAAGGGCCTGATTACGATGTCGTCAGAAGGGCTCCGGATGGGATTCGGTATTGCAGAATCCGATTCGGAACGTTTGTTCCTGACCGAATTGTACAGATTTCCCAACAACTGATTACATGGCCTGGAAACCAATCGAGCAGTCTGAATTGGTTGCGAAACGAATTGCGACAGTTCGTGTCTTACGGAGCTGAATCCTACAGCTCTATGTACATACTTTACGGAGGAGCGATGAGGATTTTCAATTCAGACAGCCGTTCCGATTCCGTTTGCCCGAGGCAAAACGGCTTCTGGAAAAGGTCCTTGGGGGCATGTTGCTGGCCCTCCTTCATCTGGAGGCATCCGATTGGGGCCCGTGGGGGTACCCAAAGGACACCTCTTCCCAACCGTGCACAGTGTGACATGCACCATGGGGTGCCCGCCACAGGGTGCAAGGTTTTCTACAACCACCCCTTTTTCAATGGGAGCCTGTGTTCTCGTTCTGAACACAGGCTCCCATTGAGGTCAATGCGAGTCCGTCCGAATGATGTTGGGGAGCATCGTAATCAGTTGTCCGGACTCCCAGGACCCAATTTGTTTGGAAACTAGCCCGGAACCGATTCGTTCAGGACAGTTTCCAAACAAGATCGTAATCGGGCCCTAAGTATGTTCTTATCCCCAAATGAAATCACTGTATTCTGGGTTGGCCCAATTCTTGATTTGCACTAGCAGAAACCCCTTCTCACTTCAGACAGCTAACATATGGAACTTGATTCCTGTTAGAATAATAATAATTGACAACAATTCTAAATTCTACAAAGTATTTAAAAACCTAGTTCTAGCCAAACACTTTATTGTGAAAGGAAATATACAACAAGCTGTAGCTGCATGCATGACCATGTCTATTTTTACATTTTTCTGCAACACCTCATATTTTAGCCTATGTACCAGTTTGACGCACCATGTTTAAAGCTCATCTCCGAACCTCACACAACTCACCCAACACCTCCCATATATGCCTAACTACAACCAACACCGTATCACACTACATGCTCCTTGGACAGCAGCAACTCTCTGCCTCTTTCCACAGACTAGAGGTAAGTCCTAATACTGACCTATTAATATAATCTTGGTTTTGCCCATTGCAATTACAATACTTTACCCCGGTTCTTACCCCTTATAAGGTTAACCAACTAATCACTGACCACCACAGAACCTAACAGTTCTTACATAGATGTAGACTCCAATGTTAACATACCTTATAATAAGGATTCATACACAATACCCACGGCTCTCTATCAGATATTCTTAACCAAGCAATCACATATTCTCATCTCATACTGGACACAAGCACTGGGTCCCGTTGAGTACCAATACCTCCATCACCCCACCGAACACACATTTTGTGCACTGAGTGGCTTTTAGCACAATTTGCAGTGTACATAACACCAAGTGTGTAGGGCTAAGATTACACCAATAATTTATTTTTTATACTAATTGTTTTTTTCATTTTTTGTTTTTTCTCTTCTGTGTTTGTGCTTCACCTGCCATTATTACTATTACTATTATTATTATTATTATTATTATATCTTGATATATCAGTATATCGAATATGAATGTAATACATATACATACTTTTTGGTGTTGGTTTTTAACATCACAGAGCTTTGAAAACAGTTAAGGCCTGCATGCCACACAGGGGGTGAAACAATTGTTGGCTGGCCGAATCTACTACGGTTGCGATATAGATTATGACTAAGGCTCCCAGTTTTCTATTTTTACAGATTTTTACAGATAAATACAGAAAGGATACAATGTGTTTCCTGTTGGTATTTATTTTCAAAAGTGGAAAAATACTTAAAATTGTGCTTCTTTTGAGTGACTCACCATAATTTATTTCGTGAAATCATGGCTAGCAGCTGAGTAGATAGACCAGCGGGGAGTTAAAAAGAATGATTAGATTTCCTTTAATATAAGCATATGTTAGCGTATGTATGTATGAAGTATTTATTTAACACAATGGACCCTACCACTGCTGGGTCCGAGGGAGAGGATTCGCCTACAGGCCAGGGGCCATCGTTCGTGTTCTCCCTATCAATATAACCAATGGATGGTGTGTGAGGCCATTCTGAAAATTTTCTCGCACAATTGTGTGGGTCCATAAATATTGGATGAACAGAGTAGAACTTTAGTAACTACCTAATTGACCGGGCCAGTTAAAGTTACTAAAGTTTAGTATGCCTGAACTCAGAATCTAGAGATGCATCTTTTAGTGAAGGTGATTTTTAGGTCTCGCCTTGCTATCGCGTAAGTGATCGCAAGGCGAGACTATAGTAAGGGGCTCTCAAAAGTGCTCCGAAAAGCGGATTGCATGGCGAGCACGCGCACAATCACGCGCATCGTGCCGCCATGCAATCCGTTTGGCATCGCACTTCAAAGGGTCCGGTCCCCCGCCTGGAATGCGCTCCCCCGCCCCCGCCAAGAGCGCGCGCCACGCTCCGCCGGGCTTGTCCTTCTTGGCTGCACACGACTGGAATTCCATGCCCTCTGCTTTCAACCCTGTCTTTGACTTTCCGTAAACAGCCCAGAACTTGGCTCTTCTCGCTGCCGGTTTAACGAGGCTCTATGTTGATTTCCTCTTTAGGCTTCCGAGGGCAGAACAACCATGTTGGGTAACAATTGGACTAAAAAACATAATTTTGTTCGCCATCGCATTCAGTTCAAATACTCCTCATTCCTAGTCGGCTGCTGT
This sequence comes from Triturus cristatus, assembly GCF_964204655.1. Taxonomy (NCBI): domain Eukaryota; kingdom Metazoa; phylum Chordata; class Amphibia; order Caudata; family Salamandridae; genus Triturus; species Triturus cristatus. The sequence continues at coordinate 511,692,502 of NC_140588.1, forward strand.
TGTCTTCCACTCTCTGCATTCCACCCAAGCGCCATCCTCCTCATCCTGCAGTGACGCCCTCTTTTCCCAATGTTTGTACAAGAGAGCTCTCTGCAGTGGCCAGGCCTGCACATAGCCCCGTGCACTGACAGGACTGCACGTTAACAGCAGTGTGTGTGCGCGCCGTTTTACACACGCACTAAGGAAGGGTTGTCACATTAACAGATGTATGCCCTGTATAAAGAGCTTACGTCCATCCCTGCACACAGGCATCTTCGACACAGGATGCCCTGTGAGTGGGTGCCGTGTGCACTTCAAGCCCTGTGCAATGGCAGCCTTACAAATAAAGATGTCCTCTGAGAACGCTCTGTTGGCAGTCCTACACACAGAGAAAGAACCCTGTGCGTCGGCAGCCCTAGGGAGGGCAGCTCTTGCGCAGTCAGCCCTCCTACTACACGTGCGCTCTGACAGGCACGTGCACAGGTAAACTGGGCACCAACCGCCAAACTGATTCGCTGCGCATACAGTCCTAGTGAGCAGCCGTGCCTTTTTTTTTTTTTAAGGCAGATTTATATAGCGCTAACGCGACCCAAAGGTATTGGAGCGCTTTACATGAGCACCGGTTGCGTTACACATTCAGGCACGGGGAGATTAAGTGATTTGCCCAGAATCACAGGATGTGGACGCGACCCCGAGGCTCGAACCCTGGTTTCCAGCATCAAAGTCGGCAATCTAGCCGATGGACCACACCCTCTTCTGTAGCCATGCAGAACTTCATTATGCAGCAGAGAAGCCACATACTGTCCACCAAGGCCTGAATCCGCTCTGTTCTGTAGGTGTGAACACTGCCAGTTCGGTCTACTGCCAACCCTGAACACTGGCAACCACAAAGTAGCCCATTTCTCAGCCCGGTATGCAGTGCTCTGCCGCCTACCTGACACTCCTCACTTTTGCATGCTACCAGGCTTTTTTTTTTTTTTGCATATTTATTTAGCGCGAACTCGACCCGAAGGTATTGGAGCGCTTTACATAGCACCGTATTTACATTACACATTCAGGCACGGGGAGATTAAGTGATTTGCCCAGAATCACAGGATATGGACGCGACCTCGAGGCTCGAACCCTGGTTTCCTGCACCAGAGGCGGCCAGCCCTGTGCTCTGCATGTTATCTATATATGGTACCAGTCCCACAGAGTGTCAGACCAGAATTCAGCCCAGTGCCTGCTTCCAATGTGCACTGCCAGCCCTGTGTTTCCCCTCACCATGCTCTGCCACCTTGCCCTCTGCCAGCTCAACGTCAGACTCTAGAGTGGCTGTATCAGGCACGCGCAGAACTGCACTAAACATGATTTTGTCAAAGTGAATAGTATAGAAGTGTCAAGAGAAACGACACATCGGGTGCTGCAGCACAATGACGAGCTACGCGATTCAAACAACTATGGTCATGCAAATAAGGCATTTATGCACTGTCTGTGTGCTTGTAAAAAGAAGCAGCTCCAAAGGTAATCTGTGGAAGTCTTTAATGAGCATCAAAGAGCGGCCAGTAGCCCTGGCAGGGATCAGCAACTGCCACCGTTCCAAAGGAAACATTAGAATACCACTTTTCTAATTCATAAACGTTCTAACATTCTATTCCCCTGGCATTAAGAATCCAGCACCTTGGATGGGAGGGCACGAGAAGCGGCAGCCGGAAGGTGTTGGAGCAGCTGGCAGATCAGTGAATGGTCTGATCAGTGGAGTGGCTTCCCTCCCCTGCCCTGGACCCGGGCTGCAGATCCTGTCCTTGCCTCTCAGGAGCCAGGCACGGTCAGATTGGGATCACAATTTGGCCCGGGCACTGTCAAAACAAGCATTTGCAATGCAATAGGTCTCACATTTACGCAGGTTTAAGCTATTGGCATTGTAAATGACAATGCCTTTTATTTATGTTTTGAAAACCAAAACATAAATAAAGGGCATTCTCATTTACGATGCCAATAGCTCAAACTGCATAAATGTGAGACCTATTGCATTGCAAGTATTTTCTTGCTCAGTCATCCCATGTGCCTCTTCTGGAATGTGGATTGCCTGTCTGAGTTTTAGATGACAGAAGGCTGGGGTGCAGGAGTGGCTCCAGATAGATTAGGGGGGTCGAGAAAGGGCTGAATAGACCTGAGTTACAATTGGAGAAGGGAGGAGAATTCCTTGCACCTCAAAGGGCCTGGTCTGCCCCTGACAATGCCGTCTCCACCTCCTGCCAGGAAGTCACACCAGAGAAGGCAGAACTAGTTCTGGCTGGGCACAGACACTCTCTGCCTAAGAGATCAGAGGATTTTGGGATATAAATATTGAGGCCCAGACCCCTGAACTTTAGAACTCTTTTGGACCCAAAAGACTGCCAAGAAGAAGAGCTGGAGAAGCTTTGAGAAGGAACTACCACTTTGCTGTGTGTTTTGCTGTGTTGGCCTGCAGTGGCTGCTTCTCTCTTGGGCAGTGAAAGGACTGGACTGAACTTTCTGCAATCTACTTTTGTAAGTTTCTCCAAGGGCTTGAGGTAGAGCTTGCCCCCTGTTCAAGAAGTCTCAGGAACAGCAACGACGTCAAGCTCTTCTGCCCTCAGCACTGAGGACTGTTTGTTTTGTGCTGCAACAGACGAAAAAGCAACCCAACAATGTTGATGATGCCGCTGCCTACTCCGTATCCTGCCGGGCACCGCATAGGGCACCGCGGCAACGCGACCCTGGTCTCACCGATGACGTTGGCTGACGACGCCACTGAGCCGCTGCTCGCACCGTACTCTGCCCCACCTCGCTTCACGACGCCACCGTGGTATCCCAGATGATGCCGCTCCACGCCGAAATTGACGTCGCTGCTTGCACCGTGGTTCGAGGGCACCACTCGTAAAGTTACATGACGCACCGCTCTCATCCCGCACCGCAACCTTGGCCTACCGACGCCATCGGCTCCAGTTCGTCAGCCGATGACAGCGCTTCAGCAACGACGACGACGCTGCTTGCACCGCGACCTGCCAGCACCACATTCACTTTGCACCCCGACCCTGGTCTCACCGACGCCGCCATCTGATGCCGCCTCCGAGCTGCTGCTCACACCGCGACCTGAGGGCACCCCACGCCTGCCGACGCCAGATCACCTGACTTCAACAGAGAGAAGTTCCATCTGCAAGGCGTGTGACTTTGAGGGCCACGACGACTCCTGCACCGGTCTCCGGAACCGACGCCTGCGTACGCCGTGCTTTCGGAAGCTCAATGAGAATTTGCTGACGCCCTGCATTTCTAAAAGGTACTGTTTTGCGGGTCTTCCCGACACCGTAGCTGGCCTGCGACGCCGCGATCAGCCAGAACTGTTTGGATTTGTTTGCTCACGACGCCGTGATAGCCCCGGACGGAGCTATCGACATCATGGAACTATTTTTCCAGCACATTTTTATAACTGAAGATTTCTAAATACTGTATTGTGGATTACTATCGTTTTTTGTCTTGTCTTAAGTATATACAAATATTGGATATTTTTCTAAACTGGTGTGGTGTCCTTTTGTAGTGCTTACATTGTATTACTGTTGGATATGTGCAAATGCTTTACACACTGCCTCTTAGATAAGCCTGACTGCTCGTGCCAAGCTACCAAGCGGGTGAGGAGGGGTTATTTTAGGAGTGTAACTCCCTTATCCTGACTAGAGTGGTGGTTTCTGCCTGGCTTTGACGCATGTCCTATCCTACCAAAAATCCCACGTCTAATATACACCCATAAAGAAAGTGGATCAGAGCAGCATCTAAGGCATCTACATGAGCCCACAGAAAGGTGTAAAGAGCAAATCACAAAGAAATCGAATTTACCACTGACTTAGGAGTATGCCTGCAACATCTCGAGATTTCCTACTCCTATTCACAGAAAGTCCACTTGTGAGGCAGATAATTCCATGATTATCATACTTCCACTGGTGTGCAACAGTATTACCTAACATCACAGGTGCAAAATACCTGCAATGCAGAAAACCCTCAGCCATAGAGTTAGGGTAACTGTGAAATTTCAATGTTTTTCATTTTTCATTTTTCCTTCTCGTGAATGATGATTTTTCACGAGTAAATCGCCCCTTCATGCAGGCATGCAAGCAAGTGTCTACAAGACAATGCAAATGTTGGCGATTGGCTACAAAAGCAAAGTTTTGTGGATGTTCATCGCATTTGCAGGGACCCCATCAATGAGAACTACTTCTCTAACCTCATGGTGACAAAACATTCTCAATGTTTCGTGCAAGTTTGCGGTAGCATGGAAACATCTGCTGCTAGCGAGTTGGTGAATCAGAATTTTGCATGCAGGGTTTACACTTTTTTTTGCAACTTATCAGATTTATGTGACTTTATAATAATTTGACCCAGAACACCTTAATGTCGCAATTAAACTGAAGAGCACTGCTGTACGGTGCGGTGACGTGGACACATTTGCAAGGTCCATTGAGGGAAAGGCCAACTGCAGCTCCGCAGTAATGAGATCGCTCAGCAAGGGGCTAAATAAAGGCCTAATTATTTACCATTGTCAACAGGCAAAGGGCTAAATGTATTTTGGTAAAGCTATCCAGCCGCACGTCTATATAAACGTCCTGACAGTTGCAAGGGGCCTGCTGGGCTGGCCAGGCCTTTCTGATTTAAGACGAGTTTACATTTGGCAGCAGGTGTAAAGCCCGCCTCTAACCGGCGGCAGATATATCACAGAGACGTCACGCGCCCTGGGTCACAGATGCACAGATCACTTTCCCGTTTCCAAAAGTAGCCACACGAGTCACGACTGTATTGTGAGCCTCGCTTTCAATATGCGCTGGCTTTTCGTTTTCATTACGAGGCAGGACAAATGTTTATGCAGGGGAGAGGAGTGCGAACATAGAGTGCAGACTGAACTATAAATTCTGCAAAGTGGGCCACGGTGGTGCCACCACGGATGCTAATGCATCTGCTGTATCTGTTAAAGGGACCGTCCAGTGAGTGACAAAAAAAGTGTAAAACTCAATACCCACGCGTACATCATCAACAACAATTCTAAGTTCTGGTTATTTCAACGGTTCCAGGATACTTCTAAATTACTTGCACATACATTCAAATGATGCTCACCCCTTAAATCGGTCCGCTCACCACATCTAAGCAAATTGTTCGTGATGAGACCTGCACCCCAATTTTTCAAGAATCAGGCCTTTTCCATCACTGTGTCGAGGCAATGGAATAATCTGCCTACCAACAACAGATCAAAACGTGGCTTTTCAATTGGCCAAAATAAATTAAAGTCCTATTAAACTGTGGCAGTTAGGCCTCCGAAATCCATCTTTACCTGTTTTGGTTGTTTTAGGCAAAAGAAATGTAGACCTGTCACAATTTGCCACATTTGTGACACACAGTCTAGTCATATGGCAGCGCCATGTCGCAATTCGGTGCAGTATGCGTGTGGATTTGTACAGTGAAATCTAACGGTAAAGCAACGGGGCATCATACTGCCTGGGTGGAGTCATTGAAGTTTGCGCTAGTGGATGGTGATCACAAGAATACGCAAAACAGAAGGAGGAAGAGAGAGGGTGGGGACCAGGATGGAATGTAGAATAACAGTACGAGGTTTAGCAGTTGAAAATGGCCTAAACTAAGCAGCAGAGGAAGTGAGAGTGAAAGCAGGTAGGGAGAGGGGAGGGTGGCACCTGTGAAACATGATGTTGTGCGCAACAGAGGAAACAAGAAATAAGGTATGGAAGGTTGTCAATTAATTGCTTAATGCAACATAGGAGAGGGCAACAGGACTGCTTGACAAGCGCCACAGGGAGCTGGGCATGAGCCGCAGGTGAGATAGCGCAAGGATATACTATGAGGCTAGCAGGGGTGTGCCAGGTGCATGGAGAGCAGCAAGGGAGCCTGAGATGCCAACACGGAAGGGTGTGTGGAGACTGTGCAGTATTGTGGGCAAAGGAGCTTTTGAGCTCTGGTGGGGGCACTCTTCAGATGGTCCAGTAGCAGGTGTTTACACAGCAACGTGTCGAATGAACAGCAGAGTCGCAATCATTTTTCCGAGTTGGAGGAGGGACGGTGCTAGGTGGATTTCGATTCAGAGGGATGGTGCTTGATGGATTTCGGTTGAGAGCGACAGTGCTAGGTGGATTTCAATTGAGAGGGATGGTGCTTAGTGCATTTCGGTTAAGAAGGATGGTGCTAGGTGGATTTTGATTGAAAGGGATGGTGCTTGGCGAATTTTGATTGAGAGGGATTGCGCTTGGCAGTTTTTGATTGTGAGGGATAATGCTTGATCGATTTCGATTGAGAGTGTTGATGCTGGATGGATTTCCGTGGGGAGGGATGGTGCTTTGCAGATTTTATATTAGAATGACAACTGATGCCATTAGAGAATAACAACGAAGTCCTGGTTCCTGGTCTTCTCTTTTCTGCACTTCCTGATGTCTAGTCGTGCGTGGCTTCCGCTGCATGTCATGTGGAGCTCATCAGGTGCCTTTGTCTTGGGTGACAGGCATGGTGGGATGCTACTTTTAACGCCTTGTAGGTAAAACAATTGTGCAGTTGGCATGTTTCCAAGCTCTGCAACACACAATATTCTGCACCTCATCGTGAGAGCCAAAATGCCAAGATAATCCCAATGGGCCCCGCTGCAAGAGTTACTGACACTTTCGGGATTACGAGAGCCACAGCAACTCTACAGATCCAGTGTGTTTCCCCTGGATAATTCAACTGCTAAAAACAACTAAAATATCTGTGTGAATCTCAGGCGTGAAACTAGGAAGAACCCATGGAACCCTATGTGGAACTACTCATCCGCCTAATAATTCCCCATTTCTGAGGGCACTCTCAGGGTAACTTTGTAATCTCTGGCAATCAATAATAGCAATTTAGGGGTGTGCAGTGAATACCAGGACAAAATCCATGCCACTTGTAATGACTAATAAGGCCTCATAAGTAGCATAACTGCACTACTGGTATTTTAGAAAGTGAAATCAGAGGTTAGAGTAATAGTAGTAGTGACAGGAAAAGTACTTCTTGATTTCTAAAGTAGCAATCCTAATAGTTGAACAAACATTTGTAGTAGCAGTGGTAGTAGTTCTGATGCTAAAAAAGACATTGATGAATGTAGTACTTGTAGTAGCACTAAAAGTAGCACGTGCATATCATTAGCAGTAGCGCTGGCAGCATTTGTTCTAGAAGCAGTACTTGAGTTATTGAGGTAGTAGTAGAACTGATAATTGTTCTGGTATTAACAGTAGTAGTATCACTACAGGTAGAACTAATTTGAATAGCAGAACTTGGCTGAGCTCTTATTCTAGGCCTTTGCAGCTCTGTCACAGAGTAAGCTGGAAGTGGGAGCCTCAGATCCCCCTAACAGCCCATAGCAGCAAACCGACCCTAGCAGGAAAACTGTCTCGTTCGCGAGGAGCTACCAAAGAAAGACCACAAAAAGATCACACAGAGTAGGGTGCAGTGAATAAAATAAATGTGAACATATGAACAAGGTAGGTATCTCCCATCTCGGGGACAGAGTATAATAAGGCTGTGATGACTCCCAGAACTTCTCAGTGGAGAACTTCTATGTTTTTAGCCCACACCTCTCCACAATTCTATATATTATGTCTTCGTAAACCCTTTGATCCCAAATACCAATGCTACGATTTCGGAACTACCTTAAATAATCATATGTTGACGCCTGACGTCAAACGCTGCGCTGCCTGGTGCCTGCAGGGCACAGCTGTTGTCACTGGATCGGGGGACACTTCCCAGGATCCACTCGGATTTCCAAGTCACGGTCTATTTCCAGTCCGGCGCGTGCAAGGTTCCCAAAGGGGTCTCACTGTTTCTCCCTCAGAGTTTAGGAGAGCGAGTGCAGTGAGCGAGATGCCACATCTTGCACATGGCATCCTGCCATGACTAGAATTTGTTTATAATGTTATTGTTAATACCTTTTTGTACATCTGTCAATGATTGTGAGAGCCCCATACAGCCTCAGGCTTCTTGTATTACAACACTCAGCACACTGGGCAGACAAAGCACACATTATGGAGATGTATTCTTAAATGAAAGCGTAATTCTTACAAACGAGCTGGTCTTAGGGCTCACAGAGCCTCGCTTGGTCCATCATATTTTTTGTCACCAGCCTTTCTGAAGGCTGATGATCCCAGTTTCACATATATAGAGGCGTATGTAAATGTGTGGGTGAGCTTTCCATCTATAAGAGACGTACGGTACAACTATTCTTAACTGAAACCAACAATAGCTTAGAAGATCATACAGTGAATACCAGGCAAATCGGAAATACTTTAACCTTATACCTTTTAAGGAGTACCTTTTAAAACTGCATAACTAAGAGAGTTGCAGATGATTGGCACCTGGTATGAGTCTTCATGCTTGCCTCCATTGCAAGACACACTTTAGGAAGCATTAGAGCACGCTGGTAAGTCAGCCTGGGCTCACCTACAGCACATAGAAGATTCTGGAATTAAGCACTGAGGGTACGTCATCAAGAAATCTCCTTATTGCATAAGTAAAATCAAAGAGCATTTATCTTACCTATCAAGGGACAGTGAAACTCTCTGCTGGCCGGAGAAAGTGATGACATCAACAAAGCCCCTTGGCCAGATATCCTGCGACTTTACGTGCAAATTGAAATCAGCTGGCAAACCTGGATGTGTCCAAATACAACTCTCTTTCTCCTCGCATTTTTATAAATTCTTAGATTTTCTTGTTATTTTTGTAGGTCAAGCCTACAAGATAGCGCATGCTGTCTAGTTGTGAAAGACCTACTGTGGGCTTACCAAGATCACAGAGTGAACTTAATGCCTGCCCATTGCTTCCCACTGATTGGGTTTGTTGTCACTTTCATTACCTTGTCCAACTTGTTCCTTCTTGTGTTTCTTACTTCCCTAGAACAAGGCTTTTTTAACCATCCTCTTGATTGGCTGACTTGTGTCCTTCCACTGCTCACTTTTAGGGAACTACTTTGTTCTTTTTGTTAAGCATTCCATGAGAGTGCATGTTTTTTCCGGCTGTCTCTCTCATGTTCTACATTTCCCCCTCATCTTCTCACTCTGTGTGCTTCTTCCCCACCCCTTGTTGTGCACAACATCCTATGCTTCGTCCCTCATCACTGTGCTGTTCTCCCCTCATATGGCTTTCCTGCCTACTTCGTTTTATTCCCTTCTTTGTGTACATGCTCTTCCACTTCTGCCCCACCTGTTTTTTTCTTTACTTTAACCCACCACAACTGCTTCCCTGATCTGCTCCTCTGTTGTCCACACTCCATGTACACAGGTCTTATTTCTGTGTTTTTGGAGGGTTAGGCAACATATTTGCTGCTGGCCCATCCACTTTAAAAAAAAAGAGCTTTCACATTACTGTTTTTTTTTAATTTACAAATTCATCTCTGATCGGAAAATAAAAAAAATTATTTTCCTCAATTTGCAGGGCAACCTTTCATGATGACATAGTGCACTCATAACTCATCCCACATTTGCACGCCTACAAAATGACAAAGCCACTGACGGCCATGTAATTGCACCTTTTTTCTTTTCCTTTTGACCATGCCGCACAGCTTCGTCAAAAAACTGCTTTTTGCAGAAACTGTACAGCACCGCCAAAAGGCATTGGCAAAGCCAATAGGTCCCAATGACAAGACCTATTAGCTTTACCTATGCTTGTTTCATATCTATGCTGTTAGGAGTTCTGCTTGTAGGGCCAGTTTCAGACAAGGCATGAGCGTGTTAGAGTTATAAACCAGCAGTAAATAGCAATTCAATAGTATGTAGTCTAACAGAATGCCATCTGCAGTTGCACTATACTGATCCACACACAGAGAGCATGGGTTTAGTGCACGCAGAGGATGTGGCAAAATATCACACAAAGGGTACAAATCCTTGAGCTGGCCGACTGCGCTGGACCCTCCATTGAAGTGGCAGTTGAGTGTTCCAGCGGCAGGCTACTCTTCTACGCCAACAGTGGCTGGTGCTTGGACTTAGAGGCAATGTATAACTCTAACCAGATAAGAGGCTGATGTACTCATAAGGCAACTTGAGGTGTGCCAGAGGAAGGAGGAAAACAAGAAAGACATCTAGTTCCAGCTCTCAGAAGAGGTTCTGCTGCAAGGATGAAACCCTCAGCAAGGCCACAATGATGATTTTTGTGGGAATGAAAGCAGGTCACACCAATGTTATTCCTATAACTAACCGGCTATAACTTTGATTTGTTCCAAATATTTTCATGATGGACGCATCAAACACCTGATGGAGACCTCACTCCAGTGTCAACTACAGAAGCGCTAGTCTCATAGGCTGTCAAGGCGCAGACCAGAAACGCTTCCCTTGCCCTCAGAGAATTCCTTGAGTTCAAAGTGGTGGAAATTCAAAAAACATAATTTATATGAACTTTGTGTCCATCAATTTTTGTGCCAGGAATAAAACAATATTGTCAAAACTGTGTTAGTGCACCATATCTCTAAGAATATCCTTTATTCAAGGAGCCATCTGCACCCAATGAGGTCTGGCCCTCTGCCACCACGACATTATGTCCTCCAGGCCAGACCCGCTCTCTTCTCCCTGCGTGCAGACCAGTTTGCCAGGGCCAAAAGTAGAGGTAACAATGTGGCAGACTAGACCCCTATCACCCACCATCAGCCCACACGCAGGGCAAAAATATTGTTCCAAATTCTTAGCATCAAAATTGCAATTTTATGGACGTCAAAGGTTCCCATGGTCGAAAGATGGGTTGATAGACAATGACAAATTCAGTAAACCATACAAAATGGAAACTTAGCAATATCCAACATTTGATAAAATAGTAGCACTTCCTGATTGAAAATTAGAGTTCAAATTTAAAATCATCGTTCAGACCTCAGAAATGGAACCGAACACCAGTGGTTTTGCGCAATGCTTCAGCTTTCCCAATTTTCTTCAATTTACAAAAATAAATGTTTCCTATTGTAAAATGGAAGCTTCATGTTGCATTCAGGAAATTTGTAGTATGTGTTTCACAAATCGCACAAAATGCTTACATATCTGCTCATGGAATATCCGCCTTAAACATTGGCCACTGAGTGATGCATGTCAGTCAATTATTGGTCTCCAGTGATTATTTTTACACGCCAGTTGCGCTAGAAAACGAGGGCAGCTTGGCACGTGTGCCACTTCTTGGAGGTTTGGTGTGTATTAATCACTCACATGTACAACTGAAGTGAAAAATTTACCACATTTCTTTCACAAAAAGGTTTGATCTACACTGACTGCTCGTGTGCTGGTGTATGACATATGGCAACATTGAGTGAGTAGTTTGGCACGAAAACTGTGCTGTGGTGGTGTTTTCAAGCCGAACTCAGGGGAATGCATAGGTCGATTTAGCCCCTGCTAACACACACGCTGGTGAGATAGATAGATAGATAGATAGATAGATAGATAGATAGATAGATAGATAGATAGATAGATAGATAGATAGATAGATAGATAGATAGATAGATAGATAGATAGATAGATAGATGGATGGATGGATGGATGGATGGATGGATGGATGGATGGATGGATGGATGGATGGATGGATGGATGGATGGATGGATGGATGGATGGATGGATGGATGGATGGATGGATGGATGGATGGATATATAGAGTAAGCAAGTAACTATACGGAGCAGAAGTGTATAGAGCTCGACTTATGTTGGTATCATTTTTTGCTCAGAAGATTGGATCGTATAAGCTTAAATAACAGGTGGCACCAACAGGAAACATGGAGACTCGCAAAATACAAATGAAAAAATGAAATTCCGTTGAAGTTTAAAAAAAAACAGACAAGAGCAAAAAGTAAAAAAAAAGAAAAAAGAAAGTAAACTTTGCACGGTCTGAGAATTAAACCAAAAAATTCGATTTTTACAGCCTTGGTCTCCTTTGCTGCCAAGTTCCTTTTGTTGCTGCAAAGTTACATAAATAGGAAGCTTCCCTTGCATGAACTTTCCCACCCTTATAAATGGAGGAGTATTTTAAGGGCCTGCTTATTTTGGGGCATGAGGTCTATGTGTACGCGGCTGAGCTCTCGGAAGCAGCAGCTGGTTTCCCAATGTCACGGGGGCATCCTTGGAAGGGGCGGCTTCTTGCACAGCACATCACAGTGTGCAGCACTCAGCTCACAGCACATTCCATATCAATATCAAGAGCTTTGTCGACCTCTTTTTAGGCCGAGCCTGTAGCAGCGCGCATGCGCTGCAAGACTTCATGTAGGGGCTTCTGAAAGCTAATCACAGGCTCGTGCGCGTGCTTTTGTTTTCGTCGGCTGCAATTGGCTTTTGCGTGCGTCTTTTTAAAAAGACAGCACGCAATTGGTGAAAGGCTGGTGCATGTCCCAACTTCCTTTAGAAATGTAACCGCCCATGGCCTATTTGTGTCTGTTACGCGCAGCAGCGGCATCTGGTTTTAATTATTAACATGTCTTTATAATTAGTGCACGTTCGCTTTGCTACCGCGCTCCCTCGCCCCTGCTCCTCTGTGGTGTGTGCGCACCACTGGTTTCGATTCCGTGCTTGTTGTCAGTAAGCTCTTGTTTTTTCAAAACCTTGGCGATTTCCGGACATCCAGGCTTCTCAAATGCATTTTTCTTTCTGCGTTTGCTGTTCATTTATTTACTTAATCAGAAAATGAGCGTAGACATGTCTTGTGTGTGTTCTTGGGCTACCTGCAGTTTAAGCCTGTGGAGGACTTTAAAGCGGACTGTTTAATGCAGCATGCACGTCAACACAAAAGCACTATATAGCCGACTCCTTAATATCAACAGTGCAGACTTTCAAATTATTTATTTTACGAGTACTGAGAATTGACCTCAGATGGCCACAAACTTTTGTCATCACGCTGCCGGCGTCAAATAGGTGAATGTGAAACTTCTACTGTCACAGCTCGCGAACTATCAGCTGCATGGCCAGGCCAAGGGGGATGTGTGTGCGCATCTAAACTGGCAATAAAACTAGTTCTGTTAGCGCCGGCCAAAATATATTGGTAAATAATCACTGAATTGCCGTATAATCTTATTTAGTTAGTGGGGCCAATGTTAATTTTCTCTAAGATTCATATCTGTCTACACCCTTCAGTTTTTGGTGGGCGTGTGAGACCATTTCAAGCATGCGCAGCGAACAGCATGCATTTTAAACTCCTTGTCTTAATAGTGTATTGGCTTTTCTGACACAATGTATCCTGACTCGGTGCCTTGCTGTATCGGTGACCCCCCCCCCCCCCAAGGCGCTAGTTTACATTTATTGCTTCAAAACATCCCTTTCTATGGTGAGGTGCATCAGGCTCTGAGAAGAGTCTCTCTTCCTGGACTCTGCTGCTGCCTCTGACAGGCTTGTTGTGCCTCTACTGAGTGATGGCTCTTAGCGACGGCTTGTTGACAATCAGGTTAACTATTGGCCTGCTTGGTGGGGGTAGCATTTCAGAGGCCCCCGTCCCCTCCACGGCAGCGCTTCCTCAGTGTCATTCCTGCAGGATTCACCTACACCAGCCAAGGGTGGGCTTAAGTTACAGAGGATGTCGGCGGTGCGCGATTACGTTTTTCTTTCTTTAAGTATTTTTATGGGTTTCCACAGCGTGCACCAGGCCTCATGGGCATCAGATCACTGTACATACATTTGCAGAGGTATATTTCTTACAGAAACAGTACAGTAATCTATATATATCTAAACACAGTGTTTCTTTACAGTAAAACGCATATAGATGTCTTCATACCACTTAATTCCACTACACAAATACAAATACAATACACACAGCATAATTCCACCCCACTTAGTTCCACAACTAACAATTCCAATCCAACCCACATAATTCCACTTCGCACCACATACATCCACTCCAATCCAAACCTAAGCACCACATACATCCACTCCAATCCAAACCTAAACACATTGGTAAACGACATTGTCATTTACAACGCCAATAGCTCTAACTCTCCTTATTCCACCCTGTTTTCATTTTTCTCTTTGTACGTTGTTCCCTTCCCCCCTTTGTTTCCTACAACTGTCTTACATATGATTTCACTCTCTCGATGCTTCCTGCTTACACATATGTTACAATACTTTATAGCGTGCGCTTACTTTCTTTCCAAAAACACTACAGTGCAAATAAAACAACATAAATAAAAAAGTGTAATTTATATCACCAATAGCTCTAACTTTACAAATGCGAGACCTATTGCATTGCAAATGCTTGTTTCCAGGTCTGAGATCACTTTGGCCCTCAGGAGGAGTGGTCGCGTAGCTCTGATGGAGCAGGGGACAGCAGTTACCAGCCCCATCGGGACACTGTAGTCACCTGGAGATTTCAGATGCTTACAGCAGCTCACATTTTCAGTTGAAAGACTGTTAAAAAATGAGCAATTGCTGGAAGAATTGAACCTGGAGTTGCTGAACTTCCCCTTAACTCCTGATTTCTTATTGGACGCCCCGGGGTCCAACACGTGAAGAGCTGAATTTGCCTGGCCATGTCCAGGAATAATTGGCATGAGGGCCTTTCTCTTGCAGGCCCCAGACCTTCATCTAAAGATTATAGGTGAGAGATATAGATGAAAGAAAGCAGAGGGTAAAGGAATGGAAACAGTAAAAAAAGAAAGAAAAATGGTTTTTACTGCCCCATTTCTTGAGTCTTCCACAGTTTTGCAGCTTAATGGTCTTTACTCTAGTCCGGCCAGTTTTCGCACCACCTAATCCCAGGAGTTTTGCACAGTTTTGTCTGTCTAAATTGTTTAAATTAAATGAGGGGAGTCTAAACATCCAGCAGATGTCATGTCACGCTGTCAAACTGAGTATTTGCACCCATGTCCCGCCAACCCCCATACACCACATGAAAGCTTCAGAAGATGGCAGCACCAATGGCAATACTCTGCCTGTGCGCTTTTGTACTGCCTGGCAATACTCTGCCTGTGTGCTTCTGTATGCCCTGACAATACTCTGCCTGTGCGCTTTTGTACTGCCTGGCAATACTCTGCCTGTGCGCTTCTGTACTGCCCTGACAATACTCTGCCTGTGCGCTTCTGTACTGCCCTGGCAATACTCTGCCTGCGCGCTTCTGTATGCCCTGACAATACTCTGCCTGTGCGCTTTTGTACTGCCCTGGCAATACTCTGCCTGTGCGCTTCTGTACTGCCCTGACAATACTCTGCCTGTGCGCTTCTGTACTGCCCTGGCAATACTCTGCCTGCGCGCTTCTGTATGCCCTGACAATACTCTGCCTGTGCGCTTCTGTACTGCCCTGGCAATACTCTGCCTGTGCGCTTCTGTACAGCCCTGGCAATACTCTGCCTGTGCGCTTCTGTACTGCCCTGGCAATACTCTGCCTGTGCGCCTGTCTACTGTCCTGGTAATACTCTGCCTGTGCGCTTCTGTATGCCCTGACAATACTCTGCCTGTGCGCTTCTGTACTGCCCTGACAATACTCTGCCTGTGCGCTTTTGTACTGCCCTGGCAATACTCTGCCTGTGCGCTTCTGTACTGCCCTGGCAATACTCTGCCTGTGCGCTTCTGTACTGCCCTGGCAATACTCTGCCTGCGCGCTTCTGTATGCCCTGACAATACTCTGCCTGTGCGCTTCTGTACTGCCCTGGCAATACTCTGCCTGTGCGCTTCTGTACAGCCCTGGCAATACTCTGCCTGTGCGCTTCTGTACTGCCCTGGCAATACTCTGCCTGTGCGCCTGTCTACTGTCCTGGCAATACTCTGCCTGTGCGCTTCTGTACTGCCCTGACAATACTCTGCCTGTGCGCCTGTCTGCTGTCCTGGCAATACTCTGCCTGTGCGCTTCTGTACTGCCCTGACAATACTCTGCCTGTGCGCCTGTCTGCTGTCCTGGCAATACTCTGCCTGTGCGCTTCTGTACTGCCCTGGCAATACTCTGCCTGTGCGCCTGTCTACTGTCCTGGCAA
Source organism: Triturus cristatus (assembly GCF_964204655.1). Lineage (NCBI taxonomy): Eukaryota > Metazoa > Chordata > Amphibia > Caudata > Salamandridae > Triturus > Triturus cristatus. The sequence goes on from NC_140588.1 coordinate 511,708,388, forward strand.
TACTCTGCCTGTGCACTTCTTACTGCCCTGACAATACTCTGCCTGTGCGCCTGTCTGCTATCCTGGCAATACTCTGCCTGTGTGCTTCTGTACTGCCCTGACAATACTCTGCCTGTGCACTTCTGTACTGCCTTGGCAATACTCTGCCTGTGCGCCTGTCTGCTGTCCTGGCAATACTCTGCCTGTGCGCTTCTTACTGCCCTGACAATACTCTGCCTGTGCGCCTGTCTGCTGTCCTGGCAATACTCTGCCTGTGCGCTTCTGTACTGCCCTGGCAATACTCTGCCTGTGCGCTTCTGTACTGCCTGGCAATACTCTGCCTGTGCGCTTCTGTACTGCCCTGGCAATACTCTGCCTGTGCGCCTGTCTGCTCTCCTGGCAATACTCTGCCTGTGCGCTTCTTACTGCCCTGGCAATACTCTGCCTGTGCGCCTGTCTACTGTCCTGGCAATACTCTGCCTGTGCGCTTCTGTACTGCCCTGGCAATACTCTGCCTGTGCGCTTCTGTACTGTCCTGGCAATACTCTGCCTGTGCGCCTTTCTACTGTTCTGGCAATACTCTGCATGTGTGCTTCTGTACTGCTCTGGCAATACTCTGCCTGCGCGCTTCTGTACTGTCCTGGCAATACTCTGCCTGTGCGCCTTTCTACTGTCCTGGCAATACTCTGCATGTGTGCTTCTGCACTGCTCTGGCAATACTCTGCCTGTGCGCTTCTGTACTGCCCTGGCAATACTCTGTCTGTGCACCTGTCTGCTGTCCTGGCAATACTCTGCCTGTGCGCTTCTGTACTGCCCTAGCAATACTCTGCCTGTGCGGTCCTGAACTGCCCAGGCAATACTCTGCCTGTGCGCTTCTGTACTGCCCTGGCAATACTATGCCTGTGCGTTTCTGTACTGCCCTGGTGATACTCTGCCTGTGCGCCTCTCTACTGCCCTGGCAATACTCTGCCTGTGCGCTTCTGTGCTGTCCTTGGCAAGGATGGGATCCTCTCCTCTGCTTACATTTTAGCAAATTGATTTTCTAATACAAAGAGCTGTTGGAAAAGCATGAGGAAGAACTCCTGCCACCATATATATCATCATTTATATCGTCACATATAGCATCATATATGTCATCATATATATCATATATATTGTATTGTATTTGCATTTAAATTTCGCTTACTCCCCCTGATGAGGCGTTGGAGTGCTTTCTCGGCGAGTAGCACACTACTGCGGAACCCAAAGAGGATTAGTGGTGAATTAGTATAGGAAGATATGAAATTAATTTGAGCGGTGGACATGTGAGTTTGTTATTTGCATTGAAAAATGATAGTGGAGGGATAGAAAAGGGAAGGGTGTGCATTTATATAGTGCTTGCTATCCCTGATGAAGTGCCGAAGTGCTTTTTGGCGGGTAGCATGCTACTCCAGAACGCCAACTGGATCACATGTTGCAATCCACAAGCAAGATATCCAGGCAAGACAGAGATGTGCCTATCATAACCAGCCAGCCTCTCTGATGTATGAAGAAAACTACAAATTTTTTCAATGTGCCACGTGTGTGATCTTAAGGGAACAGACCTTTGAAGACTCAATTGTATCGAGTCAAATTGAATTTATTCAACTGGTGCAATTCCCGAGCAAGCTCAGTCATGTTTAGCCACACCATCCATTTTGTGCCATTCGAGCTATCATGAAACCTCTGGAAAAGCAATAGCAATCTTTGCATTAGCTCTGAAATTATATATCTGTGTCCTAATAGTCCATGACATGTTCGAGCCCAGTCAAAAGCTTTTGGCAATGCACCAAGTTTCATACTCTATAATGGCCGCCAACTGTAAATAGAGCGGGCAGGCCTGCTGTCCTCTTGTGGCTCAGCGATGACCTGGCATTAACAGAGTCTAGCTGGGGGTCGTACACAGTTTCTGTAAAGCTAGCACTGAACTTGCATTACTGAAGGATTTACTCACCCAGTTCTACTTTTGCCATTAAAAGTCGTTTCACTCTATGGTAACAATGTATGCAAGAGTCACTGTGATTGCACCTGAGACAGAAATTACTTACCACCTACGTCATGAATGAATTTGCAGCCATAATATGACTTTTTATATTTAAATTAATGGAAAATATATTTTTTAATGTGCTATCATTTTACCATCTACTTTTAACAAACTTTGTATAAAAAATTACAAACCCGGATCTTACGGGTTCTGAGCTCAGGGTTACTGACACATACCAAAGCTGACAATGGTCAAAGTTGAAGTGAAGAATAGTGTTTTTAAAGTAATTTTATCTTCCACAGGCAACAGCAAGCTGTCAACGCCGTCACTCAATGAAAACTAATAAGCAGTGGAACAGCCGGTGGTGGAGAGGCTGCTTCTGAGCGACCAAGATTGTCAGCTGAAGGCAGTGGAGTCAATCCTCTGCTTCTGTTTTGCTCTGTCACTCTAGGGGTGCGTCTGAACCCCTTAGGACACCAGGACCTGTGCAAGAACATTTGGAGCCACATGCAAAAGTACATTTTTCAATAGTGCGGCTCCCCCTGAGAAAGGTCTCTAGTGTTTCTTGCACTGCCTCTGCAGGTCACAGAGAAGGGTTTGAGTGAAAGCAAAAAGCTTCCATCTTGTAACAGGGAGCCACAGAAATCCATTTTTGTACTGACAGCTCCCTTGGCCCTGGTCCAAGTTCCTATACAGAACACCAGAGCACATTCAGGTCTCCACATGCCATAAATCCTGTGGTCTCCAGGAGCCACCTGCTAAACCTTCGATTTTTCACTAAAAGGTCAGGTGTTCGTTCAAGGAGAAGTGCGGCAAGGACCGATGAGTCCTGACGGGATGGGTAACTGACAGATGTATGATCAATAGTGCCTGAAAAGTTTTTTGAATACGGAGGAAACAAGTGATTTGCCACCGAGTTTGGGTCTTGGTTCAGTACCCTTTGATGCATCCATTACTGATTTTGTAAGGCATCGGTAGGTAAGGTGTACCTATTCGATGTGAAGATCTGATATACGTTGGATATTGCAGAGTAGGGATAACAAAAATGAGCTGTGAACTAGAATAGCTTGTACAGCAGCTTGGAATGGTATCCTGGGTTCTACACAGTCAAGTGCAAATACTGAATAGAGATCAGTGCAATCTTAAGGTGCAATAAATGATGGGAGAGGAGGCTTTAAAGGTGAGCGAGAAGGAGAACAAACTTGGGGTTTGCATAGCCTATCACCACAAAGGAGCTAAACAATGAGAAATGATCAAGAGGAGTATTGGGACATCTAAGAAGAGAACAACCATCAGAAAGAGTGATGTTAAGTGCCCAGTCACGGCTCGTGCAGGTAAGAGCGGTGGGCAGTGGAGCAGTGGGGCCGGGTGCGGCTGCGACTGCCACTGAAGCACTGGATTTAGCTCTGGTGGGTCATCTCTAGACAGGAGACAATCTGGAGATTTCTTTTTTGGGGACACGGAGTAGTTTAATAGTAATTGAAACCATGTGTGTTATGAGAAAAGGATTGAAAAATGAATTCAGGAAGGGAAAAAAGGGATGAGAGAGGGCTTTAGTTATATTACAGTACCTACAGAGATCAAACACACCACAAGTGGAAAGAATTTTTTGTGACAAAGAAACCTTATGATTAAATGTTCTATATCAGAGCAGTGTAATGGAAAAAAAGGAGAAGCAGTCAAGTTCAAAATAAGCTTGTATGGTTCTTTATTTATGTTTTTTTAGTTTAAATAGCTTTATTGAAGTAATTAGAAATGTAGGTACAATTTAAAACAAGACATAGATAAAAGATAGCAAGGAATTAGCAAACTGAATACATAATTTGATGGAATAGAGGACACAAGAAATCTGTAATTGATATAGAGATATTCCAAAGAGGAAAAGCAATAAGAAAAAAATGTACCTGGAAACAAGATAGCATTTTAAATTTTTTATTTTATCAGAAAAATGGAAAACCTAGAAAAAGGAAGGGGAAGAAAAGAAAAAATCAGAAAGAGAGAAAGAACAGAGGAGGGTGAAAAGAAGGAAAAAAGAAAAGAAAAGGAAGAAAGAAAGAAACGAAAATGAAGATCTAATAGTATCTTCATCTAATAACATATCAAAACTTAACTATTATAGCAATTATAATGGTTCCTAAAAACAGGATGATAACTGTACATTTGACATATGATAAAACGTAAAATAGAAGAAAAGAGGAAAATACTCATGGTGGTTGATAAACGAAGGAGCTATCTTGATTACGTAGAGCATATATGGATAAATAATTGGTAAGTGGAGACCAGAAGGCTTCTTTCCGAATAAGTTGTTGAGAAGTTTTGGAAGAAGCTCGGTCTAGTCTGTGATGATAGCAAAGAAGGTTCCACAAGGTGGAGAAAGAAACCTTAGAGGCATCCTTCCAATTAGAGGTGATTACCTGAGAAGCAATAGCAATTAACAAGTCCACAAATATGCCCACCTTGCGAGATCCAAACTAATTTGCAGAGTTACGTCCCAAAAATATTGAGTAGATGTCAAAGGGAATTTCAATAGAGCAAATAGAGGAGATTGACTTACATATTTTAGACCAAAATTGTGCTATGATAGGGCATAGAAAAAAGGAATGCATTAAAGAGCCAGGGGTATTGAGACAAACCCAACAATTCGGGGATACGTCTGAACTAAACTTGGAGAGAGATAATGGAGTTAAAAGTAATCGTTGATAAAAATAGTAGAGAGTCTGAGTAGTGCTAGAATTACAGGAGGTGTGGTGTATGCGTGTCTGTTAGAAGGTGGTTCTGACACTATGGGCCGCCCAGATTTTTCGCTTTTTGAGCACCTTATTGTTGAGCTTTTACTGGGGGGGAGCCTCATAAGTTGGGACTCATCCACAGTGAACTCAGGATGGAAGAGACATGCCAGGGAAAGTCAGTGTGTTTTACTGTGTTTTCACTTCCTTATTCCCCTATGGGAATGTGGAGCCAGGGGCTAGTTTAACTTTAATTAGGCCTACAGATTCCAGACACGCACTTAAGTCCACTGTAGCAGATGTGAAAAGAAGTATTCTGCAGAGTCCAAAGTCATATTTGTACTGCTTTTGGGTCATCCAGAACTGTCACATTCCTCTGAGCCAGCCAGGACCAGACCCAGGCTGAGGGCTGACCTCAGCTGGATGGATTGATAACCTTTCTTCCACAAGCTAGGGCCTCCTCTCCATGAAAGGAAGATGGGAGGGGCTGCAGGCCAATCCATCAACTGCTGTCGCTGGGTGCCAGGCACCAGGCTGCACCAAGGAGGGAAGGCAGCGTGGAAGGAGTTGGGTTTCAGAGGCCATGTGGCCAGAGACACTGGACGACGCCATTTTGAACAAACCCAGAGGCTGGACAAGAAGGAGGGAGCAGGGGCAGGAAAGTGATGTGTCGCTGTTTGATAGGACCAACAGGGACTTCCTGCCAGCCCCCTACTCAACTTTTATAAAGTGCTTGCACAGGAAGAGAAGCTCTCTCTGGGGTGTGGTCGGCTGAGGCTGAAGGTGCTGGAGCCTGGCGCAATGGGCAGTTGGAAGGAGAGACCCCCTGACTGCCCCCAGGACCCTAACAGCACCAGAAGAAGAGCCCAGGACCGGTGCACAGGAGCAGTGGCCTCTACGCAGGGAGAACAGGGGCCCGGAACCAGAGCCAGGCGAAAGGCTGGCGCAGGGAGCCAGTAAAGACCGTTCCCTGCAGAAGGCACCCCTTGGAGACCCAGAGGAGGAAGGAGAGTGCGCCCAGTGGCTGGGGGCGCCACCAGGAGCAAGAGGACGCGAAAATGGAGAAGATCGGACCCCTGGGGGCTGAGATATGCCCCCCAGAAGGTACACGACCTTTGATGGGACCGACAACGAAGCACGTGGGGCTCCACCGCCGGTCTGGCAACTGCCCCCGGGGTGGGTCAGGTCCCGGGGGCTGCCCCCCAAGGAAGAAAAGTCGGGGTGCGCCGTCGCGCACCCCATGAAGGTACTCCCGCGGGGTGCCAGGAGCCCACCCTGGCCCCCGCCGAAAAAGGTGGATGGGGAGTGCCGTCGTGCTCCCCATGAAGGTGGCCCTAGGCAGGGGGCCAGGAGCCCACCCTGGCCCCCACCGATACGGAGCGAGGGGGAGCACCGTCACGCCCCCGAAGATGTTCGGGGGCCCGGGGCCCCATCCCCGGGCCCCGAGTGTGGAGGAGGTGGGGGGAAGTGCCGTTGCACTCCCCCCAAAGAACCACTCCCTTGTGAAGGCTGCGTGTCTGCCCGCTGGAGCAGGCAGACGAGAAGAGTCGTGCCGGCTCCCGCGGCAGCACGCAAGGGTGCTGGCCGTGCAGGGAGCCGGCGGGGGCAGCCGGGGGTGGGCTCCCTGGGCTGCCCTCCCTCAAGGAGGCATGCTGGTGTCCCGGGTGGGACCGGGACCCCGAGCAGGAAGAGCGGAGGCGCGAGGGGCCCGGGTGGGACCGGGCCCCAGAAATCAGAAGGAGCGGCCGGGGGTGGGCTCCCCGAGTCGCCTAGCAGCACCTGGGGGTCCGGGTGGGACCGGGTCCCCCACCGAAGGGAGAAGAAGCAGCGAAGCCGCCGGCATCGCCAGCGCGGCTCTCCCCGGCACAGCGGGAGAGCCGCTCATCTATTATTCACAGGAAGGAGCTCTAAGCGCCCCATAATGCCTTGCAAGGCATGGGGAGAACATCGTTTTTGGCGCCTGGTGGCCCCCAGAGGAGGGGTCACCCTCATGAGTGAAAGACAGTGCATGGGGGCTGCAGGAGCACCGCAGCCTCCCCCAGCCTAACGGAGAACCGTCCCCCCATAAGTGTCATGGGGCATCTGAAAGAATAACCCCTCAAGGGCTCAGCCAGCATCTATCACCTTCTGGGCTGGAACTTATGTTCTGCAGCTGAGGGTGTACTACGAAGTGCATCACGGAGGAACGGGCTGAGGTGGGGATGTCTGGAGAAGGGTATCCCCTGGAGGTGAAGTGGTGTAACTGCACCGAAATGCATTTACTAATAGTTATTTCTTTCAGAGGGACTGAAGTTCATTTGTTTAATGTGATGTGCTGGTGTAAGGTGATGTCATAAACCAAGTGGGGTTATGTTGTCAGACAGTCCTGCTAGGGTGTCTGGCTGTATATGCGTAATCCTGTGATCTCATCTGTGATGCCTCTAGAGGCTGTAATTGCAATGCATTCAAATGATCAACTAAGGTAATGAGTACTGTCATTCTAAAGTGTGCGTAAACATGGATTCTTGCTACTGCGCTTAGGTGAAGACCCCAGACTGCTAGCCCTTAAGATATAGAGGTGCATACTTTATGGTCAGTAGGAGATGCTCAGTCAGGGTCACGTGTCACCAAGGCAGGTTTACCCCTTTTTAATGCTGGTTGAGGTAATGGGGTGGGTCGCCACTAGGATGGTGCCAGTGCGCAGGGCCCTCGCTCCAGGTTATGTTCAACTAACTGCATTGGGGGCAAGTTGATGTGCATACATGGGAGGGGTGGTACTAAACCCCACCCCCCCCCTGCGGGAGGGGTGGAGATGTTATGCAATGTCACAAAGTAATTCCAACCGCTTATGTATATTTGTAAATTGGTGTATGGTATTGAGTAGTGTGTGTGTTTAATAAATGTACTCTTACTTTTATAAAGCAAAGTATGGACTGGACAATCAATTATTGAGTGTTATTTTTGTGCACCAGCAAATGGCGATTACTAGCCCACACCACCTCCCTTGAGTAAGCCTCCGACTGCTCTGCAACGCTACCCTCTGAGAGTCAGGCGCTACAATTGGGTGTTTGGTTCCCAGTGAAGGACAAAAGTAGTCATGTTATTTGTGCAGGCCTCACAGATGCTGCCTCGTTGTCCAACAGTGTCCAAATGGAATTCCATGTATGCACAGAAAGGGTGTGCTATAAATCAGACTCCCATAAGAGCTCAAATTTACTTTTAGGGCGACTGAGAGAAGAAAAATTGAGGTATTTGTAAACAAGAGACGCATTAATAAGGGCGGAAGTGGATAAAGGCTCGAACAGAGGATCTTGAAAAGAGAGGGGAGATCTAGAAAGTAAAGAAAGCTGATCCATCAAGAGCAATCGTAAAGAATCACATCTAAGTAATGAGGAAACAGGTAGGTCAAATCTGGACTGGACCTCTTGTATGGAAAGACAACGAGAGTCATGTATTAGTTGCTTAACCAAGAAGATCCCTTTGGCAGCCCAGGTTTTCCAAAAAATAGTACGGTTGCACAATTTAATACTTTTGTTGTGCCAAAGGGGTGAGTCTAAAAATATCTGTAAAGGGCTATGAGACTTACACTTATTAGGATAAAAAGTTGAAATTAATTTTGAAATTGTTGGGTAGTTAAAAGAACGAGGAGGATGGGTAAAGCTGGCTGGAGAGAAAAAGGGAAAGGAGAGACCAAAGATTCCTCCAACTTGTGCCATACAGAGGTAGAAGTTGGCGAATTAGAAAAGAGGAATGATACTGTCGAAAATTGGGAAAATGAACACCACCCCGATCCTTAGGGGCAGAGAGAAGGGCTACAGAAATACGGGCCTTCCGACCATTCCATAGAAATTTACTCAAAATTCCATTAAGGGTTTTAAAAAACTTCAATGGAAGTTTAATTGGTAACATGGATAAATACAATTAATAATGGGAAGCAACATCATTTTAATGGTGTCTAATCTACCCCACCAAGACAAATAAAGGGGAGACCATCTGTCTGTCATATTATTTAATTTTGATAGGACTTCCTCCAAATTAAACTGAATTATTTTGTAAGAGAAGAAGAATATTTGATCCCCAAGCAAGTAATATTGTTAGTATTCCATTTAAAGTCAATTCCTTCAAACATACTCCTTAAACAATATTTATTTTAAGGAAGCACTTCAGATTTGGAAACATTCAACTTATAACCAGACAAAGACACATAGGAAGAGAGAAGTTCAGTAAAAGCGGGCAAAGGCGTAGAAGGATCGGAAACATATAACATAATATCATCCGCATACGCAGTAAATTTAATTTCAACAGTTTTATGCGTAAAGCCATGGCAGGTGGGGGAGTGTCGTAAAGAGTGAAGAAAAGGCTCAAGAGAGAGGATAAAAATTAACGGGGAAAGAGGACATCCTTGACGAGTACCCCTTTGTAAAGGTAAATAAGAAGATTGAGAGTCGTTAACAAAAACTGACATTAGTTGGGGAGGAATATAACAAATTGATAAGAGACAAAATAGAAGGACCAAAGTAATGCCAGTTCAGAGCATGCATCATGAAAAGCCAATGAACGCGATCAAATGCTTTTTCCGCGTCAAGGGTTATGGCAGCGATAGGGGAGGAGCTTTTAGCTGCAAGATGTATGATATTGAGGAAAGTTCTAGAATTATCAGCAATAGTCCTTCCCTTAACAAACCCCGTTTGTTCGGAACCAATTAAATCAGGGAGGACGTGATTGATACGAAGGGTTAACACCTTGGCAAATAGTTTGCAATCAAGATCAATCAAAGACATAGGACGATAGTTGGCACACCGGGACGGGTCTTTATCTTTTTTAGGAATGAGACAAATCATAGCTTTGAGAAAAGAGCCTTGTGTCTGACCATTAAAGACAAAATATTGAAAAAGAGATAAGGATTGGGCAAAAGGACAGAAGAAAAGCAGGAATAGAACTCAGCAGTGAGACTATCAGGACCAGGGGCCTTATCGTTGGATAACAAGGACAAAGCAGATTTAATCTCTAGCTTGTATGGTTCTTGGAACGTGCCTGAAGCGAATATCTGTCAGCAGCCAGAAGTTCTCACCATTGAATACATCTGGCAGCAAAAATACCTTGTACCTACTAGAAAAGCCCTTCATCCCAAGCATCTGCTTTATCAAACCACAAATACTGTCCTCTAAAAAGCAACTCGTACCCTTTGGTGCTTCTTAAGGATTCCTCTGAGAAGCCTATAAGTGGAAAAGAAAACATTGGCTCGCTTAATATTTGCCTGTGAAGTGTCCATATCGGCGCGCTTTCCCTGGTGTAAACTCAACCACTGTCCACAGATTCCATAAAAATACCCTCCATGGGTGGCCACGCCTGTCTGCTCGCTATACCTCTGAGGCAGTTTACTTCAAGATACATAATTAACTGTAACATTGACATACTTTATCTGAAAACCTTCTGGAATGTAGTCTGATCTCACATTAGGGGTAATGAAAGACTTATATGCCTCACCCCTCGCGTACACTCCTTTTCCCCCCACTATAAGCATTTTTCACACCTTCAGTTGTTTGCCTTATTATAAGTACTCAGCTGAAAGCTGCTGCACAGACATCTCACCTGTGGGTGTTGCTATTTGTGTCTGCACCCAGAGGTCTTTCAGTTTGTTGTCCTCAAGTCACCGGGCAACACCACCAGAGACGCTATTGTTGGAGGAGAATTCACAGAGGCACAACACTCATAGGTGGACTTTCTGGCCATAAACCGAAGAGGAGGAGATGCTGTTCTCAGGAGCCATTACTGTCCTTCTTCCTAACCCATAGGGGTAACTTGCTTGTTTTGTTCAGGTCAGGGAAAGATCACTCTCCTTGGCCAATGCGGCTGCCAGTGGGGGAAGGTAGCTTTTTAGGATCACCTGAAAGCTTTGCCGCATAGTTACAATTTGATTCTGGTATGCCACTGACACCATTAAAGTAAAGATTAAGAATGGGTATCACATAGCTTCTGATGAAGGCTGCCCACATCATTATGCAAAGGGTATCCTTTAAGCCAAGTCATTTAGCGGTCTATTTATTGTGTCGCTGCTAATTCATACCATATCTGATCTCCTGCTCACCCAACTGGCTCACCCCATTCACACAGTATGCCCCCCTCAGAAAACAGTCAAGACCAATCGTCTCAGAAATAGGACTGAGTGAACTAAACTGCATAACTTGTTTCAAAGAAGATAATAGCCCAATTAAAACCTGGTTAAAAATCAGAGCCACAAATATTGTCTACCTCAAAGAAGAGGGGTTAGACCTGGCATCATTGGCGTGGGTCTCCCTTCCATCTTTTGCTTTTGCCTCCTCTGTGTTTGCTGGGGTTACATGCTCTGGGCGCTGTGCCACTGCCATTCAGTTCCACAGCGCGAATGCTCCCTAGTGTAAACTGACTGTCTGAATTGGTAGTTCCCTAACCCTAGCTGACCCAGGGAACATGTTTGGAGAATCGAATTTGGTATGCCTGAGCTAAGAATATTAGAGTGCGTCTTTTGGTGGGGATTATTTTTATATTCTGTGTTTGGGAGTGCCACTTTTGAGGAGTGGGTATTGTCTTGCCTAATTCTTCCAGTGTGCTCTGCTGTTACGTGTATTGGTTGTCTGGTATTGTAGGGACAGGGCAGGCTGAGCCCGACCTGGATTGAACATAGAGATCTGCAGTTGGAGTATGGGGAGGGGTGACCCTTTGATCTGAGCAGGGCTGGGCCTGACAATGTGAGTGAATGCTCCACCTCCCACTGTGCGTCTGATGGCAGACCCCCTCTTCCTGAAAGGCAGGATGCAGCCTCGTAAACAAAGTGCTCCAGGACGACACCGAACTGGTTCTGGCTGGGTTCAGTGACTTGTGAGAACAAAGATTTTTGGGGTATAAATATCTGTGCTAAAACCCCTACACGGTGTGTTACTTCTGGATGTCAAGACGAACCTCTGTTCGTCTAACTAGAGGGAAAGGACTTTGAAACTTCTACCTATCTTGCTGAAGCAACTACCCAAGGGCCTGATTTAAGCTTGCCTCCTGCTGAAGTCTCAGGGACATTAGACTTCACCCATCAGCCTTCTGGATTCCCACTGAAGGGGATTCTACTCGCAGGTGAGGTTTCTGTCGAGAATTCCAGAGCCTCTGGGTCTACTGCGGGGAACGCGGGCTGAGAATCATCGCTGTCGCTATTGTGGGCCGCTGCAGCTGCGGAGCTGTTGCCGCTGAGAGCCCGCATTTGCCTGTGCTACGAAAATCACCGCTATCGCTATTGTGGGCCACTGCAGCTGAGGAGCTGTTGCCGCTGAGAGCCCACATTTGCCTGTGCTACGAAAATCATCGCTATCGCTATTGTGGGCCGCTGAGGAGCTGTTGCAGCTGAGAGCCCGCATTTGCCTGTGCTATGAAAATCATCGCTATCGCTATTGTGGGCCGCTGCAGCTGAGGAGCTGTTGCCGCTGAGAGCCCGCATTTGCCCGTGCTACGAAAATCATCGCTATCGCTATTGTGGGCTACTGCAGCTGAGGAGCTGTTGCCGCTGAGAGCCCGCATTTGCCCGTGCTACGAAAATCATCACTATCGCTATTGTGGTCCGCTGCAGCTGAGGTGCTGTTGCCACTAATAGCCCGCATCTGTCTGTGCTACGAGAATCATCGCTATTGTGGGCTTCTGCAGCTGAGGAGCTGTTGCCGCTGAGAGCCCGCAATTGTTTGTGCTACGAGAATCATTGTTATCGCTATTGTGGGCTGCTGCAGCTGAGGAGCTGTTGCCGCTGAGAGCCCACATCTGTCTGTGCTACGAGAATCATCACTATCGCTATTGTGGGCCGCTGCCGCTGAAGAGCTGTTGCCGCTGAGAGACAGCATTTGTCTGTGCTACGAGAATCATCGCTATCGCTATTGTGGTCCGCTGCAGCTGAGGAGCTGTGCCGCAGAGTGCCCGTTTTTAATCACTGCCTCAGGATCATCTTGAGCGAACGCCGCGGACCGCCGCAGCTGGGGGGCTGTGGCCGCTGCGAGTCTGCCTGTCATCATCGCGGTTTGGCAGTGTAGGTTAGAAACCTACACTGCCAAACAGCTAAAATCTTTTTGCAATCAATTCACCGTCCTTATTGCAGGTCTCTCTAGAAAGGAGGAGTATAGGAAAGCGCTAAAGGCCTGGTTAGAGGCGAGGGAGTCCCCTGGAAATGGGGAGAGCCTGTGGACAGGGGAGAGAAGGCTGGAGGGTAGCAGGATGACGAAGTGGATTTAGTGGGAGGTAAAGCACTTTCCAGTCCAGGTACTAGTGTGTCCTCAAAGAGCCTGTCTCCAGAAGAGTTGGAGAACAGGGAGAGAGATGGGAGGCATAGTTTGGAGATGAGAAAAAACACAAAGGAGGGAGTGGAGAGTTGGTGTCCAACAAGAACACCTGGGGTGGATTCGACCTCCCTTTACAATTACTTACAAACAAAAGGATCCACCCAAGGGAGATTGCAATTGATGATGTTTAATGATGGGTCAAATGTGTTTCCTACATTGGTGGGAAGCACATCGTGTTTCTTAAATACCCCTCTCACACCAAAAGGGCCCTTGGTGTCATGCTTCATCATAGGGGTCTTCGCATCCCTCTACGGAACGCAGCGTGCTACTACCAGCGGATGCCCAGGAGCACTGATGTTATCACTATGTATAGTGTGAGTGGGGGTGAGAGGTAGGGTCAGGAGTGAGTGATAAGTGAATGTTAAAAAATACCTAGCATAATGGGAGTAGAACATTTTTTAATATACCTTGGTGCCAGTATTATTAAAAGGTGTGAGGTGGAGGTATGTTGTATTGATGTACAAGACCTCCTGCGTGTGTCAACATGTTTCGAAGTGTACTGCTTCTTCTTCAGGACGGGTACACAGATCCCTACCCTACTCACATGAATAGTGTGACAGATGTCAACAGGTTAAATGCTATGTGTAGACAGATTGTAAAAGCTACAAAAATGTGACACAATGGTCTCAATATTGTTTGCGAAAAAGCAATTCCTTAATTTCAATTTGCTGTATCGAAGCCAATGGCATCATGAGCCTTAGAACGAAAGGGACCCAGTGCTAATTCCACTATATACCAGGCTGCTACCTCACATGATCGTCCCCCTCGCGGCTCCGTTGTATGTTTACAAATATTCTGTGATTCTGTATACTCTCCAGAAGTACACATACAAATCTACAAAAAACACACATCTTCAAACCCACTAGAGTGCCATTAGATTCCATTACTCAGTATACACGTGTTAACTGTGTAAAAGCACAATTCTTTTTGTTTTCCCTATCTAAAAACAGGTTCCTTACATCTGTGTGAAATATTCGTATCTGTCCATTCCTTTTTCATTGTGGAAAGGGAATTCCTTCTTGCTGTTTTCTGAAGTATCTTTCCAGGTGGGAAAGGTATTTCAAAATGTCATGAATTCTACAATTTTAGCAATCAGTGGGTTTTCAACAACTTTTTGCTGAGGAAGTGTTGGTTGGAGATTTACTCCAGCAAACAATCTGCCAAATTATTTTCAGAAATAAATCCAGTCTGTGGGAAATAAATGTCCACTGATTCAGATTCTGTGAACCAGGTTGGGGGAATTTCCGCTCACAGATTTAACTTTGGTGCTCATAAATTCCGCTTCAGTGTGCAAAAACATTATGAATCAGTCTCCAGTCTCTGCAGACCACCCATGATTAACATAAAAATATATCCCATTGAACTGTATCATTGCAATTTCACTGCACCTTTTAAATCAGGTACACATGTTCTTCCCACTAACTGCAGTTGGTACTGGTGTTGCATTATTCAGAATGACAGCATGCTTCACACAACTAATTATGACTAATTTCAAGTTATTCACGTATTTGGAAATTTGAAGTAATTTGCTGACACCATACCAAACAGATATTATCCACAAACAAGCATTGCCAAAGCAAGTACGTTTGACTTTATGATAAAGCATATAAAAAAGACATTCGGAAATGCTATTTAGCAACTACAGGCTTGGCACAGTGTGGGCAAAGTAGCAATTCTGTACTTTCTGTACCAAATGCATGTAGGAGCACAAAAATGTAAAGTGGCAATCAGTGTGGTGTTTGAGTTTACATTTTAGATGTGAAATAGTCCTCATGCATTCAAATGGAAATACTTTATAAGTGGTGGAAGACGATATCCAAGCAAACTATAGCATGCGGTAAAAGAGAAGCACTCCTTTGGGCGGAGACAAAGCCCACTCTATTCATATTTTAAAGAACTGGTAACAATAGGTCATGCAGACAACTGCTATGTCTAGTGAGATCTAAAATGGCCGACATCCTTGCACTTTATTGGTCACTCAATGGAAGCCTAGGATGGCATGTATACGCATGAAAAAATGCTTCCAGAGAAGTAGCACATTTGCAAACAACCTCTAGGTTACTTGAATTAATAGCCTTCGGAGGTCAGACCTCTTTCTCCATATCTATCAAACTCTCGAAGCGAGAGCCTATCTTTACTCAAAACATGGCAGCCATTCCACAACCTCGGGAAATCTCAAGAGAGCACATTTGTGGGGGCAATTTTCCATACAAGAACCCAGGAACCATAAATTCAAAGTGTCACAGTTTCTTTAAGAATGAACAATCTCTGAAATAACTTCAAAGGGAAGGCCTCAGACGGAGGGGAGGGGGGATGGTCTTATGTGCTTGTTAGTGTCCTGTGGGCTCATTCCACAAGGACACGCTTAGCAGATGGAAGCGCTGTATGGAGGCCTCACACTCAGGGCCGGCGCTAGGCATGGGCAGCGTGGGCAGCTGCTCAGGGCCCCGCGCCTGCTCGCAGCCATGGGGCCTCGCACCTTTAAAGACATCAGAAGTTCTAGGCCCAGAGGGGCCCCTGAGAGTTTTTGTTTTCTCTTTTATATCAATCTCCCCTGCTGGCCCGTCTCTGTGGGCCTAATGGCTGTATCTGCATGTTCGTGGCAGCAATCAGACAGGCAATTTGAGTGGTGAAGCCTGTGAAGTGGCCCTGCACCTGCATGAATAAAAGACAGAATATCCTGCAGGGGCACAGCAAAGAATAGAGTGGCGATGGCGGCGTATCACAAGGAAACTGCTCACTGAGGACAAGTGGAAAGGGAGCAGAGAGGCGAATAAAAGGAGCAAGACAAATTGAATACAGTGGGGGGGGAAACAGATAGGTGTGTGAGAGGCATTGAGACAAGAGGTGCACGCAGAGGAGCAGAATCAGCATGTGTTAGAAATGGGGGTCTCTAGTTGGCAATGGCTGGCCACTGTCCAAGTAGGGACCCTTCTTCCTAACTCAGAGTAAGCAGACTACACCCTCTGATAACCCCTGCTCAACCCTGTGGTAACGAAGCAGGAGCAGCTAGGCGTATCTCAGAGGCAGTGTGTGAAGCATTTATGACCATACACAGTAACACAGTGAAGAACACTACAAAGAGACACCACTCAAGTAGTTATAAAAAATAAGTATCTTTATATATAGACTTAACACAAGACCAATAACAGTAATAATCCACAATACTAGAAAATAGGGTTACTCTTGAAAGGCTGCAAAAATAGTTCAAAGTGTGCAAAGAGGAGTTCAGTTCAAGGCACTGGTCTCTGTGACCCTTTTACTCACAAGACACCTGGATTCTGTAGCAAAGCAACAAAAGTGTCGCTAAGGAGTTGTAGCGATGATTTTCCTTACGCTAACCAGCGATGCGTTGAATCCTTGCCGCAAGGGAGGATGATGCGCTGATTTGTGTGCAGGACAAAGCGACAAACTTCTGCACGCTAAGCCGGCGATGCGATAAAATCCTTGTCGCGAAGGGAGGATGATGCGCCGAGCCTGTTGCGTGTGCAATCTTGTTGCGATGAAAGAAAATGGCGCTCCGCGAGGGAGCAACGATCCTGATGCGATGAAAATGGCAAATGCTCGGCGTCCGCTCTGCGATGTCGTGAAGCGATGAACTCGATGCGATGATCTTTGGTTAGCGAGCGTTTTGAGGCCCGCAAACATGCAATGCGATAATCTTCGGGTTAGCGAGCGTTTGGCAGCCCGCAGACAGGTGATGCGATGATCTCCGGCAGCGAGCTCTCGGCGGCAGCAGCGCGACGATTTTCCTTACGCTCTTCAGCTGCAGCGGCTCGCTAACGGGCGTTAGCGATGATTTTCAGCACTCTCTTCTCCACAGTAGAACTAGAGGCCCTGGAACTCACAGGAACCTCATTTGCAGATAGAAATCCTCGCTGGGAGGAAACAGGAGGCTGGTGGTGGAGTCCGATGTGCCTGAGACTCCTGCAGGAGGCTAGCTCTCTTCTAGCCCTTGGGTGATTGCTGTAGCAAAAATAAAAGTTCCTTCAAAGTCCTTTTCCTCTTCTTCCAAGTCCAGTAGTAACCACTGCAGGCCAGTCCAAGAAACAGCACACAAGCACAAGGACAGTCCTCTCCTGCAGATTCCTTCAGTTACACGGACAGAGGTTCTTCTTGTTGTCCAGGAGCAATACCAATTGTAGGGATTTCAGCACAGATATTTATACCCCAAAAGTCTTTGTTCTCAGAAGCTACAAGTCACTGAACCCAGCCAGAACCAGTTCTGCCCAGTCCTGGAGCACTTTGTTTACCAGGCGGCATCCTTCCTTTCAGAGTGCAGGGCAGAGACATCAGACGCACCCCAGTAGGTGGAGCCAGCATTGTGAAGGGAAGGCACAGCCCTATTCAGGTCCCAGATGCAACTCCTCCCACCCATCTAGATGCAGATCTCTCTATTCACCACTGGGACACCTCACCCTGTCTCCTGGAATTCCCCAGCCCTGTCACTCCAGAACCAGACAGCCAATACACATAACAGCAGAGCACACTGGAAGGCTTAAGCAAGAAAATACCTACTTTCTAAAAGTGGTGTTTTCAAACACAGAATATAAAAATAAACTTCACTAAAAGATGTATTTTAATATTCTGAGCTCAGGCATACTAAATTTGTTTTTCTACCATGTTCTTTGGGTCAGTTAGGACTATAGAGTGTAATAGTCAAACTGCCCATTCTGGCCTATGGAGAACAGGCAGCCTTACAGTAGTGAAAAACGAAATTGGGTGTAATTTACTACCAGGACATGCTACACACATCAGGGCATGTCCTACCTTACACATACAATGCACCCTACCATAGGGGTGGCTTACATGATGCCAAAGGACGGTTCAGGGGCTGAGAAGTGGGTGCACTTCACAGCCAAGATGGCAGTTCTAGACTGCACACAGAAATTGCAGTGGCAGGTCTGAGACACACTTTACAAGCTGCTTCTGTGGGTGGCGCAAACCAGCGCTGCAGGCCCACCAGCAGCATTTGGTTTACCAGCCCTGGGCACACACAGGTCACGCTAATAGGGACTAACAGGTAAACCAAATAAGCCAATCATGGATATACCAATTAACATATCATATTTACACAGGGAGAACATATGCACTTTAGCACTGATCAGCAATGGTAAAGTGCCCAGAGTCATAAAGCCAACAAACACAGGTTAGGAAAAATCCAGGAGGAAGGCAAAAAGCTTAGGGATGACCCTGCAAAAAGGGCCATTTCCAACAGCATGCAAAAGTGGATGGAGCAGGGTTTAAAGTCTGTTGGGTCACTCAGGTCTTAGACCCAGTAGTAAACTTAAAATGGACATTGAAAAGGGCCTTGTCCTTAACTTTGCCTGCAAAAACATTGATCTAGTGTCTGCACAATGAATGAAAGTTCTGAAAAGCAGGTGATGAGACGGACCCGCTCTCCATTTTTGCCCTCACCCTCAGAGGGAAAAAACAAATCTTAACTCTGCAGCAGTGCCACCCTTCACTACCTTTATTGCAACTTCAGTGAGACTCGTTATAGTTCTTTCACAGTCTCATCATGTCAGAACTGGAGCATTTTCAATATTATATACAAGGAAGCTGTAGATGTTGCTTATTCATCTTATGCAACTAATACCACTGACAAAGCCAATGGTACTGGCTTGTTCTAGGTGTAATTTTACTTGTAATATTTCTCTGGAGGCAATGACAGGTTTCTTCAACCCATTTAAAGCCCTGCTCTCAGGTCAGTATGTAGGCCATTTTTTTGGCTAGTTGTTGACCTGCTTTATGGGCAAGTGAGACGTTTTTTTTACTGTTGATTTTTATGATAATAATGCAAACATTGCCTGCAGCAAACTCAAATCAGTGCAGTCCTACCATAGTTGAAAACTGCGCTAGTTTGCAAACATGGGACACTTTCCTAGCTAACTAACTCCCTAATGGGGGGCCCTTTTATTTTGGTACAGAGGCCTATTTTCTGTCCCAGTCTGATGCTGCGTGTTAGGCAGGGCCACTGGAATTATGCGATTGTGCGGTGGTGGCGATTCCTGCATAATTATGCATTTGACGCATTTGCCACATAATCCATCAACTGCTGCATAATCTACAGATTTTAAAAACAAAATTGCTTTCTATCTCAAACGGTTCAAAAGTTACTAAAAATGCAGCGACACGTCTTATCGCATGTGGGAAGGCCAGTGGGGTGCAACCAGTGCCCAAACAGTGTTACCAAGTTTAACAAGCATTGGCATAGCCAATAGGTCTCGCTTTTGGGACCTTATAAGTATTTAGTTATGCAGCACAATATCCTTGGTGCAACAACATCAACTGTTGCATGGCTAAACACTTATAAGGTCCCAAAGGTGAGCCCTATTGGGTATGACAATGCTTGTTTTTAACAGTTTGTGTCTCCGGGTGAGCTAATCCAGTGGGTGTGGTTTAAGCCGGACCACACTAGGAGCACCCTATGAATAATGCACTGTTTACAGTCTGTCTGGCTGCACTGAACAGAATGCATGTATAAAAAGGATAACAAAAAGGTGAATACTATCACAGTTCTTCAACATCGTGACAGCTTTATTCTAACTAACGACACTGTATATTAATGTCCCCCTACCATAAAAGGGTGTGTGTGTTGCAGTGTTTATATAAACACACACAGGTGAGTGGTGTCACTGGGCAGTGCAGACGTTTAGGGTACTTGGTAAATAGCAGGAAGAGCTGGAACTCAAGCAAATCAACGATAGTAAGATTTTCAAATCTAAAATATGTAGGTGAGCAGATTTCACACAGGGGTGAGTGTGCAAACTTGGATAAGCCGGCATACAGCAGTTTTTGCATTAATTACAAGCACATACATGGACGGTTTCTGAAGTACTCCTGTGTTATCCACTGACAGCACACCAAAAAAAAGTTATACAAGGCGCAGTGGCCATGAATCGGGCACCAGCATGCGCCGTGTAGATAAACGTTATGCATGCGGCCGCCATGTTGAAAGCGCGACGGCCATGAAGTAGGCCCCGGGCTGATCAAATAAATGGCGCGTGGCCTCCTGATGTGGCCGCAATTGTGACACATAAAAGCAGGCAGTTAAAAGTTAGGCACTCTGCCGCCTGAAGCGGCAGCCATGCTGAAACATGAAGCGCAGCATCCGTGAAGTGAGAAAGGCAACATGCACAGCGTGTGTTCCAAGTGAGGCAACTGGCGAGCAAGCGAGCTTCAGTCTTACTAGTAGACAGAAACGAGAACACAGGGACACGAGCAAGATGACAGGGGTGCTGCTGTTGGCACTACCTTAATGCACACAGCTCCGTGCACCCCTTAGAATATCGGAGTCCCTTGCCTCTTGAGCTAAAGGCTCGCTCTGCCTCCTCTCCGATGCAGAATGTCAGGTGGCAACAGCCCACAAATCACAATACACTACCAAGCCCGAAACAGGCTATCACAGCCTGATACTATCTAGACTGCACCCACCGACTGTTTGAAGTAGGATGGCTCGGACAAAGAGATGTGCGGAATCCGCAGCCAATCAGCGGTTTGAATTTCTCTGCGGCGTATTAGGATTGGTTAAGGTCCAACCCTAGGCCAACTTACACATATGCTGCACCTCCAAGTCCAAGACGACCAGTACAATGTTTTGTGTCCTGGGATTGGTTGTTATGCGAGCCGTACCTACCAACATTGAGAACAAATGACGTCCGTGGAAAGGTTAAACAACGGGAGACAGGCATTAGACTTAAATCCCGGATGGTCCTTGTAAGTAGCAGACAGGTGTTTCATTTTAAATTAACCTATTTCAAGCAAAATAATTTGAAATTTAGTTGTTAGATTGTGAAGGTGAGCGGATCTGTGCTGCTTGCTTTGTGTAGACAACGACGCACTCTGAAGTACCCCTTACATAATCCCTCATCGCGATCACTTTAAAAGCGAAAGTGAGTGCGATCGCGATGACGCACGCTAGGGATGCGCGTGCAGCAGCGGGGGAGGGGTATGGTGCTGAAGGCTGGCGCAGGAAAGGCAGATGGCTGGGCGAGAAGGGAGGGGGGAATGCGGGAAGCAGCTGTGCGCGTGCACGCCATCGTGCACTGTAGCTTGTCGCCAGCACAAAAATGTGGGTAGCACTTTCTAAACCCACCTACTAAATGTCTCGCCAGACCAGAGCATGCGCTGGGTCAGGCGAGACCTAAAAATGGCGAAAAAATGAAGTAATACTATTTCAAAATGTGCCGGGTTATGCTGCATAATTTGCCTTTTCTTACCACATAATTTACTCACCCTGCCACATAATTTAACCCTCTCCTGACACATAATTCCAGTGGTCCTGCTGTTAGGGTAATGCATGGCAGTAATTTTGTTCCTGTTTATATTACCCATGCTTTACTGAATCTGGCATTCCCCAAGAGTGCTAGCTATTTCCAGCATGTGTGTTTGTGTATTTTTTTTCACAGCATATTACTCTTGGATGATGCACCCTTTGTACTGAGGCGCCTCCAGGTGTTTATAACAGGCTACAGTTGAGCACTTTGGAGTTGAGGCTGCAGACAGTACAACTTTCACACTGTGTCGGTGGGTCAAAAAGATGTTCAGATTACATGACCATTCAAAATATGCAAAAAATCTAAAAGGGAGTGGACCACTTGTCCTGTGTAGCCAGGGTCTTATCACTGTTATTTCCTTCGTAAAAGAACCCTCATAACTATACACAGGTACTGGAGGCGGCATGAACTGGGTTACCGCTTAAGTGTAAAAGTGCAGCATCATCATAGGGTCTTTTTCGAATGTACGCTGCCCTCCACCCGGAGGAAGACCTTCTGGTTCAACAGTAGTGTCCAGACATGAAAAACAAAAAATGTGAGAGGGTTCGTATTTAGTGAGTTAAAATCTCTTGGTCATTGTTTCCATAGTGACTTTATTCTTGAAAGCTTGATCAGAGAATTAAAAGGAAGAACCTGGTATACAATGAAAACACCATGTATCTAGTGGGACTGGATGTGGAAAGCTTATACACCAGTCTCCCCCAACAGAAGACCCTAGACACACTTGAAAACGTGCTGTTCTCGGAACCTTGGACCAACTCAACACCGAGACATTTCATACTACAGTGCTGCAAGTTAGCTCTAACTGAAAACTTTTTTGAATACGAGGGCACACTCTACAGACAACGCCACGGTACATCGATGGGCAGCACCTGTGCTCCTAGTGTGGCGGGTCTGTATGTCAGTGACTTTGAGCAAAAATACATTCACAACCCTGAAAATCCGTACCTGACCAAAGTAAAATTCTGGAAGCGTTACATAGATGACGTCATAATGATTTGGGAAGATACTGCTGAGTCTTTAGGAGATTTTGTTACATGGATCAACTCCAGAGACGAGTGCTTAAAATTCACCTGCACTTTTGACAGACACAAACTTGACTTCCTAGACATAACTATCTATTCAGAGGATAACCTCCTCCAAACTAAGACGTACCACAAACCAACAGCAAAGAACAGCTTGCTGTCTTACAATAGCTTTCACCCGCGTCCTCTCAGAGACAATTTACCATTCAGTCAGTTTCTTAGACTCAAGAGGAAATGTAGCAATCTTCAAATCTACAAAACTCAAGCCAAAGAATTGGGTGAAAAACTAATCAAAAGAGACTATCCAGTAAAAATCATAAGGAAGTGTCAAAAAAGAGCCCTATACCAACCGAGAGAAAACCTTTTGCAGACATCGACACGGGCAGAACCAGATGATCTTCTAACGTGTGTCACCACTTATAATACTATGTCCAACACAGTGAAAAAGATTGTGAACAAGAATTGGAGAATTTTAACCTCTGATACTTTACAATGGCCTAAACCAAGGTTTGCAAATAAAAGAACAAAGAACATAAAAGATCTTCTAGTACATACTAGACCAGCTCTGCAAACAAGCACAGAAACCATAACAGCAGCATGGAATCTTGCACCGATCACAGGACACTATCCATGTGGGACGTGCTCAGTCTGCAGCCTAACAAAAGTGACCAAAACCATCCAACTTCTTCCCAACCTTACGTGGACACTGCGACAACATACTAACTGCAATACTACCCACGTAATTTACATGATCACCTGCCCATGTGACCTCAAATATATTGGAATGACTTGCCGAAAAATAAAATTGAGGATCATAGAACATAAAAGCAACGTGAACTGCAAAAGAGCGACCACCAAAATGAGCAGACATTTCATAGAGAACAACCATGCCATCAGTGACCTCAAATGGGTAGTCCTAGAAAGTTTGAGAACTGTCAACTACAATGCCGAACGTATTTTGTACGAGAAAGAACAACGTTGGATTGACCGTTTGTCCACGGACAAACAAGGCCTCAACGATAATATCCCATGGTACACCTTAGCCACGTAAGCATTCCACCACATGAACAAGAATGCAGTACCTGATTAATCTATTCACCAAGGCACGCTCATTACGCATAACGAATACTCATTCCACCATTCGACCTCAGAAACATGAGTGTCTCAGTTCCTCTACCATTATACCCTATTCCAATCATAACAGTTTCCCCAGGCAACATCACACACTAACAAAGTATAATTTCAAATCACGAACAACATTGTCTCGACTCGATCAGTGTACACAATCCCACTCAGTAACAACCCCTTTTCTTCCAATTGGTTCCAACACACATGTGTACTGTGCCAACCATAACACTTTGCCAATCTTTACCGTATAACGTGAAGTCCTTCTTCAACCTCCACTACCTCTGCTCCTCTTAACGGTAAGCCTACACGGACGATTCTGGTTGGGTGTACCGCGAGAAGAGGCAGATGCAGACACCGGACGTGCGAGAATCGGTAAGCTCCGATGGCCGCCGCAGCTTTGGAACAACGTCCAAACTAAAGTAAGGTCTTTCTAATTTACCTCTTTTGTCTTTTATTTAACTACAGCAATGAATTCTCGGCCTGCCTCCGGGCATCCGCGTAGGAATATTATTAACCTTGTCTGAGGTAAATACGCATTGACATATTCCTGTAGCTTGTTGTTAGAAACACCAACGACTGGTTATTTAGAAGATGTGACTAAGTTCATCTCACTCACGTCGCAATAAGCGGCAACTCGCTATTAATGATGATGTTTATGATGACAATTTGAGTCCATCACATGATTAAAAACATACCTTGAATGATATTATCCACAGGGCTTTGTAATTCTTTAACCACGACGTGTCCTTTCGAATAGTTTTGAACGAGACATTTTTCTACAATGTTTTTAATTTTATCCCGCCGAGATTAGCATCTCTTCACCTCACGTAACTGCCCCTTACCTCCGCCTACTTGCTCTGTATTTACATACTATCCTCACTTACCTCCCCTCACACAAGTAGTTGCCCTAGACGACCGCATGAAGCAGCAAATCATGGCCTCGAATTAAGAAAAACTTGGTGAAAGTAACCTTTTCTACCTTTTTTAGGTACAGATACTATTGATCTGACCCCTCTACTCAAAACAAGTGACAAGTTTTCTCACTTTAGGAGCGACAGAGCGCCTTCCTACAAATAACGGTCCTGATGAAAGCCTTTAGACCCTTGCAGAAGGCTGAAACATGTTGACCCCTATATCATGAAAAGTACGGCAGACCAGTAACTCCGTCTCACCCCGCACTTCTTCCTTTTAATTCTCTGATCAAGCTTTCAAGAATAAAGTCACTATGGAAACAATGACCAAGAGATTTTAACTCACTAAATACGAACCCTCTCACATTTTTTGTTTTTCATGTCTGGACACTACTGTTGAACCAGAAGGTCTTCCTCCGGGTGGAGGGCAGCGTACATTCGAAAAAGACCCTATGATGATGCTGCACTTTTACACTTAAGCGGTAACCCAGTTCATGCCGCCTCCAGTACCTGTGTATAGTTATGAGGGTTCTTTTACGAAGGAAATAACAGTGATAAGACCCTGGCTACACAGGACAAGTGGTCCACTCCCTTTTTGATTTTTTGCATTAAACATAGGAAGCCGAATGGACCACAGCTTCTTTTTCCCTCCCCTTTGATAACGTGCATTCAAAATATGGCCTCTCTGTAGAGCACAAAGAGCAATGGTACTGCATTGCAGTTGTGATTCTATGAAAGTGTGTGTGAAGGGCCTACTTATTGGTCAAAACAACAAGTTGAAAGTAAAATCATTTATTGTAGTTACTAATTTAGCTTAAATTGCTTACAACCATTGACAAAACCCAGTCGTGGCCGGCATGAGTTTAATTTAAAGGGAAAAAAATACCTTTCGTAGCCGGCCCGATCTGATCCCGCGTCGTGTCTGCTTAAGGGCCTCACATTCCTATACTGTCCGGGGCCCCACATATCCTAGGACCAGCCCTGCTCACACTGCCCAAGAGTGTGTGGAAGGCGTGGCGTCAAGCTGGCCAGTCTTGACTAGGCTGTCCCCTCTGACTGACCTTTCCGCTTTGCTTGCATGAAGCATGACTGGAATCTCAATCTTCGGCACGCGCCATGAGCCTCTGATCATAAAAGCTCTCCTGGTGCAGGCTGCAGCGTTTTCTATTGGGTCAAAGAATGTTGCAAAATGTGACATGTGTATGACTTCATGTTTCCACGCAGCTTTACCACACTTTCCTTTTGTTCTGTCTGTGGAACAGCCACGGCTTTGTTTGTTCCGCACTTAGTGAGGGAAAGTCATCCCTTTAGAGTCAAAATGTCTCCAATAATTGACCACATGTCCTCTGTTCTAAAGCAAACTCTTACCAAGACTAAAATCATGTAGGAATCGTGACGCATGCAGGCGGATGCATCTTGGCAATCAGGCACCCCGTCATGATGCTGTATGTCCATGCATCACCGCGCATGCATGCGCATATGGTAAGTTACGGCCATTTTGTTCTTTTTTTAATTCTTTGTTCCAAGATGGCAATCTGGAAGCAGTACATTAAAGAGAAAAAAAATCAACGTGTAAATCCATATTTGAAAAAATAAGTGTACGGGAAGCAAAAGACAGCTGCTAGACGTAAAAAAATTCAAACTATTTTTTTTCTTTTTTAAGGAAGGACGCAACAGGAGGGTCTGGAGGGAGGGAGCAATGGAGGAGAGCTTGGGAGGAAAAGTAAATGCCTGGAAGGGCTTGGAAGGAGCAACGAGAAAAGGTCCAGGTGGGGGATCAATGGAGGTACTTGAGGCAGTGAGAAAGAAAAAGCTAGGGAGAGAGGTGCGGGGGAGGAGGGCGGAGCAACTCGTATGATGCAGAGAAGGGGAAGATATTCTAGGGAGAAAGCAACACACGAGTGAAAGAGCAAGAAAGTACATGCTCTCTCAGAGTGGAGAAAGAAAAAAAGCAAGCATTGGAAAATCCAATAGGTCTCACCTTTTGGACCTGTTGGCTTTGCCAACGAAGTTCGGTGATGTTGTACAGAATTGGCAAGATGCTGTGCAGCATGGCCTAAGGAAAAAAGGCGTGATGACATGACTTTACCATTTTTTTTAAGGCAGAGGGGCCAACCTTTGATGTTTGGTTCTCCCCCCCCCCCCCCCCCCCCCCAAAAAAAAAGACACAAGGCCTGGGGGGCAACAGAGGAATGGGTGGAGGAAAGCAAAGTGGAGTGGTAGGAGAGAGGAAAAGCAACACATGTGAGAAAGCAACAAAGAGGGCAGAGTGAAGAGCACATGAGTGAGAAAGCAACACAGATCACGGGGAGATACGGAGGGCGAAGTACACAAGAGAGAGCTTGCTGCACGAGGGAGACAGCAAAGCAGAGTGAGGGGTGCGTATTTAGTGAGTGGAGGAAAAGCACATGTGGGAGAGAGCTGGAAAACACATGCACTCTCATGAAGTGCTCAAGCAAAAAGAATCAAGTAGTTTACTAAAAGTGAAGAGTGGAAAGAAAGAAGCCACCCTAACGGAGAGATGGTAAAGAGGGTATGCTCCAGGAAAGGGACAACCAAAAGCTGGGACAAAGACCGCCACTGAATAAAAAACAAGCCAATGAGAGTAACAATAAAGCCAACCACTTGTAAGCAATGGATGGGCTGTAAGCCCCTGCAAATTCTCGGCAAGCCCACAATAGTTCTTTTGCGGCCAGATAGCTTGTGCTGCCTATAAAAAAAATTCCATGAATGTTATTTGTGGAAGGATGCAAGTCATACTATCAAAATGATGGTAAAAAAGCTATTCTCCAATGATGGGACAAACACAAGAATAAGAAGAAAAGGGATCGAAAAAGAAGCAAATAAGAGCACCATGAGAGCCAATCAATGGAAAGGAATAGGCTTGCCCACAGCCACTGTAAGTTCTGGAATGGTCCACGAGGTCTTTCGACAATGGGCAGCTAAACGCCCTGTAGGAGGGATCTACACAGAAGAAAGTCTTGCTGACAACAATGAGCCAGCAGGAGGGATGCCTGTGGACACAAGCAACCATTTCAAATAGGTAACTCAAATTCTGCTGATGGACAGTTATTAATTGTCTAAAAATCCACTTGCTGTACACTGGATCCTCCAGAAAACATTTGAAGCTGGTCAACTGGAATTCCCGGCAGGGTTTTGGTTGTCTGGGTTTGGTTGTCTAAAAACACAACCTGAGAAATCAAAGGGCAGCTTTTTCACTCCAAATAAGAAAACTCTGCTGGGGGAAACCCAGAAGAACTGCTGCGTGCCATGAAAAATATTTAAACTGGTCATATAATGTGTAAAAAAGTAGCGCTGAGACACAGCTGGGTTTCCTTTAGTAGAGGCACGCCGACTGGAGCTGTTATTCTCCACCCCCAGAATGTATTTCTTACTTCTGATGTCTAGAATGTCAAAGCAGCTTTTATACGTGAGACCATTTTTTTCGTGGAATTCGTTCCACTTCATTTTGGCAGCGTGGAGGAGTAGGTGTGAGACGGATGGCGCAGGCGCAGAGCGGCCGCCTCTTCCGATGGCATTTGCAGCTGAGTGGCGAGGGGCCCGGTGCCACAGATGTGCAGGTGCGTCACAAGCGAGGTCCTCGCGACCACGGGCACACCTGCGGGGGGGAAACGTCTCAAATGCGCGGATTGTAGTCCACTTCCCACGCTGGCACGTGGCACCCTCATAACCCGGAACACTTTCTGAAGACTGCTTTCTCCATGCCTCAAAAGCAAGTTCACAGGAAGTGAGCGTGAACGGAACCGTTTTTTCGTTAAAAAAAATTAATGTTCCACAAGGAATCAAAGGTATCATTGTAGGGATACTTCTGTAGGTTTGTTCACGTACTGGAAACTATGCACATAAAATAGTACATATTGCTCATAATATTGTTCCTAGTGTACGTTGCATGATTTCAGGCTGCGAGGTGGGTCGCCAAGATTTCGAAAACTTTAGTTAAAATCGCCAAGATTTAAAAAACTGTAGTTAACCAGGCAGAATTTGCTTATGCCAGTTAAACTCGTTTTCATTTACAGCAATGACAGCCTACTTTGAGAAATGCATCGAGGCACATTTAGTTTCCAACATTGTACCATTTATAGCTATGGAACATGTTTATTTAAGGAAATACTTGGGTGAAAAACTGCAAGCAATTAGAGTGAGTATTCTTCCATTAAAGGAATGACAGGTATGTTACAAAATGACTCTATTGACCCCCAATCTATACTTTTCGTGTATATTGGCTCTGCCATTTGTTTTGCCCCTACTGTTAAGCCTAAACAAAAAGCAATGTTTAAAAAAAAAAGAAATAAAACAAAGAGTGATGACTTGCACACGCATATGCCTCGTGACACACACATGGATGCGTCATGATGCTACAGCGGCCCACCCTGATGACCTATGCATGTGCATATGTCACTATGCATGCCCATTCATTAACATGACGTAGCGTTATTGACACATTGGCAAAGTCAAGAGGTCTCGCCTTTGAGACATATTGGCTCTGTCAGTGCCTTTTGTACGTGCTGTGCCGCATGGGCAAAAATGCTGATACTGTATTGCATGAACAAAGGGAAACAAGCATTTGTAATGCAATATGTCTCACGGTTACGCGAGTTTGAGCTACTGACATTGTAAATGAAAATGCTTTTTATTTATGTTTTGGTTTTTGAAACATAAATAAAACACATTGTCATTTACAATGGCAATAGCTTAAACTCGCGTAAATGAGAGACCTATTGCATTGCAAATGCTTGTTTTATGCAGTTAGCAAAATGCAGTTGCCTCGAACTGGAAGAGAGCTCCGTCCTCTCCCTCGAACTCGCAGTGGCGCAGGTGCGTAAACACATGGGCACAGGATGGGTTTGTGTCTGGGACAGACAAGGCAAATGCCTGGAAAACAGTTGCTTGAATTTAGCAACACAGGCCCCCGCAGCCCCCGCGGTGCCGGGGGCCCCCGAGCTGCAGGGGGGCCCCCACAGCACAATACTCTGGCCCAAGAGCTCGGATTAGATCCGGAGGGGCCCCCTCAACCTTCGTTACGCCACTGGCAACCGCATATATAATACTCCCTCTTTTAGTGCTAGTTAGGTACGACGTGCACAAGGCACTATGGTAATGTCAGTGGTAAGCAAAAGCGAGTGGGAATCCATTTTTAACCCCTTCCATGCTCATGACGGAACGGTTCCGTCATGAGCCACGGTTGAGCTGTGCTCATGACGGAACCGTTCCGTCATGAGCCCGCCCGCGCTCGAACCCTTCAGCACCGCGGCGGAATTCGCCCAGCGCTGAAGGGGTTAAGGAGAGCTCACGTCGCCTCAGTAAGGAGGCGGACACAATGAATGGGAAAGCAGGGAATAAGACGACGCTGGAAGTAGGGTAATGTCCAAACACTCGAGGGCGGGGCAGAGAGGTGGAGGCACCGCAGAGCTCAGTGTGGAAATCACTAAGACACCAGCCACCATGGAAGAGTTCACCTACTGAAAAGTGCAGCGGGAAAGTCGGCAATAAAAGTGGGAGCGTATGAAGCACCGATGGCACACCGAGTCTTAGTATGGTGCAAATGGGTGAGAGTAAAAAACGTGTCTCATTAGCCACGACGATCCTACTAATAGTGATATACTGTAAGACTGTTGTGTCTAGTTTGCGACTACATGGAAGTGACCGTCAGCAGACTCGTAATTTACTGCATCAGGCCGTATTGGACGAGGTCACCTCAACTCAATGACAAGATGTAAAGTTTAAAATATGTTTAATAAATGGAATACTCTGTTTGTTAAAAATATTAAAAATAATTTAGCTTGCACTTATTGTGGACATCTCCACATAGGGTTTCTCTATTTGTGCTGCCGCCCCACACAGCACTCGCGGGGTCGGCCGGCAGCTATTGTTAAAGTGAAAGCGCAAAAATAAACAAGCTATCACCATTGCGCAAAGGCAGCCGCTTGTTTATATTTGCATCGCGCTTTGCGGCCGCCATTGCCAAAGCCGAATGAACAAAAAAGAGTGCTTACTGAATACCGACTAATGAAGGAGACAGTGTAACACTGCAAGTAAAAGATCTAGTCCTGATGGGCGGTCACAAAAGGAGACAGGGCGGTAGCAAGGAGGGACTAAGAAGCCTCATTATCAATTGGAAGCCCGCATTTATTGAAGACAATGCCACCAGCCAATGAAAAATATCGGCGGAGCTTCCACTCCACTTCTAAAACATACGCTACTACAGCATGCCTCGCATGCATGAGCTGCAATGCTAGGCTCGACCTAAAAAGGCGATGATGGGGCCGCGTTCATTTTGTAAGTACGGGTGCATAATTTTTTAGGCACACGAATGCACCATTTTTTTTATTTACCAATCCTAAATGGAGCGGAAATGTAAAAAAAAATGGAAATGAAGTACAGGGAAAGCACTTTTGTTAATAAAATGGAAGTGCAGGCAGCAATTTACTGCAGGACACTACTAAATAAGGCTAGAAACTTGCATTGTTTGTAGGGGTAGGGGGCAAAAACGGCTTGGCGGGTGAGGGAAGGAAGGGAAAGAAAGAAGTGTAGGAAGAGCAACAAGGAGGGCAGGAGGAGGAGGCACATGCACAAAGCAAAGAACAACATAGGTTGATGGGAGAAGCACATGGGCGAGAGCAAAGCGAAGTACGGAGGGACAGCAAAACGGAGGAGAAAGAGCCATATGGAGCATGGGGGAGAGAAGCACACAAAAGCGACTCAGAAAAAAAGAGCAGCATGGCAGCTGCCTGGTCCTCCAAAAAGAAAGAACGCAAAAAAAAAAGGAATAAAACGTAATGAACAGTGGAGCAATGGAGGTTGGTTTTGATTGGAAGAAAATGCAGGCTGAGGGAAACTACTGGGAGTGATCTTCGGCGGAGCAATGCAGGCAACTGTGTATGGAGGGGATCAAAAATAAAACAGTCAAAAAAATCCAGGCAAGGGTGTGAGATGTAAAGGGAAGTGCCCAGGTATCCACAATCAAGATATCACATGCTAGGTCCGAAGTGCCACAGTGTCCCATTCAAGGTACGGCAGGCCAGATAAATAGTGTCCCTACTGTTACATTCAAGATAGGTTAGCAGAAAAGAGTTGCCACTGTCCCATTCAAGATATAATAGGTTAGCAGAGAAGAGCTGCCGCTGTCCCAATGAAGGTGCAGCGGGCGAGATAAAAAGCCTCTGTTACATTCAAGATATCATAGAGAATCTGAGAAGTGCCATTACTGTCCTATTTAATATATCATAAATTGGCTGAAAAGTGCTTCTACTGCCCCATTCAAGCCATCATTGATTAGCCGAGAAGCGCTGCAATAGCAGGTGTGCTGAGTAGTGCTCTAACTGCTCCAATAAAGATTTCAATATATTCAGTACACTGTAGGCCACAAAAGGAAGTGCAGCTACAGTCCCAACCATGGAACAGCATACCCAATGAAAATTACCCCTACCTACTATTTAAGGTAGGCCAGGAGATAAGGACACTTAATGCTGCATTCAAGATAGGATAGGCCAGCTGAGGAGTGCCAAGACTGTCCCTTTAATAGAATGGAAGGCAGGGTGAATTGTGCACCATTGGTTATTTGACTATGAGGTCAGCTGAGCCATGCAGTCACTGGCATCCTTTTAAGAGCAGTACCTTCGGAGCTGCAGACCTGACAGAAAGCCAGACACCAGCTACTATATGAACAGGAGTAGAAATGTCAGCTCAACAGCCAAAACAGTGCCCATGCAAATCAGCCCAAATTACCTATAGCTGCTAGCAAGTTATTATGCCGAGTGCTCTTAGCATCGTGGCTGACTGGACTACCAAACCTTTCCCTGCAGTATAAACTGTTTATGCAAACTCAACCTATGTTGCTATTTACAGGATTATGGTCTACAGGCATTCTGGTTGACCGGCAAGGTAGATTTGGGAGGGGCTCAGTGACAAATGGTGTTGTCTTCACTGTACTCATTTTCATAGACCTCTGGCAACTGCTTGGCTTCATTTGCTTCTTCCAACCTCTCTTTCTTACTGCATCATATGGCCTCCTCCCTTTGGCACCCAAACTGCTAATGCAATTGTAAATGTCTACAATCAAAATATTGAAACTTTGACTATGTTGAATATGATAAATAGCCACGTTTAAAATAATGTTTAAATTAATAGAAATATGTAAACACAAAAAAGTATGAAATGAGAATATCCTGTGAGTTGTGAGGTGCTGCTTAACTATTGATTGCAATTAGTGCTTTGAATCATGAATGAAGGAAAGGCCAGCAATCGCAGCACCAGCATCTACGACAAATACTGCAAATGAGTCATCAATTGGTGGGCTAGCATTTGAGACACAGAAACAGTTAGTGGATTGGCAGGGAAGATCTCAACCTACCGCACATCCTTCGTAAGGCTTGACACCCATGAGCCCCAAAAGGGCCAGATACTTTGATAAATTGCACGCAAAAAAAAACGTGGGGTGACACGAATGTATGACGTTACTACGCCATTCATTACCCAGCAGTAGGTTACAACCCGTACGTTACATCGTCCGCATTGTTACCACGCATCGCTTTACATCGCAAGTCATTTCTACGACTTGCGCTAGATGGCGCGCTGGATTTAGGATTAGTATAAATTACTATTCCTACTCCAGTTAGCGTAACAGCAGGGAATGTGTTGGATTTAAAATCAAACACATTCCCTGGTGTTGCGTGCCATCTAGCGCAAGTCGTTGAAATGACTTGCAATGTAATGCCATGCGTGGTAACAACGCGGACGATGTAACATCCGCGCTGTAACCTACCCGTGTGGTATTACCAGCGTTGTAAATGCTGTTTCCCGAGGGACACAGAGTCTTTTCCTACGAGACCACTGCCAGTGCTGCAGTGTGCCAGTGTTGCCAAATACAAAGGCTGCCTAGTCTTGATTCGACCAAATGGATCTTTCTTGCACCACCTACACTTCCCAATTCTTCATCCCACTCTTTCGGGTTGTTTTTAAGGTCTCACCTACAAGACAGCACAAGCTGTCTGGTGGCGAAATACCTATTGTGGGCTTCCCAACAAGTTACATGGGCTTACAGAACATCCATTGCTTATCATTGGTTGGCTTTATCTTCACTCATTTGCCTGCTTCTTTTTCCATGGCTTTCCTTGTCTATTTTGTGTTTGTCTCTCGGCTGCACCAATAGCCTCTATACCATCCCTTTGAATGGCTGACTTGTAGCCTACCAAAGCTAATTTTAAGGAAGATTTTTTTCTTCTTTTTGGTTAAGCACTCCAACGAGCGTGCATGTGTTTTCCACCCCTCTCCCTCATGTGCTCTCTTCTCCCAAATGCCCGCCCCGGTTATCTGTGTTGCTCTCTCACACATGTGCTGCTCTCTCTGTCATGTACTTGTATCCCCATCCCTATGCTCCATGTTGCTCTCTCCCTCATGAACTCCTTCCCCTGCCCCCGTGTTGCTGTCACTACCGTTTGCTTCTCTGCCTATCCCTGTGTTGCTTTTACCCTGGTATGCTGCTCGCTCTTGCTGTATTGTGCGCTTCTCCCCTGCCCCATGTTCCATGTTCTTCTTTCCATCATATGCTTCTTCCCCGACCTTAGTAGTAGCTCTCTCTTTAATTGCTTTCCCCTCCACATTCTCCCCTTGATTGCTACTCACTTGACCCTCCCACACCCTTGATCCTTCTTTTTTAGTTCTCGGCTAGCGAAGGCTCGCTGGCGAGATTTTATGTTTTCCAGTAGTGGAGCTTGAACCCGCCCCTCTTCTCTATTGGCTGGCCTCTTAAATGCTGGTCAGCCATTGGAGAAGAGCTTTGTCTGTCAATTCAAGCCCCGTCTTTTTCGGATTCGGGGGGGGGGGTGATTTTTTGCTTCTTTCTCTTTTTTAAGCCCCGTCCCTTTTACACTGGTGGGCGTGTTTTTTTTTTTTTTACAGGGACGTTCTCGTGTTTATTTGTGTCTCTTGCTGGGATGTACAGAGTGATTTCCGAACAGCTAATGTAAGCTATCTTTGTTTATTTACATTTCTTGGTCTTCCAAGGTGCTAATACGGTCACGTGCCTGAACTTATATTAATCACCCCAGGTTATAGTGATCACCCCAGATTACACATCCGCCCCAAATTTGCCACGCTCTCTCGACCAGGACGTGGCTGTGTTCGGTTACTAACCCGACGCGTAGACTTTGCGCCCTCGCCTCACTCACCGCCAGCCCGGTGCCGAGCACTATCACGTCGTACTCCTCATTCATGGCTGTCGAGTATGAATGCGCAGGTCTTCCGGTGTTCCTTTTTGGTCTTGGCTTGCTCCTGTGTGTCTCTGACCGGCGCGGTTCCCGCGGGCGGTGGGAGAAAGAAAATGGAGCTCGGAATAGGGCAGGGGAGAAGGAAACGCGGAGTCGGTCGTGAGTGCTCTCACGGCTTCCGTACGGGCACTGTCTGCGGACTGCAGTGAGACAGATGGGTGGGACACCATGAACATTGACGAGCGACTAGCAAGAGCAACCCTTTCGTGGAAATAAGCGAAAGACACATTGACTAGTCTATACAGCACATGTTCCCTCTAACTTCTCAACGACTCCATTACCAACCCCCGCGTGGGAGTGAAATGTGGTGTCTCCCCCTTGATCTGTGTTGGTCAGAAGTTAGAATAGTTAATGAATCCGTCCTTTATTATCAGTTTGGCGTAAAGCGCTTAAACACCTAGTCAAGGGTGGTAAGCATTATATAAATGCTAATTAAAAAAAATCCAAGAGAGCATATTTCTGCGCAATTGACTCGTGTATAAGAACTGCACTCTGTTTTTCGAGACGGCGGAATGGGTAGGTAAAGCACGGTTGCATTCAGTCCTCCGGGAGCACTAGAGAGCGAATACAGCCGTACAGTGGCAATCCACACTGGTCTTTACTTCGCGAGAGGTGGAATGTAGCTGATATCTTTTGTGGAACAAAATCACGTCTATACGTTCGGATATCCTGTAATGGAACCAACTCGTTAAATATAGACGGTGTGGTGACCATTTTGGTTGGGTATACGGTCTTAACAGAGGCAAAACGTAGCCTTCGTTTTGAAATTTTTTTAGACGATAAACGTGAGCCTGACACCTTGGACGGAGCATTTTGCTCAGTCATCAAAGTGAGTGCCTGGGATTAATCCTTTCTTTGGCGAGGGTAGTGCAAGGCTCCGTTATGTCACGGGATTATGTGTCGCTGGCCTCTTTTTTGGACCCTATTTTTATTTGCCCAAAATAAACATTTCTGCTAATTCGACCGGAATACTTCCACGTTAGAATACTGATAACGGCCATCTTGGATTGGAGAATTTTTATGGTTAAAGCCGTACTTGCGCCCATTTTCTTTTAATTGTAAAATTTTCTCAATTAGTCTGACATCTCTTTCTATGCTGTCAGTATAGCGTAGAGGTTGATGGACAATATCTCAAGCGGAGAATGACCACACAACGCGTGCTTGCTTCCCTGATGGCCAGACTCAGCAACGTGAGGTCTTACCAATGTGCTTTGCTGTTAGCTGCTTTTGCTGCTCTGCCCTATGGTAAACGAAAAGGGCAAGAATGCACTATATCTATCAGATATGACGCATTCCTGTCCTTTTCCCCTGCGCTGGCGCATGATGGGCTGCCGTGTGCCAACACAGGCACCTTTGTACCATGGTGTAAGGGTGCCTGCGTTGAGGCGATGATTATTTTTGTGCAGGAAGGAAACCTTCCTGCACCAAAAGAATCAGAAGAGGCTTTTTCATCTTTCTAGAAAAAGGAACAAGCATTGGCATAGACAATAGGTCTCACCTTTGGAACCTTATAAGTTTTGAGTTATGCAGCACAATATCCTTGGTGCAACAACATCAAGTGTTGCATGGCTAAACACTTATACGGTCCCAAAGGTGAGACCTATTGGCTATGCCAATGCTTGTTATTTTGAGCTTACACCCTAAAAAATTCCTTCTTTTTTTACTGACCGATCCAACTGCTGTCCAGCATCTTGAATCAGTATATATAAAAACAAAGCAAATAGCGCCTGAGTCATTCTGCTGACATGAACATGCATTATGACCGATGCATGTGCATACATCCTCATGCATGCACACACCAGAGGAAGAACGTTACAACCAGCAATGGTTTTTGCCATCGCTCCTTTTTTAGGTCTCGGCTAGCGAAGGCTGCGCTTGCGCAGTCTCGCTCGCGTGATTTAATGTTCTTTAGTACGGGGCTTGAACCCGCCCCTCTTCTCCATTGGC
Organism: Triturus cristatus; assembly: GCF_964204655.1. NCBI lineage: Eukaryota > Metazoa > Chordata > Amphibia > Caudata > Salamandridae > Triturus > Triturus cristatus. The sequence goes on from NC_140588.1 coordinate 511,744,998, forward strand.
TGGCTTCCTAAACGGAGGCCAGCCATTGGAGGAGAGGGGCGTCTGTCCGTTTAAGCCCCGTCTTTTTCGGATTCGGGGGCGTGTTTTTTACTTTCTTTCTCTCCTCTGGAATGTAAACATTCCAGCCAATGGGAAGAGGAGAGAAAGAAAAACACGCCCCCCAATCCGAAAATGCCGCTGCGTTTCCCCGAGGCATTTCTGCTTGACCTCGGAGAAAGGCGGTGGTGCTCATGGCGTCATCCCCGTCCACATGGCCTGGCTGGTGGTCGTCCTCTCCCCCTGCTCCTGGCTCCCTCGGTGCTCCTGCGTCCGGCTGGCGCTGTTCGCTCTCCTCCCCCTGAAATTGATACTGTGAACACATCTCAAAGTGAACTCGCTCTTTTTATATTAATAACTGCGCTTTTGCTGCACACGAGCATCAGATGTAGTTATTTCTCTCATATTACTGTCATTGAAAGCTGAATTTTACCATGACAGTCGCGTTACTTTACACCATACAGCGTTTTGTTTCAGAGGCATCAAAAACTTGATTGATAATAAAGTAGTTGACACGCCCATGAATTACGCTGGACGGGTCTCAAGTGCAGCAAATAGAAGCTGTGAGCCCAGGGACAGAAACGAGTATAGCCCACTAACTCATAAAGTCTGTATCGCCACAACCAGAACACTCTGGGACTGGGGAGCTGGGTTCAAGCCTCTGCTCAATATCCTGGGGGTTGGGGCAATTCACTTAATTTACCCGTGCCTGCAAAAATGAACTCTCTTTGTGTAATGTAACTGGTACACAGATAAAGCGTTCCAATATCTTCGGGTAGAGTGAGCACTGTATAAAACTGCACTATAAAAATAAATACAGAGTCGACACCGAACCCTCAAGTCATACTAAGATGGCTGCCACTTTTACCGTATGGGGCAGTAGACAGCCTTTTGTGAAAACATTAACGACGGCCAGCGAATTCAACCATTCCTAGTGACCGAAAGTCTATGTTGTGTTCCATTATAACTGCGTATTCTAGTCGTTATTGCTTCCACCAGAATATATGTTCCCTGTCATCCATTAGTTTCCGGTTCCGGGAATTGGAGACTAGGGATTTTTGTTGTATATGAAGGGTTTTCTCAGGGTGTCTTTACTAGCTGGAGATAAGGTATTCTCAGTGGGGGATGCGGAAAGAGACTGCACGGGGAGCGATAATTTTCTGGGTGACACAGAGTCGGTGTTGCCTCATCTGGAAAATGCGAAAAGGCCCACATTAAAAGAAAGAAGCAGGGGCAAGAAGGTAAGATGTCAGATAAGAAATGAGTTCCTGTAGCGCTTGCGTAAGCTAAGTGGATAGTAGAGCTCCGTTCATATAAATTCATCTGATGACTTTTGTCACGAAAGCGTGATGCTCCATTTCTGGGACCATTTATTATGGAAGTTTTAGTACTGGTTCATTTGAGTTGATCCAACTGAAAAGCATGCTTGTAAGCAATGCTTTGTAAACAAAAATCCCAAAGGTTTGATTACTGTGTCCTTGGTAATGATCAACCAAGCACTGTTAGTAGGCGAGCCTCAATATGATTAATAGGAATAGGAGTCTGATGTCGAGCACAGACGTTTCAGTGATATGGCTTGAGAGAAAGATTGATAGTTGTTTCATGGGTTGTTTTAATGAATTCTATGATTTGGGAAGTCTAGCTATACACACACCTGCAAGATTTTAGCTACACAATGTAGACCAGCGATAGGACGAAAAATATTGCCGTGGTGAGGCTTAGATTTAGCGTTATTGAATAGCCGTAATTAACCTCTTTGAACAATGCCTTGGTCTATAGAAATGTGTATAGACAGAAGAAGTGTTGTCCTAGGGGCAAAGTGAAAGACACGAGATCGAGGCTTGTAAATACAGGCTGCAGAGCACACCACGATGAGAGTGCTGAACAGAGCTCTGGGATAGAGCAGCAGGCCTAGGGAGGGAACAGAGGAGTAAACCTGGACGCACGCTCATAGTCATGAGCAATGCCAATAGCTCTAACTTTAACAATGCCGAGACCATTGCATTGTAAATGCTTGTTTTCTTTTATTTCCCCTGATAGTACACACCATCTGGTAAAAGCATTTTGCTTTCTCTGGAATGCTGTACCACATCACTAAAAGGTATTCTCAAAGCCAATATGCTCCAAATGCACAAACTGATGGCTTTGCATAAGCTTGTTATCCCTACTTTCCACTTTGCCACACTTTTAATATCTTTCTCCTTCTTTCTCCCTTTGCTACCTTTCTCTTTCCTGTTCTAAATCAAAGTTTGATGAAGAAAAGTAAGTTCTGGTCCACAAAAATGAGAGCCAGTTCACCGCTATATAAAAACATTCAATAGAAAAAGAAGCATATACGATGGTTCGTGAGGGTGCATATTTTGTTTAGAGCTTTTTAGTCATGGGCATAAGTTGACTAAAGCTACTGATTGTCGTCTGGGAATGTGCAATTACCCCACATATGAACCAAGTGCAGAACAGTGAAAGAAGGCACATGATGGTCGAGCATCGAGCCTCAGGTCACTCATAGCCAGGATTTGAACTCAGAAACTTCTGTTCCTAAGTCTTGTGCTTCACCACTAGACGACAACTCCTCCCCACCCCCCCATGGTATGGTGTCGGGTGCATATCATCCAGGACATTGTGGCTCTATGCCAGCTCAACCTATGAAACACAACAAGAACATGGGTGTCGGTGGTAGTCAAAGAGAACTCACATATCCAGGGTCTCCAGACTGCTTTTCAGTATAAACTCAAAAGGGCTTTTGTTTTTTCTATTTTATTGAATGCTGACTTCAAAGTTCCCCATCTAAAGGTACTTTGTCCATTCATGACGTCAGGCAGACAACAGTGAGCCCCATTGTGCGTGTCGTCTCTTTTATCGTCCCTTTATGTCACAAGGGATGATGAGCCACTGCGGTCTAGCCCCAGGACAACTACTACATGAGGACCCTTTCACCCCTTCTCTTTTATTACCCTAATATTGTGGGACATATGACCTCCCGATTGTACTGGGGCACATATGGAGCAAGATTCAATCTTGACTTTTTCTTCTGATTGTGTGATATGGAATGGAGCAAAGAGTTGAAGCCGAAGGTTATATAAATATGTAAATAATATGCAGTGGGCAATAATGAAACAAACAAATTTTACTCTATACTTACTTGTTATGTAAAAAGGACCGAAGTGAACTGATTTATCTTTAATATCAGCCCAGCTTGCATCAGTCCATCTAACTTCATTTCCTTATGACATTGGGTCCGAAAATAGAATTTTGTTTTTTCTATTTTTCATCAGTTACATTTTATGTACCATAGCTTTGTATGACCCATCTCGTGAAATGGCGGAGAGCGCTGTTTTTGTCTGAATTAATGAAGCAGTAAAATAAAAAGATCAAGCTTCTGTGTCAGGAGAAAATTCCAAGTACAAGGGCAATTGTTTCAAAACGCTGGAAAGGATTGGCTCTGAAATCCCATTTCACGGTTTAAGGGGGTCCGGGACAAAGGGGGCACTGATGGGACAAGGAGGTGGGAGGGCCTTGCGCCACAGGAGCCCCCTGCAGGAAGCAGATTCCACAGCACTGATCTTTGTGCCCGGCATGCTGGCCCCTCATAGGGTGCCTGTTCTGTCAATACGAGCAGTGAGGTCTGCTTGACAAGTCTGATAATTGACTGCAGCTCCCGCCTGCTTCCTACAGGGCGCCTCCAGGCGCTCTGCAGAAGGGCAGCAGAAGGCCAGCCGAGAGAGAGAGATGGCCTGCAGCCCCCCAGCGTGGATGTTGCAGGGGGTGCCATGTGAGTGTAAATCCAACCGTTTAATGGCCTCTAAAGGATGAACCGAAAATTACTCGCTGGAACCGAGCCAACCCCCAAGAATTATAAGCCAAGGGAAGCACGTGTTGTACATTAAAACTATAAGTTACAATAAAAGCATTCATTAGAGCAAGTATGTTCTCCAACCCTTAGAAAAATAAAAGCACTTTTATTCGGAGTTCCCCGGAGTAAAAGCAATTTGTTGATTTAATCTTGTTGGACTTTCAACACTGGCCGCTTTTGTACGGGCGAGAGAGGCACGTGTTAATGAGACATATAAAAATCTTACTAGGCAGAGAAGGTTGTGCTAGAGAGGGCACGGCAGGATACCGCAGGAAATGACGTATGGGACAGTGAGCCAGAGAAGAAGTCGGGAAGCAGACACACAGTAGTATTTGAGGGGCTAGTGAGGTACAGCAAAACATGGGAGTGCAGCTGGAAAATGGTATGGCGAAAGTTAAATGTGGAATATGACAAGCTATCAAAGCTGACACACGGTGTGAGAGAAGAGTGACGTGGCGTGATGGAAGGTGCTAAAGAAGAGAAGTGAGAGGTGTGAGTGAACCGCGAGGTAGAGCACAAAGCAGTAAATCTAACATGGAGTACGAAGAAAGTGAGAGGTAAAAAACAAGTACACGTGATGTGAAGACAGAATGAAGTAGAAGCTGTAAAATTAGTGAAGCAGATTCTTGTAATGAAGAGAGTGGGGTACAAGACTGGGCAGTAAAAAGTACTAAGCGAGAAAATAATGCTACCCGCAACCTACCTTTATCAATATCCTATTGTCTCTGCTAAACGTGTGTTAAAATGTCCTCAATTCATCCTCCCAGTCCAAAACAAGCTTTTATTTTAGGCTGACCTAGCCTTCAGAAATGTTGTATTCGATAGTCAACACTTTGTTACTTACCATGTGAGCATATATTCGTAGCATGTAGTGCTGCAGATTCACATGACATGCACACTCCTGTTATCTAGTGTTGGAACCAGACTTTGCAAGTTGTTTTTCTCAAGGAAAGTCTTTGTGGTCGGCGTTGTGCGTTGAATCCCCTCCTTCTTGAGGTATTGCCATTGTTTAACAGCTCCTTTTTAGGTCTCGCTGAGCCAGCGCATGCGCTGCTCTGCGAGAAATTTAGTGTGTGGGTTTTCAAAGTGCTGCCACAGGCTTTTGGTGGCCTAGCGCTTGCGTTCACGCAAGCGTGCACGCGCGCAGCCACCATGTGGGTTTCTGTCAAGGCTCATTAAGCCTTGCGTGCCTCAATGAGCTCTCACTTTCGTGTTTGTTTTCTTTTACAGCCGCGGTGAGCTGTTCCCATCTTAACTTTGATTTTTCTTCCGCCTTGCGTGCCTCAATGAGCTTTCACTATCATGCTTGTTTTCTTTTACAGCCGCGGTGAGCTGTTCCCATCTTAACTTTGATTTTTCTTCCGGGAGCCTGCAGCCATGCTATGTAGTTGTTCCATGTTTGTGGCAGTCATTGGTGGTCGCCTCCATGGGGATTTGTCCTCAGATTTCGTCGTTAGTGCTATTACTGGAGAGTCCTAGTCTGCCTTTTCAACCCCATTGCCTAGCCCCTGTCTTTGGCGTCTGCATACATCCTCATTTGCAGAGCTCAGATTTCCATAATACGGGCGGGCTGCAATTTCTGCCAGGATCATAGCCAAGTCTGTGGATTTAAGTTGTATTTTTATTATTTTGTCAAACATCCCAGTGAACACACAGCCTGGGCTTCTGGAGGTTGCCCCTCCCTTTCGGGCTAGTAACCTGTTCGGTGATTTTTCTTTGATCTCGGGCCTTCCCAGATCAAGTGGAAGAAGTTTTCATACTCCGCCTTGCACCTAGGGCATTCCTGTAGGATGCTGGGGTACATAGCCTGCAGTTGTCCTGTGGACAAATATGTGTTGTGTGTTAGGTTAAATTGGATCTTTTTTAATCTGGCATTTCTGGAGACCCTGGACACATACTGGAAGTCATTTGACTATTCCGTCTGTTCGTTGCTTTGGTCTCTTTCACATGTACCTCATCTATGCTAAGTTCTTCCCCTGTTAACCCATGAGTGTTTTTTGTAAGGCTATCACCATGCAGTGCTGCCTACACCCAGACTGCAGGTGTGTGTAGTAACCCATCGTTTTAGGGCTCTTCGTTATTACTGCCCCATGTCAGTCTCGTTGCTATGCATAGACCTGCATGCGGTACAAAGTGCCCCGGTGGCAGGCCGTAATCCTTGTTAAGCTCTGCAAGTGTCATGAGAAACCCAGAGTAGTACAACTGTCACACCTTGGTGACGAGGCCCATCCCCATACTGTGGGTGTCACTCACTTAAGCCTGACGAGGAACCACTAGAGCACGGGGGTAACTCAGCAAAGTATGCGTTGCGCTTAGTTGTTATTTTGCATGTATCTGTTTTAGCTGTACATAGATGTTTACATTAGTACTGAGTTTAGTTTATTGTCGTGGCTTGTAGTAAATAGGTATTGGTTTACCCTTTAAGGCTGATTCTATATTTGTCTCCTCTGGTGTCAGGCTCAGCCATTCCTCTGGCCATTGGAACTGTGCTGCTAAATAGTAGGCCCTCCCCATAGATTGGTTGAAAAAGGCTTCCAAGTGTCACCTTTCGACTACCCGACATGCCATGTTATGTTAGAGTTATTTATATAGCTCACATTCTGTCATTAGTATGACTTAGTATGGCTTCACAGAAGATGATACAGGGCATGTCATTAAAAGTGGGCATTGCTGTATTTATTGTAGGCCTTTGTTTCACACTCCATATGCTTATATATTGCTAAGAGTACGTCATGAAATCAACATTTGTGTAGCATAATTTACTGTTACTATGACCGAGGAGCCATCTTAATATGGGCACCCTTACTCTACAATTCTGACATTTCTGTCCATCGGCTGTATGTGGTTGTTTGGCTGTGTATGCTTGGAATTGTAAAGTGTCAATAAAGTATGGTACCAGGTAAATATTATGTCCCAAATAAAGTTCACAAAAATGTCAACCCAGTGGTGTTAGTAGAAGAAAACGTACAGATAATTGTGATAGAATGATAATTTTGGAAAGGGCATTTAGGATACAATATTTATGTTAGACAACATGTCTGCTGAGGATATTCTAAAACAGAACCATCTAGTAAATTATTTTAGTTAGTTAATGTGAAATAAAATGAATCTTATCCTTTTGAAGCCCTCATAGCATGTTATGTGTATGGAAGGGTTTCCTGAATGATAGTGCTTTTTAGGTCTCGTGCCTAGCGTTACAGTGCGCAGACCTGCTCGCGCAGCGCAAGACCTCTTGTAAGGGGGTTTTGAAAGCTGACCACACGCTTGTGCGTGTGATCAGGCTTTCGCCAGCAGGCATTGGCTTTCGCGTGTTAAAAAAAAAAGGCACGCGATTGGGCAAAGGCGGCCGCATGTCCCGCCTTTGCAAAGCCCATTCCCACCGGTGTCTAGCACGCGCAGCAGCGCGCGTTCACGTCGCTGCCGCGCTCCCTAGCCCCCGCTCCTCTGTGGTGCGCGCGCACCACTGGTTTATATATCTGACTGAGGGGTAGAGTGTTTGGGTGTTGGTTGATTTTTGAAGGGGGTGTCCGTATTGTGCTAATTGATTTTTGAAGGTGGTGCTAGTGTTCTGTTACTGGTTGATATTTGGAGGTGGAGCTAGGGTTGCGTTGCTGGTTGATTTTTTTTATATTTGAAGGGGGTGCTGTGGTGTTGGTTGTTTTTTGTTATTTGACGGACATTTCGCGTTATGGTGCTGGTTCATTTTTGATGTTTAAAGGGATGCCAGTCCGCAGCTACACGTGGGCATCGCCCAGTGTGCATGTGGCAGGTCCATGCTCCAGGGGTGTTGGTAGTGTTCGTCACTCGATAAGTCGAAGGGTAAACGTTTACCTCTCTGGTGCTATGTTTGTATAGCGCCTCTACCCGGCCTGGCACGGTTTGTAGTCGATGGTCCGTGTGTGCGCTGGTTGGGGCAGCGCCCTCACTGCACCTGAGCGATGCAGCTTTCAGCCCACGCACGCACCTTCCTGCCACGCCTGGTATCTGTGTGCGTGTACATACCTGTCAAGCTCCAGGAGTAACCAGGTGGGGCCAGGAAGGCAGTGATCCTTGCCGTGACCTCCCTAACCTCCCCGGACCCAGTCAAAGAGGAACGTGACAGGCCCGCCCCTTCCATGTAAACAAAAGCATGTGTGCCCTATTCCCGCCGATTCTTCTTTCTCCCGCCCATTCTCCTAGAGCTCGCCTTTATTTCATTGATTCCTATTTTTGTCGGACCCCTCTTTTCCCTCCCTAATCTCTCCTTTCCCTCGCTGAATCCTTCTTCCTCTCCCTGATCCCTCCTTCCCCTCGCTGATTCCTTCTTTCTCTTCCTTATTCCATCTTTCTTTCCCTAGTCCACCCCGTTCCCCCTCTCACACTCTAAGGCTACTTTCTTTCAATTCCTGCCTATTCTCCATTCGTCCTCCACTTACTTCGTCTCCTCTTCGTTTCCTACTTTTTCTGTCTCACATCCTTAAGCCAACTCCACAACTCATGTCTTCGTCATTCCTCCTTCTATTCTTCTCTTCTCTGTCCTCTTTCCTTCCCAGGGTTTTCTTCACTGACCTGCCTCTCCCTCCTCCTATTCTACTTACCTTTCAGCACCCGCTCCCCCCTCCATCATTCCTTCTCTGTGCTCCTTTCCCTCCTTCGGCTCTACTCGGCCCTTCTTCCCTGTACTGCTCCGTCTCTCGTTCCTTCCTTCCCCCTTCACCCCCCTCCCTTTGTTTCCTTCTGTCTCCGGCCCGCACCCCCTGCAGCCTCGGCCCGGGCTGATTAATGATAACGGAAGCCCTTCCCTGGGGCTGCTGCTGGAGTCCCCATTAGTGAGGGCTCGCAGGTAGCTGATACGCTCGACCCCGCATCATTTGTTTAGCATGGTGGGGGCCCTGGGAGCAGCAGAGACTGTCACCTCCTGTCTGAGAGACATGATAAAGCGCCTATTGTTAATTACCTCCAAAAGCGCAGGTCTGCGCTTCGGAGCTCCTGGAGGCAGGAGGCTGAGTGAGTGGGGCCTTGTGGAGGACAGGTGGCCGGCCGCTGGGGCCCGCTTAACCCAAGCTGTGCCAGGCAGCAGGGCCCGCGGTTACTGAGAGTGAAGGGCCGGAGGCCGAGTGACCCTCATACAGGGCCAAACCTATGGCTGTGAGAGCGACCGTGGATTGCAGCCCCTCACACCGAGGACAAGGGTCAGGGACAAGGGGTCCCATCTAAAGCTATGAGATGCCCTCACCCACGGGCAGTTAGAGGGGTCCCTGCGTTTAGAAGTACGGGTTGGGGTGGGGCGCAAAGGACTCAGGACCCAGGCAGGGAGAGTGTGAACTATTGCCATTGTAAATGACAATGCCTTTTATTTGTGATTTCAAAACCTGCACGTGGTGCATAAACACGCACTTTGTACTTGTAGTCGTTGCTAATGAGAAGCAAAGTTGGCCTTTTTGACTGTCAGTCTTGCTTCTCGTAAGCAAGGACTATAAGTACAAAGTGCGTGTTTACGCACCGCTTGCATCTTTTCAAAACATATAAAAAAGGCATTATCATTTACAATGCCAAAAGCTCAAACTCTCGAAAATGCAAGACCTATTGCATTGCAAATGCTTGTTTATTGTTTCTGTTGCCTGGCCTCATATAATTGCTATATATGATGCTATGTTTTGCAAACAGTATTGTGAAATGTTTAATCTAACTTTATGTAAAAATAAAACAATTTAGCAGCGCCAGTCACCGTTACAGACTCTGGATCACTGTATAAAACCATTTTATTTTTTATTAAATAATTAAATATATTTAAGCTTTTATCAAAACCATAAAAATGCTTCATATAAATTTAATTTAAAACATAAAAGGGATCATTAAAGTTCACTACAATCATGTCAACAAATGGTTAGAATTCTTAGAAATTGTTAGGAAATCAAGTTGCGTTTAACAGTTTTTAGGTCTCGGCTAGCGAAGGCTGCACTTGCGCAGTCTCGCTCGCGAGATTTAATGACTTGGAGAGAGGGGCTTTAACCCGCCCCTCTTCTCTCCTCTTCTCCATTGGCTGGCCTCTTAAATGCTGGTCAGCAATTGGAGAAGAGGTTTGTCTCTCCAAACAAGCCCCGTCCTTTTCGGATTCGGGGGCGTGTTTTTTCGATTCTTTCTCTCCTCTGGAATGTAAACATTCCAGCCAATGGCAAGAGAAGAGAAAGGAAAACACGCCCCCGAATCCGAAAACGCCGCTGCGTTTCTCCGAGGCATTTCTGCTTGACCTCGGAGAAAGGCGGCGGTGGAGAAAGGCGGCGGTGTTCATGGCTTAGCTTTGGATCACAGAAAGTGACCCTGGTTAATGCAGTGGTTTTCGTGCCCTTACTCTCCTGTGCCGGTGAAACATTAACAGATGCTGCGGCAAGGACACGCTGATTCTGGTGCGCTGCGGAGCCATAATCTTCCCCAGGTGAGGCAGGCGCTGCGATCTAGGTGAGCTGAGGGTGTAGACATTACGGGGGCCGTGGTCGCAATTCAAATTCCACCGCGATAGTGCCCTTAGGTTTCTCTCACATCCCTCCCAAGGAGCCACAACCCCGACCCTCCCCCGGGCTCACTCTACCTCCTCCTCTGAACCACTGATAGTCCCTTCTCTTGGGTAGTTTTCTGTCGCCCCAAGGCCCACCCACTCCCCATCAGATGCCCAATACCCTGGGTTTACTAAGCCAGCCCCTTGAACTCACACCCACCTCACGCTGGTGCCGCCTTTGTTCACAATACCGGCCGTGTATCACTGCATCATTGTAGAGAGGAATGGAGCTGTCAATGACGTCATGACGTGACGTCACCCAAACAGCTCTCTTTGTATCTCCTTCAGTGTGGTGCTTTAAAAGCCAAGGCAGGAAATGCAAAACGTCTATTCCGGAAACCCACACATTGGGGGTGAAGGGGCGACACCAGGAGGGGGGGAGGGGCAGAGTCTCGATGGGCGGAATCTTAACTTTAAGTTATACTTTTATCTGTTTTTTAAACTCTGACACAAATAAATTGGCAACCAGAAAAATGTGACAGTAAATCCCCCCTGTCTTACTTAATCGTGACAAGCAGGCTGCATTTTAAAATAGCACAGGGGGTTAAAGCATCAGCTGCAGCAATTTATGTGGCAAAAGAGGGGTAAGAACCCTGGTGTTCATTGCGATTGCTGGTGAGGTCTATATGAGGTCTACTCACAGGGTTGACTCATCATAAATGGTTAATGCAGTGGTTTTCGTGCCCTTACTCTCCTGTGCCGGTGAAACATTAGCAGATGCTGCGGCAAGAACACGCTGATTCCGGCCGCGCTGCGGAGGCATAATCTTCCCCAGGTGAGGCAGGTGAGGCAGGCGCTGCGATCTAGGTGAGCCGAGGGTGTCGACGTTACGGGGGCCGTGGTCGCAATGCAAATTCCACTGCGATAGTGCCCTTAGGTTTCTCTCACATCCCTCCCAAGGAGCCACAACCCCGACCCTCCCCCGGGCTCACTCTACCTCCTCCTCTGAACCACTGATAGTCCCTTCTCTTGGGTAGATTTCTGTCGCCCCAAGGCCCACCCACTCCCCATCAGATGCCCAATACCCTGGGTTTACTAAGCCAGCCCCTTGAACTCACACCCACCTCACGCTGGTGCCACCTTTGTTCACAATACCGGCCGTGTATCACTGCATCATTGTAGAGAGGAATGGAGCTGTCAATGACGTCATGCCATGTGGCGTCACCCAAACAGCTCTCTTTGTATCTCCTTCAGTGTGGTGCTTTAAAAGCCAAGGCAGGAAATGCAAAACATCTATTCCGGAAACCCACACATTGGGGGTGAAGGGGCGACACCAGGAGGGGGGGAGGGGCAGAGTCTCGATGGGCGGAATCTTAACTTTAAGTTATACTTTTATCTTTTTTTTAAACTCTGACACAAAGAAATTGGCAACCAGAAAAATGTGAGAGTAAATCCACCCTGTCTTACTTAATCGTGACAAGCAGGCTGCATTTTAAAATAGCACAGGGGGTTAAAGCATCAGCTGCAGCAATTTATGTGGCATAAGAGGGGTAAGAACCCTGGTGTTCATTGCGATTGCTGGTGAGGTCTATATGAGGTCTACTCACAGGGTTGACTCATCATAAATGGTTAATGCAGTGGTTTTCGTGCCCTTACTCTCCTGTGCCGGTGAAACATTAGCAGATGCTGCGGCAAGAACACGCTGATTCCGGCCGCGCTGCTGAGCCATAATCTTCCCCAGGTGAGGCAGGTGCTGCGATCTAGGTGAGCCGAGGGTGTAGACGTTACGGGGGCCGTGGTCGCAATTCAAATTCCACCGCGATATACCCGCGAGCCAGATGATAGCACGGCAAAGTCGTAGCGGTCGGCAAGCAGAGATACTAGTCATCTGTGATTTTATGCTTTCTGCCCTGAAGTCTTGAACTCTTCTAAGTCGCTGGTAGTGGAGAAGTTGGAGTCAGCGATAGCAGAGCGGGAGCAGCCAGGGTTTGCAAGTTCACAGTGGTGGCATCAAGCCGCCATCTTCCTACCCCACGTGACCGTGTACACCCTTCATAATTCTAAAGGTGGCTGAGAGTATATTTTAGCAATTTTCAGTACAACGTTCAACTTAAAGGCCATGATACTGTCTCCTTCCGTTTTCTCAGATATACAAGAAAATCACAGATTGTCTCTCATGCCCCAATCTTCTAGGTCAGTTATCTTCAATCGCACTTACCAATGATCTTCTCTTAGTCTATTGCATTTACTATTTTTTTCTCATCGCTTGTCAGCCTATCTTCTGTTGTTGTGAGGCAGGAATTGAATGCAGTGAGATCTGACCTTATTGAGACAGTTTCTGTTGAGGGTTTAGTCTTAGTTTCTTCAATAGAAGCTGTTGATGTTCTCAAGCGCTGCCTCATGTGGCATCTTTCCTTGATTTTTCAGAGTGATTAAGCTATTGACATTGTAAATAACAATGCCGTTTCTTTAAATGTTTTAAAAACAAAAACAAAAATAATGTCATGAGCAATGCCAATAGCTCTAACTTTAACAATGCCGAGACCGTTGCATTGTAAATGCTTGTTATATATATTTTGTTTCACAACCTGTGCCTGCTCTAGCAATGGTTCAGATTACACACCCACATTTCCTTTAATAAAGGGCAGTAGAATCTTGGCCCAGTTGACACGATCGCCCCTTCTTTGGAGTCCTGCTCTGTATATGCTGTTCCGCAGTATGGCTCCTATGTGGGTTTTGTGTTTGGATGTTCTGGATCCACTGCTTTTGACGTTCACAACAAGCACTTCTTTAAAATATCTTTGCCGATGTCTCCCTTCACTAGGATTTCATTAACAACTTGTAAACCCATGTCTTGCTGTGAGTAAGGTATTACTACTTATATCTTCTCAAATCGCATGCACAAGTGTGCATATTTTGGCATTGAGAAATTAGAAGAAAATCATTTCCATAGACATGTACGGTGCTTAATTTGTAAAACCCATAAGTGCCAGGGACCAGAGGTTTTCTCAGGAGCATGTCGTCGGTGGAGCTAAATGCTGGTGTTGCTCAGTCCCAAGGCAGCCTTATCTTCATTTCACCTCCTGTCTCTTTCTGCCAGCACCCTATAATTACCAGCTTTTGATCTCACTCTGTTTCATCCCTTTTTTCACGCTTTGTTGCTGCTTCTATATCACACAAGCCACCTTATACTGATTTCTTCCACCATCAGAAACATCCTGTCTCTTTATCTACCCCTTTAGAGGTTCTTTTTATGTCTCGCCTAGAGCATAGCACGCAGCGCTGCTCTAGGAGTGACCTTTAGGAATCGGTCAGCTCTTTTCAAGCACTCGTGCCTGTGCTGGCATCCACCTTGCGGGAACGAGCAGCGGAGCACGCGCTAATTGAAAACAGATGGCCCGCGCGCCGCTGCTCGCTCGCGCAAGGTGGATGCTAGCACAAGCACGAGTGCTTGTTTTTCTTTCCACTGCTTGCATAGCTGCCAAGTCTTCAGACTGGTATGTGTGACATTTTCATACTTTTAGCGACATTATTAGTGACATTTGAGCGACTTTGAGAGACACTTTATCGCAAGCAAAATAAAGCAATAAAGATGAATGAAGCATATAATTAGCAGAAAATGCACTTATTTCAGCAACGTGAAACTCTAAGAAGATCTTAACATTACTGCACAGCACCAGAAATCAAAAGGCATCACTAACCTAGTAAGTACACTGACACTCAGTGTGGGTGGCAAGTGGTAACTACTTTACTTACTAAAGGTTTTTGATCTTCCGCCAGGCAGCCTGCATGACTGGCCTCGTTGACTGACTCTGCAGCAGGCTCAGGATTTCTTGAGCCACCACCAACGTCAATCATTGCTCGGGTAGTTCGGGCAGCCTGTCCGAGTCCTCTCCTGGCAGCCGCTGAAACCGGACCGGACGGTCATTGAGTGTGGCGGTTGTCACAGGTCATGACTCCGACGATGCCCTTCACTTTCCCGACCGGGCTCTACTATATTGAATTCTCTGCAGGCAGCCCGGCCTGTGCTAGCAGTAGTCACACAGCACTGCTTGAGATAGCACTGGGACGCTGCAAGCAGAGCCACGAGTACCATAATTATTGCAGCGGTTGCACTTCTTACTCCTAGACCCCGCTGTGCACTGTCAAGTAGGGGGTACGGCATAACGTCCCTCTTCAGCGCCAAGGCCAATGTATTAAATACCGTGATAGCCTCTGTAGCTATTAGACATACTACCGGCCTGCCGTGACGTCAGGCTGTCTCCCAGCTGCCTCAAGTGACTTAGAGCTGTGCAGGCAGCGCGGCACCGGGAATTGAATAACTACAATACAATGTAGCTCTTGACTGTAAGCTTGCCAGCGCGGCCTTAGCTCTCAGCATTCAATCCTGCCAAGTGCCATATTTCAAACTTACTGCTAAGCACATTTTGCTGATGTTCTTCTAAGGCTTTCTAAAAAAGAACAAGGATTGGCAAAGCCAATTGTCTCTGCTTTTTTGTTTGTCAATGTAGACCTATTGTCTTTGCCAATACTTTTGCATAAGTAGTGCAGCATTGGAAACAAAAGCTAAAAGCGTATTTTTCCCTCACAGCTATAATGGCACATTTGCATGCGCGCATCACAACTCATGCGCATACATACGAAATGAGAGATCCTCCATTTTGTTTATTTTTTATATTTACCAATCCATTATGGTATGCACCGATCTTGGAACGATGAACAAAAATAAAACAGGCCTTTCCAAAAATCCATTGTGTAAAAGGAGCAACCCGGCAGCAAACTGCAGTTGGCAGACATTCTAAAATATAATAATTAAAACAAGAATTGGCATAGCCAATAGGTCTCGCTTTGGGACATTATAAGTATTTAGTTATGCAGCACAATATCCTTGGTGCAACAACATCAACCATTGCATGGATAAACACTTATAAGGTCCCAAAGGCGAGACCTATTGGCTATGCCAATGCTTGTTTAGATTATAGTGTTTTTTCCCCGCTGTAGGGAAGTGAGGATACAGTCTGCTAAGTTAGCGTTATGGTGTTGAACATGCTGTATATTATTGTGTATTTGTGCTGCGATTTAATAACTGCAGGGAAGGCAGGAGGGTGCATGTGAATCTGCAGCACTTCATGCTACTAATAGATGCTTACAGGGTAAATAACATACTCCATTCGTGGCATGTGTTGGATGCAGGTACACATACGATGCATAGACTGTGAAGCGGTACTCCTCTCAAGGTGGCTTTAGGAATGAGATGGTGTAGTTGTTTGAAATAATGATCTGTGAACCGTTTGTCCCACTAAAGCTTGTTGTCTGGCTTGTACATGAACACAATATAGTGTTTTATAAATGTGTGTGGATTTGACCATGTTGCAGCATTTGAAATGTCTGATAGTGAGATGTTCCCTAAAAATACCATTGATGCTGCTTTCTTTCTTGTAGAATGTGCCCATGACATTGTTGGTAATGTTTGTTTTGCTTTAGAAATAACAGACTTATATACATTTTACTATCCATCTTGCGATTCCAGCTTCTGATATATAGATTACCTAGTCTGGAATTTAAAAGGGACAAATAATTGTTGTGTTTTTCTGAATGCTTTAGTCCTTTCTATATAGTAGAGTAAAGCTCTTTTGACATCTCATGTTGGTAACGCTCTTTCTGCGACAGTTTCTGGTTTTGGAAAGAATACTGTCAAGTATAATGTCTGATTTAGATTGAAAGGTGATAAGACCTTTGGCAGAAACCTGGGGTTTGTGTGTAGTTGTACTTTGTCTTGGAACACTTGGAAGTAACGTTC
The DNA here is from genome assembly GCF_964204655.1 of Triturus cristatus. Lineage (NCBI taxonomy): Eukaryota > Metazoa > Chordata > Amphibia > Caudata > Salamandridae > Triturus > Triturus cristatus. Next base: position 511,761,162 of record NC_140588.1, read on the forward strand.
TTCTATTGTGAGTGTACTTATTTCACTCACTTTGCGTAATGATGTAATTCCAACATGAAATGCTACTTTCCATGATAGAAATTGTATTTTGCATTTGTGCATGGGCTCAAAGGGTGTAGGCATTTACTGTGTTAGTATGCTATTTAAGTTCCATGAAGATACAGGAGGTGTACTTGGTGGAATTACTCTTTTGATTCCCTCCATAAAAGCCTTTATGACTGGAACACGAAAAATAGATTGAGGCTTCCTATTTTGTAGGTAAGTGAGGATGGCTGCTAGATGCAGTTGTGTAGATGTGTATGCTAAATGTGTTTTTTGCAGATGTAAGAAATAGCAAAGCAGTTGTTTTTCTTTTGGTGAAGAAGGTTTTATTTTGTTGCAGCACAGGAGTCAACAAAACATTTCTATTTGGCTACATAACATGCCCTTCATGTTGATCTTCTAGCTTGCTTGAAGATCAATTACCGGCATTATGCCGGTAATTGAAAGTATCCAAATTCTATGACCTCAGGAGCCAGATTGCAAATTTAGCTGTTGTACATTGGAGTGTCTAACTCTGCCCCCACTTTTTGTGAGAGGGTCTGGTATGTTGGGTAGCTTCTCGCGAAGTACTAGGGATAGCTCCAGTAGGGTCATGGACCATGGCTGCCGTGCCCATGTTGGAGCTATAAGTATCACTGTTAATGATGTTTATATATGTTTCTTGGCCACAAATGGTATGTCACTGACAAGTTCATGCATAGTGCTTTGCCCTTGGATTGTGGGTGTGCGTGCCTGGATATTAAGTTTTGGCATTTCGGGTTTTATGCGGTGGCAAAGCAATCGATTGTTGGAGTCCCCCACCACTGGAAGTATGTTTGTAAGACTTGCGTGTGGCTTTCTGACTCATGTACTTGTGTCAATTGCAGGATTTGGGTCCTTAAAGACTCTTCCCTGTTGTGTGTTTTGTGTGTTCCACCATTGTAATGCCTGATGGACCTTTGTTGAAACCAACACTAGATCTTCCATGTTGCCCTCTGCCTGTGAACACTGTGATGCTAAGCACGCTTGAAAGGGTCTCATATGTACTCTGGCATGTGATACTGTTGCAATGCAAGGAGCCATCATACTCAATAGACACATCACCATTTTGATTGTTAGGTAATGATGTGACCGAAAAAGAGCCAGTTGGTTCTGGAGATTTGGGGATTGAGGTACGCTTTAGCTGTATTGCTCCAAGATATGGTTATATTTGGAGCGGTTGCGGAATACTGCTACACATTTGGTGAACACACATGGGGCTGTTGTTAAACTGAAGGGTAGTACATTGAACTGGTAGTGACGTCCACTTACCACAAACCGTACGTATTGGCGGTGTGCCGGGTGGATAACGATATGAAAGTATGCTTCCTTCAGATCTAATACAGTCATGGATTTGTCTCCTTGTAGTAGTGGTGTTATATCCTGTAATGTTACCATAGGAAAGTGTTCTGATAGGATGCAGTGCTTTAGTGGACGTAAACCAAGAATAGGGCATAGCGCCTAGGATGGGGCATAGCGTTTGTGCTTTTTGGGGATTAGGGAATATACTCCTTTCCCTTGATGTTTATATGGAACTGTTTCTATAGCCCCATTTTGTATTAGTGCTTTTACTTCTTCTTTAAGCAGATATAGGTGCTGCGGATTGAGTTTGTGTTTTCTTGGTGGGATTTTTTTAGTTCTACACGTTTTGACTGTGTGTCATCTAATAACTGGCTTTGTCTTTTGGTTGCTTCTTTGAATTTCGTTTCATATTTCTCTGCAAATCTTCAAAAACATTTCCCTCTTCTTCTATTTGAGGTTACTTTTGTAATGTTTGCCATCTTCTCGGGCATCTTTAATGATGTTGCAGAGGAAGGTGTCTTTGTTGTTGTTGTCTGCAAGGTTTTCTTCGATGTCAAAGAGTCGACTTCTGTTTGAGATGTGTTGATTTCAATCGATGTCTCGAGTCCAGATGTTTGTCCAATGCCGAGGTCTTGTGTTTGTGTTTTGTGATCATTGACGTGTGTCGAGGTTGATGTTGGTTTTGACACCGATGTTTGCCTCGTGTCTGTTCCCTGTCTCTCTTTTATCCTCTTTGCCTGATTGGGATCGAGAATGTTGTTGTCCTTTCTTGGCTCCAAGGATTGCTCTCGGTGTTGACGGGAGCCCCAGGGCTGTGGCACACCTTGGCATGGAGGGGGAGACTGGTGTAAGATTTTCTTATTTTATGGTGGGGCGACAGTACTCACTGCCCTTGCCATGGTTTTCGTTTTCGTCCCCGTCCCTGGAAGCGAAGTCTACTGCACATCGACACTGACCTGCACGTCTGACTCTGCCTCCCTGTTGTCTTCATCAAAGGCGATATAGTGGGGGCTTGCAATGATACATCCCTGCTGTACCGGTACCTGGGCAACTATCTCACCCTTGCTGAGTGATTCATTGTGGGAGAATTCCACTTCAGCTGCCATCTCCATTATGTGTGTTAGGCGTCGATCTCTTCTACTTCATAGGGTCTTTTTAGGTCGAGCCTGTAACAGTGCACATGCGTTGTTCTGGCGAAGACTTCATGTAAGGGCTTTCGAAAACTAACCTAAGAATCGCACACGCTCGTGCGTGTGCTTTTTGTTTTGGCCCACGCTATTGGCCTTTGCGTGCGTCTTTTTAACAAAGACAGCACGCAATTGGCCAAAGGCGGGCGCATTGCTCCGCCCATGGCCTATTGGTGGCAGTTACCCGCACGCCACCATGTGGTTTCAATTATCGTGCCCAGACACGGGCCCAATAGTTGAAACCAGATGTCTCGCTGTGGCGCTCGCGCGGGCACCACTCATTCAAAGCGCTGCCACACCATGCTTTTTGTTATTCGCAAAGTCCAATCCGCCTTTCTCAGGTATGCAGAGAATGACGTCAGTGCCGTGCCCGCCCTGGACAACACAGAACTGCCCTGGCCGTTTCTTTGAGTTACCTCGCTAGCTTACCACATTTTGCAGCTAATTTAACACTCCCATTTCCACTCCTTCCATCTGGCCTTGGTATCCCCCTTCAGCAGCATGTCGTGACATGAGCTTCCGAGTTCATTAGTCACATCGATTCAGCACCCTAGTTCGTCAGCACTCCTTCAGGGCCTTGTAGGGCCGTGCTTCCTCCGGTATTAAATAGAAAGATGATCTCACGGCAACACCGTTTACTTTAGCATTCGCCCTGCAGTGTTTTGGTTGTGTTGGCTCACGCCAATTCATACCTCAAAGCAGAGGAAAACTAACAGTGCTCCCGGCGCCACGCCGGGTTTACTTTCCAGAGCGTTTTGCGGTGCCCACTAGCGGCTCATTAGCTCTAGTGAAGTTCACACAGTTGGAGGTTTTTACTCACCACTTTTTAAAAGGGAATGATAAAGAGCTGCCGAAACCATTTCTAAAATAGAACTAGAAGGCTGCTACATAACATTAAACGCGCTTTTAAAACTTTTTTTCCAATTTTTCTGTGTTGGTGGATTTGTTCAGTATAATTTAGATCTCTGCGATTATGGACTACAAGGTCCAGGCTAGCATGCTCCTATTTGTTTTATCTTTTATGCCCAACGCCTTTAAGTTAGTATTTACCCCCAGAAATGCATTGTCTTTCCTCATTCTGCATACTTACCACAACATAGAGGAATAGAGGTTATTTGTTCACTCACTTACTGAGCTTGTTTGAAAAAAAAATGTCGTTTGAATCTGCTCAAATAAATTGCATTAGGATTTTGGCTTATATTTGGACTATATCCTTTTAGGGGCGTACCCCACTGCATCAGATCTACACCATCAGCAGTCACTACATTGAGCATGATGTGTGACGGTTATACGCATGGACCTATAACCATAAGCCGTAAATAATAGTTTAGAGTCTGAGACTTGGCATGCTCCGGTGGAACTCTCACCGGCATTCCCTAAACCGTAGCAACAAAAATGTACTAAGCACCAAAAGGCATGCCTTAAAGTTGAGTCTTTAAGTTGAAAAACCCTTTGAACAGGAATCTTGTCACCGAAAACAAAACTTCGATTCTATCACATGGCAGGTAAGTCAATATTTTTTTGTATTATTTTTACCTGAGTGCTGCCATCAAAATCAAAAACAAGCATTTGCAATGCAATAGGTCTTGCAGTTACGCAAGTTTGAGCTATTGGTATTGTAAATGGCTATGCCTTTTATTTTGGTATTGGTTTTTAAAACATAAATAAAAGACATTGTCATTTACAATGGCAATAGCTTAAACTCGCGTAAATGTGAGACCTATTGCATTGCAAATGCTTGTTGTTCTTAAAGTGGTTACACGCCATGCAGTCCTGCTCTTTATGTTCGGCGACTGACACAGATTACAAACCTTGTGTATATCAGAATGTACATATTTCTCCCCTGGCTGAGGGACCTCCTGAATGGGCCTTAATTCTTCACCTCTATCACCCACAGATGAATATTTTCGACCGGTGTGGCTGTCGACGATTTGGAAGTTTGTCTTTTTTAGTTTGTTTAATACATGGTTTCAATATGTGCTGGATCCGTGTGACGGTCTTCCTCCTCGATCGCAGATTTTATGTTTGTCGGTAGACCTTATGGGCTTTGAAACTGTAGAGCTCCAACACAGTCTATCCGAGACCGATGGTAGGAAAATACAGTCTAACAGAGAAGCGGTTAAACATGCGCAATACCTCGAGGAAGAGGAGATTCGACACACGTCGACCATAAAGACTTTCCCCTGAAACACAACTTGCAGAGTCCCGGCTTAACACTAGATAGCAGGAGTGGGCATAGCCTGTGTATCTGCAACCAGATACAAATATACAATTACCCCAAAATGCACGGCACTGTAGAGCAAAGATGTTAGCAATTTTAGTAATATATATTCTCTGTGAACCTAGGCTTGGTTGAGACGGTGAAGAGTTTTGCATTTATGGCTGTCTATTTAAGTTTTGAAGGATTTAATCTTAAAATGTTTTTTTAGTATGCATTTTTGCTTTGCCAGAAGGTGTTCTCCAAGTCCTGATATTTTAACTCCAGATGGTCTTTCCAGGTTTAGGATGATCTCAGCGTCAACAGCATATTTCTATCAGGTGAACATGAAGGGGTTGACAAATCAGGAAGAAGGGATAGTTATGAATTGAACAGGAGAGGGTGATTGCTGAGCCCTGTGGGTCTCGTTCCCAACAGGTTAATTATGAATAGATGAATGGAGGTAATGCAATAATTTGGAATCGATCATCTAAGCAGTATTAAATCCAGTTAAGGACTGTGGACTGGACCTCTGCACCATTGAGCGGCATATATACTGATCTTTCACGCAACACAGGGCAGAAAGAAAAATTACTGCATTGTTAATGTGAAAGGAAGAGAGCAGAAATTCTCCATAGTTACAAAGAAATTAAGCATTTCTGCTCTCTCCTTGTGATGGGGTACCATGGTTCAAGGATGCCTACATTACAGGTAAGACTGTTTTTGTGCAGGAAGGAACACTTTCCTGAACAAAACCAATCCATACAGGCATTTCCCTCTTTCCACATGTGCTGAAGAATGTGGAAAGAGGAAATAAAGATAAAATACTGGTGAAGGTGCAGCATTTTGACACATTCTCAGGTTTACCAGCTTTAATAAATCTGTGAATGCGCCAAAAGCCATGGGTACATGCATAGGAATGTCCATCAGGGCCGGACTGGGAAACAAAACCGGCCCTGACAAAGTGCTCGGCCCCCTCCACCCCCCTCCTGGGGGGGCTCGGGGGTGCCGCCAAGCTCTTTGCCAGGTCCGGTTTTCGGACGATTTTGTTACAGGGCCGATTTTGCAGCTATGCTCCAAAAACGGCCCCCACCCTTGCGGCGCACTGGGGGATTGCCCGGTGCCCGCTACGGCCAGTCCGGCTCTGATGTCCATGCACTGCCCATTGAAAGCCTCCCAAGTTTAAATGTAACATAATGTAGCGCAAGCAGCTGACTTCTGTTACATTTCTTTGCAAAGCCACGCAAGGCCACACAAATTAGGCCTTTTGTAGATTTGTATATTCTAAAAATGCCTTTGTGTTGCCTTGCATTGCTTACACAACACAAGGCTACACAAAGGCTTAGTAAATTTCGGCCTTACTGTTTGTGCTAGTAGTTAGTGTTCTACTGTTTATAAAGCTAACGAGAAGTCGAGAAATAAACTAGAGACTATTAATGGAGTTCTTGCAGTCATCCTGGATGACTGCATGGAGTGCTGATTCAAGGAATCTTCCAGGTCTGAATACTGTCTCACAGATATGCAGAAAATGTGTTGGTGGTATTTTAATTTTGTGTGTACAATTTTATTTATTGAAATACCACTAAAAACAATACAAAATACAGTACATGGTGCAATCCTGCAGTAGCATCAACCACTGAGCATTTTACTACTGACAAATTAAAATACCAGCAGCAACTTTTCCCACCAACAAATTCAAATACCACCGAGATACATCTGATAGTGTGACATGGCAATCTCACCTATCACTTCAAATAGGACCAACACAAAACTATTTTTTTTCATACAGCCTTATAGAACAGAACAATGGCCCATGTTACAGCTTTCCTTGACAGATGAAGGAACCTCTGGCTACAATGCCTTCGAGAGCTACAGTGAAGAGCAGATGCTGTAACACAACAGCTACCATTCATGATGGCGAGCTCCTGCCACACAGCTTTATTGCTTCAGTAATGGGAGCCAGCTAACCAACACTAAGCGGCCTCATTCCAATGGGTTCTGAACAGCACACCGAGCTTCACAAGCCCAGCTTTCATTGCAGCCTGTTCTGCCCCTGAGGGCAGAGGGAGAAGTGAAGGGGTAGAACTATTTACATCAGCAGGAGGCCTTGGTCTGAAAATATCTTGTGTTTTTCTAGCTGTCATGAACTCCTTCCTGCAAAGCACAATGGAGAAACATACAGTGGGAAGACATACGAGACCAACCTCCATGCACGTAGTGTCCAGCATCATGCCTACCTATTTAGTGTTATTGTTCCCCTGAGGATGACCAGGGTGTATTTAATTAATTTAGGACCCGAATCATAAAGTCGTTTGCACACCTAAGTGGCCCTGATGTTCGCAAGAAACTTCTTATGTGAGTCTAAATTCAATTTTGTGATTCACTATTTGTAAATTTGCACTCACAATGGATGTACTCGCACGTGCATTTCAATCATCTTTGTAAAACTCCTGATAGGGATGATGGTGTACATTCTTGTAAAAAGCTGATGAATGCCTACACACATGCAACTTTATGGATGCTCACAAACGTTTTGCAAGAAGTTCCCCCACTGAGCACGTTTGTAAAATTGTTCTTTGGGGCAGGGGAAAAACAGGTTTCAGAATATGAAAGGGGAAGGAAAACCATTAAAATCTGTGGTTTGTAGGAGAACAAAACAAAAAAATAATTATTAAGTGCATTTTATTTACACATAGGTATAGGTACACTTGCTATATTGCTGTATGAGTGAATATATTCGGGTGCAAGTATTTAATGCATCAGCACTTGTCGCCTGAATTTCTTTTGGTACTCACAAGAAGTCAGAAATTTACTCCAGCATGAGTGAACGCATCTGGGAGTAAACTTCTGAATTTTTCATAATCTAGAACTCTTTGTTTACATTCCATCAGTTCTAATAAAGGCGTAATTTTGAGGTCCTACACTCAGTCTGAAATCAGGCTCTTAATAGCACTCATGAATCACACATTGCAGGTTTGGCCATACAAATTCCTTTTGGAAATGCCAGGTGATTTTACCATGTGATTCTATTATGGGTATCAGAATGAAGCCATGAGATGAGATTCATTATATTCAGTAAAGCAGAATTAGTTTTAGTGTTATTCCATTACACCTACCTGTAAACAGGGCAACTGGAATTATGTCATTTTGCAGCAACTGGAATTATGTAATTTTGCAGCGTTTTCCACATAATTATGGACTTGCTGCATTTGCCACATAATCCATCATCTGCTACATAAACTGCAGATTTTAATTTAAAAAAGTTGTTTCTAGCGCAAACGGATCAAAAGCTACTAAAAACTCATCAGCATGTGTTGCTGTGCATTGGAAGTCCCTTCGCAAAGGCTGACTGGACATCTTTCTGTTGCTTATAGCTGTATTTGGGTATCGGACTGCCACTAATCAGGGGAATCCATGCCCACATAGTGTCAACAAGTGTAAACATTACAAATCAAGTAGGTAATACTATTACAAAATATGCGGCATTATGCCACATTATTCGCCTTTTCTTGCCCCAGTAGTATACCCTGCTGCTTAAATTGGTCTTCCCCTGCTCCACAATTCCGGGGGCCCTGCCTGTAACACAGATTTTCTGTTGAGGCCTTACTGTTGAAACAGGCTGTAAAGATAAGCCGATGCATTGGTTTGTGATATTTATCCCAATATATGTACGTTATATACTGAATAGCCCATAGTTTCAGTGGATAGATTTGGAGTAGCAGCAAAATACTTTTTGGTGCATGTAGGTCAATCTTAGTTGTGAAGAAAATCCGCCAGGGGATTAAATGGGAGATCCAGTTCAAAACAATTAAGATCTTGTGCGATTCACTCTCACGGGTGGAATGCAAATGTGATACGAAAATTTAGGATTAGGTGTTGGAAAATGGGTGTTCCCAAGGGAGGATAAGAAGGGCAGCTATTGGTAACGGTGACAAACACCCACACATTAATACCTTTGTGAGTATCACACAATTCTCCAGTGGGGATTCACATCCAATTTATACTCACAACTTTAGAATAAAAAAAAGACTGGAGTTAGGGTAGCCTAGTAAAACCAGACGTGAAATAGACGGAAACACCGAGATATTGTCTGAAAGTGCATCACAAGGATACAAGGTGTACCAAAAACGTAAAACTTAGTTACATGTGTATACAGACATGTTAAAAATGTGTATTTCTCCTAATTTGTTATCACACAACCTATGTGAGTAATTTTAGAACAGCAGGAGAGCACCTGTAAATGTAGGATGTGCGCCGATTTTTATGAGTATTAGAGAGATATTTGAAAATCCTCGAAATTTGTGCACATCTATACAAATCTTAGGTAGAAACCTACGATAAGGAGAGGTTTCCATGTTACTAGGTGATTGTACATTATCCTGTGAGGGGCTAGTGTGCTAAAAGGTCCAAAATTCAAAACATGATGAGGCGAGATGTGGCTTAACTGCCAGAGCTGCTGACTTTGGAACTGGAGAGTCCCAGCGTCGACTCAACATCCTGTGATTCTGGGCAACTCACGTAATATCCCCAGTGCCTAAAAAACGTGTAAGGTAATCCAGTGATCATGTAAAGTGCTCTTATGCCCTTGGGCCAATTACAACAATAAATAAGATGAGGACGTTTTTTGTACTACAAAGCATCAGGCCGAAGACATAAAATCATGGTAAGCAAAATCTGCAGATTTCTGTTTTTTGCGTTTTATGACGAAACCTAACACTCAATGAAACTAACAAATGTACTGCATTCGGTGTTTTATAGCAATGCTCCTAAATTAAGTCTATTTCGTACATCTCTGCATCTTCAACAACGCACCTCAGCCATGGTTTAAATACATGAAAAAAAATCTGTACGAACAAAGGTAATCAATCAGCCAGGGATAAGTGGAAGCCCTCAGTTTACTGCTTAGTAGTACCCTTCACTGAAAGTTACAGTGACGGTACAATTTCAGAAATAAATCGCCCATAAAAAGGAATACAGAAACACTGGAATGTGCAGCTACTAAATATAAATTTCCAGTGCTTAATTTGGGAAAAATAAGTGGGGGCCTTTGTCAGGAGGCCACAGAAGCTTGCACAACGCATTGCCCTGCCAGCGCTACCAATGACAGTACCAACACAAGTATTAACCATCACACCTTACAATTGTGACAATTCAGACTATTACAGGTCCCCAAAGCTATAAGTATAGCTTGAGAGGCAGGCATTAGTTATTTTACGGTATATTGAAGTAACAAACAGCTGCTGTTGTGTTGGTCTCTAACAGGCCACTATGTAGCAGCCAAAGGGTTGACAATTAAGTGACGGTGTCGAGCACCAGAAACCACTGGCTCAAATTAAGCACTGTAAATTTCCCGTACATATCAATCCAGTGCTGCGCTCCCTACAACTTTTTTTCAGGGCTTTAAAACTACATTCAAGGGAAGGGCAAAAGCTATGGGTATACAAAATTTTAGAACACAAGGCCCACTTCCTATTCTCTTTTAATTCTCGGAGAACTCAATCAGAAGATTATGCTAACTCCACGGTCAAAAGGCAGGGTTACTTTGCCAGGAAAAACAAGGCATCTTTGAAAGAGATACTACAATCACAGACACATTTTGTTCGAAATGGGGCTCATCAATGTGGTGTAGTTGGAATGCACTGAGATCAGTGAGGCTGCAGGGTAGTTAATATCAAACAAATATAATGATATGGCAAGCAGAAAACAAGCATTGGCATAGCCCATAGGTCTCGCCTTTGGGACATTATAAGTGTTTAGCCATGCAACAGTTGATGGTGCACTGTGCTACATAACTAAATACGTATAAGGTCACAAAGGCGAGACCTATTGACTGTGCCAATGCTTGTTTCGCTGTGGTATCTATTTAAGTGTAGTTTGGGAAAGGGAATGGGCTTACTGTTTTGTGGATGGGTGCACATCCCTTCCTAAACTGTACAATACTCCAACCTTAACTCTTCCCCTTTATTTGTCAGTATTCTCTTTGTCCTTCCCATATTTACTATTAAAACATACACTTACGTGTGTAGAACCCTTGCAGTCAGGATGCAGAACAGAAGAAGATAGGCGAGACAGAGCTCACATATGTTTGTGAATATTGTTTTGTAATACGAATCCTAGCAAGACCAATGCAACCTTCAGTCGTTCACGGTGGGTAAACTAAGAAGCACAAAAAGGATAATAGTAACACCTGTTATGTACGGCGTTTACACGTGGCAGAAGTATAGTCAGGACCACTGGAATTATGTGGTAGGGATGGGCAAAATTATGTGGCAGGGTTGATTAACTCATGCGGTAAAAGAGGGATATTATGCGGCACAATGCAGTATTTTTTTTATAGTATTACTTCATTACTTTGTAATTATTACACATGGTAATGCTGTCTAGGCAAAGATTTCCGCTCTTTAGTACAAGTTTAACAACCAAATACAGAAATAAGTAATTGAATGCTGACCAATTAACCTTTGAGAAAGGACTTCCACTGCGCACAAATATGGGCCCCGTTTTTGTAACTTTTGATCCATTTTAGCAGGAAACAAAGTTTTTTTTGCTAACATCTGCACAATATGCAGCAGATGATTGATTGTGTGGCAAATACTTCAAAATCACACATATGCTATAAAAAAGCAACGGCCCCGGAATCGCATAATTCCAGTGAGACTGTATACAGTGCTGAAAAAACAGCAAAAGTGTAATATTAGATATTATCATCGATCTGTACATAAATTATTACATTTGTATCATGAACATGTGAAGCGGGCTCAGACTTCTCTCGCTGCCTGCTTTTTTTTCTCATTCTGGTAATGGTGTATTTATCCCCCCAACTTAAAAGTAGTGCCTTGGAAATCCATCTGTGAAGTTAATTCACAAATAGGTGAAGGTTTGTCAAGTGAAATGGTGGTACTTTGCGAGGCTGTTAAATGTGGGTCCCTGCATGTGCCACACAGCAGCAGCTGCTCCGTAATTAATTGTTGTGCAGAGCTTTATTGAGCACGTGCACCCGAGGAATAAGAGGGTGGGCAGGACGAGGTATTTTACTGGCGTTAACTGCCCATTGCATTGGAAGAGGACGTCAGAGTTCCAGGAGAGCGAGGACAAGGAGGGGTGGGATGGAGGAGGAGGAAGAGGAGGGTTGGCTTTAGGGTTCACAAGCAGCTTTAACCAGAATGCAACCAGTCTAAACCCAGACAGGTGAGCACGGGAAGTATTCTGAGGAGAGAGAAACAACACAGCGCAGGAGCAGAGAGAGGCAGGCCAGAGAGAGGTGCAAAGGGCACCGCAGCCCATCGGAGGAGAGGCAGGTGAGCTCGGAGGCCCGCACAGAGGGAGACAGGCGGGAGGGGAGTTAGCGTGCTGAGGGGAGAGGGAGAAAAGCATTGCGTGCGCGCGGCACTTACAGAGGGGCTGAGCAGCAAGTTCGCCGGTGTGGACAGGAGGAAGGGGCACGGGATTATGGCAAGAGGGTGCTAACTGTGGAGAGAGGCCGCCTCTGCAAGCCATTTAAGTCACTACCTTCCAAAATACCACACAGTGACTTCGGTATAGCGCCAAAATAAAAACAAGCCCTGAAAGACAAGCGCGGGAGCTCGGAGGCCCGCACAGAGGAAGACAAGCGGGCGGGGAGGAGAGGGAGCGAGCTGAGGGGAGAGGGAGAAAAGCATGAGGGGCGAGCTGCACTAACAGAGAGGCTGAGCAGCAAGTGTGCTGGTGTGGACAGGAGGAAGGGGCACAGGATTAAGGCGAGAGAGTGCTAACTGTGGAGAGAGGCCGCCTAGGCAAGCCATCAAAGTCACTACCTTCCAAAATACGGCACAATGACTTTGGAATAGCGCCAAAACAAATAAAAACAAGCGCTGAAAGTAAAGCGCGGGAGCTCGGAGACCCGCACAGAGGGAGACAGCAGGCGGGGAGGGAGCGAGCTGAGGGGAGAGGGAGAAAAGCATGAGGTGCTCGCGGCAGCCGCGAAAGTGAAAGTCCACATCTACAGCGTTTACCTTACGGGAGCGTGCAGCGGCGGGCACGATAATTGCAAATAGATGGCGCCACTGCTCGCTCCCGCAAGGTAAACACCATACATGCACGAGTACCAATAGGAAACAGTGCAAAACATGCACGAGTTTCAACAAAAGCCTGGAGCGATTCCAAGAGGTCACTCTAAAGCGGCGCTTGCACGCTGCGTAGGCGAGACCTAAAAAGAGTTGCAACAGAGAAAAAAACCTCCTTTACAACGTACAGTCAAATGGATTGGGCACAGGCAGAATTTCTGTTACGCAAGGGTAATCACATGTGATTTCTGTAATTTCGTATTATGCTTGTTATGCAAAATTCCAGAAATGTTGCAGTTGTGCCACATCACGTTATCACACAAAATATGTGGCAGAAATTTAACACAAGCACATGAGAACAATGTGAACAACCATAACACGAACGGCTGCTGTTTGTGGCCTTGTGTTTTCGAATTTTGCTTTGCATGTAACGCATCTTTACATCCAAAATTAATGCAATGATGGGTTTCATGCTAAAATATAGTGCCAAATGACGGTCTCACATTTTGCGTAATTACATATACTTTTGCGCACATTTTCCCAGAATTGTGCATTATTTACACAAACGCAGATTACAGGACTTTCCTGGCACATGCACATTCACACCCCAGTAATAAGTGAAAACAGACACTAAAATATATACCGTGCAACTCCAAAGCATAGACTACTAAAATCTGTGCCTTACACAAATATACCCCTACAAAACTTCGATCTGTATTCCATACCTCTATCAACCACTCGCAACCAAATATGTTAGAACTGGAATTAGAATAGTAAATTAATATGTCCCTAACATGTATTGAAGTGAATTTTGCTGGAGTGGAGAACTAAGTACATCTGGAAATTGTAGGGGGAAAAATTAATGGAAATTTTGACAGCCTTTCTTCTGAGATCTCAGTACTGCAAAAGCTGTTTTTTGGTTAAGGTTTTCACACCCTGAAACTTATACACTACCGCTAGAATCAAGATGTGTATTCTCTCAATTTTAATACCACTCTTGTAGTTAGATGGACATAGTTATTTTCTCAAACAATTATCTGGGAAAGATTTAGAACTCGGATATCAAAAGTCTAATGATAAGAGTAGAATCACAGACAATCAATACCCTCCAAACCAAAATCATAAAATATGTGTCCCACTGATTCCGGCAGTACAAGGTTGAGGCCTCTGACCTCAAGGCAACATATGTTTTGAATCATCATTCCAAAGAATAAATAAAAGAGACATCCCCCTGCGTTCACAGAGACAACCCAGCACCAGTGGCCCTGGCGAGATAACAAGCAGTCTTTTTGTTTATGGCACGAAGGCATCTTGTAATTCGGACCTTGTCTGACTGCCATACTGATCTTCATAACATGCCACTGGGTTTACCTCATATGGGGGCAGACCCAGGCCTACCTCTGCTCTGCTCCAAAAACTGGCTTCAGCTCAGCAACATGGAAATGCAGAGACAGTCCAGACGTGTCTGGAGCACACACAGCTCAAGCAAACTGGAGGAAAAAAATAATACCTTACATGGAATGTCAGGCCCCAGTTACAGGCTGGGACAGATTGTTTGGTGTATTAAAAAATACTCCAGATAGCTGTAAGGCCAGGAAACCTTCAAAATAGACATGATAAAGACTTAAAAATCCAGCGCAAGTGTACAGCTAGGAGATCGCTTTATAACCGCTTGTGCATGCATCTTGGCATTCCTTCTTAAATATTAAACCAAAATGGATGGATGGACAGTGTGGCGCACAAATACAGCTGATAGATACATAGTTTGCAAGTTTTGGGGAAACAGACAAGAATATGTACTATTTCATTTATTCTTCCATTGTCCTATTTATCTCCCTTCTAACTGCTTGAACGCAGTGTTATGAGATAATACCGGTCTTTATGTTTTTGTTAGTAGGAGCTTCATTCAACTACCAGATGATAGAAAGAAGAAGGAAGGTGCGTCCTCTGGAGGATGAGAAATGAAGTACTGAATATGCAACATCTGAAGGATGCTTAACTTGATTTTTAATGGTAAACAGAGCTAAGTCCAGAATGAGTGAAACTGTATGGTACGTCAACCAGCGAAGACTGAAAAATATCCAGTTTGAGACTATAGACGATCAAGAGTTAAGCATAGTCCGCATCCAGTAAAGCTCCCTCGGTGAATAAGATAGGCAGAATAATGAAGGCGTGTAAGTTTGAGTACTATGTATTAGTAGTTACTGTAACTCCTGGAAAACACACTACTTAAATTCTGACAATAATAGACTATGAATATTTTTAATTTATGGATTAATTAACAGATTGATAGTTTATAGAAATGGAGCAAAACCTAATTTAATGGACTGGCCTCTGGCTGCCCTGTGATAAAAACGACATCTATGGAATGGTCCAAAGCCAAGATTATACACCATGGGAAAGGTTGCCTTTCTTATTTTAACCAAAGTATTTTATACGCTTGATTCATCCTGGACACCAACCTTACTATCATGGAAAACATCGCTAACAAAACCAAGATAGCCTGGTGACAGCTCCCTATACCAATGAACATAAAATCATTCCTCCCAGAAAGAAACTTCTTAATTGCTGTTCATGCCCTCCGCACTACTCCCCTTAATGGGATCCTCCATGCATTAGTATGTTTCACCAAAGCCCTGAAGAAATATAACCACATCACCCCTACTCTGATGGAACTCCACTCGCTCCCCATACCAACCTGCTTCATCTTTAAAAAAACTGCTTGATCTATACAGCCATAATGACTGGTAACCATGCCGGTCTGGCTAACAAGCTCACCATCTCCAGAGGATCTAGGCACACTTGCTGGCAGGACACCACCAGCCAGGAGACAAAAAAAGTGCAAAAAAGAAAAACTGAGGTGACAGACCTTCTCCATCTATGCAGCCAGGATCTGGAAAAACATCCAAGTATCCACCAGGATTGCCTCAGGTCTGCTAAAATTTGGAAAAGAGGTGAAGATACACCTCTTTAAAGAACAATACCTCATGACACAGTAACAAGAAACCAGCTCCCCCTCCAATCATCTGGCAACTTTATCTATGCCTTTCACCCTGTACAGCGCTCCCTTTCATCTAAGTGTGTGTTACACAAATAACACATACAAGCACCCATGGGAACAGCATTATCAATCAGTACTACAAGTGACAAACTTTCAATACTTCAAAGTGTTAAATACTAATTAAACTTGAAAGATTAGATCCATACAGCCACCCACACCTAAGCAACCTCATGGAACCCTTTTTTCACAATATTTGGTAGTCGAGGATCTACTAAAATGTGTCAAAAAGCCACTGTAACCCATTGCCATGTTCTTCAGACCCTCTTGCTGGCCTCATTCTTGAATCTCTTAAAACCCACTGGCTACCACGAGGGACGGGTGGATGTGGAAAGCAGGAACTTTTTAGGTCTCGCCTGAGCCAGCGCACGCGCTGTCTGCGAGACATTTAGTAGGTGGGTTTCCAAAGTACTGCCACAGGCTTTTGGTGGCCTAAATCTTGCGAGCACGTGAGCGTGCACGCGCGCAGCCGCCATCTGTCTTTCCTCCGTTGATCGCAATCACTTTCACTTTTGCTGTGCGGCCATGTCACTTTCACGGCTGCGAGGCCAATGCTTGTTAAGAGTTACTTCAGGAGCTCTGGCAAAACATTTTAAAATATCACAGTCTCCGATAATGCTTCATTTATTCATTCCTTTTCCATTCCCAGAGGCCTTTCTGTGATTTTTCCAAGTAATTCTGCTTGGGCCTCGTTGGCTGTGGAAATTGCCAAGTAATGTTTTTTTCCTCCTCCTTTCGTAAGTTCTCTGCGCTTTTTCTAGCATTCATCAATACCCGTCCTACATTGGTTCTAGCCTGTAAATTCCATGATCCTTGAGGCAGTCCATTGCATTAAGCTATATGGCCTATTATTCCTTCATTTGCATTGACACACGCTCGACCTCCATCCCTTGCGCGCGCTCCTAATGCCCTGCCAGCGCTGCTGCATCTCTGGTGCATTATCATCCAACTGTTAGCTCAACGAATAACAGCCATTCGATTAAGACGACGAAGACGCATTAAATAAAAACATGTAATAACCCAGTACCATTAATGAAGGTGAAATGGAGGTAGATTGCACCGGGTTTTATATTTAATGCTGGCTCTGACTTTGCAGACCAGTAATTAGGCTGGGCTGGTCCGTTCTCATTGCCGACATTTCACGCCGTCACTGGCCTGTTCACTTTCGATTTGTCCGTTTGCTATCTGCAGTGATTTACGGATGGTCCTTTGTTGAACTTACTCCGAATGGGCTATTTGTGCTGATTGCAGGACGGTGTTGTGTAAACGTGCACTTTACATTGTCTACATAGTCTACATTAACCATCCAATGCCTGATTCACAGAGGTAACCTTTTATGCCCTTGGGTGAGTAGTGTGGACTGGAGGTGGAGTTTAGTTTGTATTTTTGTTCATGTTAGAACGTAGTGGCGATATGATTATAAGAAAACAGCAGAGATGGTTGTGATTATTTTAGCATTTTAATGTTTGTGTGCTTTTGTTCTGTTATATTATTTAAACAGATTGTTATCTTTACAGTGACGTTGTATAGCGCTTTATTGGCATTGCAGTGACCTTGCAGCGTTGTCAGATTTCAGTACCTTCAAGCCCATATCTCTTGGATTCTGTTACAGTCTTGAATCTGTTATTTTGAGTAGGAAAATCAATAGCATGTTTGCAGTACAAATGCATATATCGGTTGGGTTTTAGTGTGGCTTAGAGTGTAGCTGGAGATCTCTAGTAATTCTGGAACATTCCATCTGAATGAAGGCGTGGATATGCATTTCTCTCTCAGGGGATCTCGATTGATAATTATAAGCACTGAATATTCCTGTCCTCATGTGGGAATCCAAGTAGAAGTTCTTTGAAAGTCAAATTTTTATAGTTTATTTGCCTTACTTCAAAAAAGCCAGGAAGTACATGTGACAAAAAAGTTTTACGTTTTGCAGCCTTAAGACAAGCAATCCTGCCTAGTCCATTCATTTACTTTAAAAGCTGGAAGAAAAAAAGCCTACAGCCTTCAAAAGTCACAAAAGAGAAGTGAAAGTGACCTTTAAAAATAACCTCACCAGCTTATTTTACTTTCCTTTAAAATGAATGATAGCAAGGCATATATAAATGATATAAGTATTTAGTAATGCAGCACAATATCCTTGGTGCAAAAACATTAACTGTTGCATAGCTAAACACTTATAAGGTCCCAAAGGCGAGACCTATTGCCTATGCCAATGCTTGTCTAGGCTTGTTGGGACTTGTAGGACTATGTACCCTGTATTATACCAGAACTGCAAACTCTACAATTCTAAGAAATAATCCAGGACTGGATTAACTAGTCACGCATGGGTCTGGGAAAATTGTCAGCTATAAGGAACAGAAAGACGGAAAAATTGTGACAAAGGCAGAAAGCAGGGATAAAAACAAGCATTTGTAAATCCTATGTGTCTTGCGTTATGTACATATTGTTTTGCCAGAGCCTTTAGGTCATTCTGCCCTCATGTTGTGCAGTACGACTAATAGGGGAAATAAGCCTCCGTGTCCTGCTGCGTTATTTTGTAGGCACGCTCACCAAACATGCTTATGCCTACGAAATGATGCAAGCTTTTTTTCTTTCTTTTTTTACTGGTCTGAGTTGAATTGGTTAAAAAAAGTAACATGAGCAGAAGGGAAGGAATGCATGTGTAAGAAGCGACATGGAGAGCAGAATTCGAGCCTCTGGGTCGCGTCCACATCCTGTGATTCTAGGCAAATCACTTAATCTCCCCGTGTCTACACCAAAAAAAAAGAAAGAAAATGAATGTGTTCTTGTGTAACGTAACCGGTGCTCATGTAAAGCGCTCCAATACCTTCAAGTCTGCGCTATATAAATCTCCCCAAAAAAACAAGCATTGGCATAGCCAATAGGTCCCACCTTTAGAACCTTCTAAGTTGATGTTGTTGCACCAAGGATATTGTGCTGGATAACTAAACACTTATAAGGTCCCAAAGGATAGACCTATTGGCTATGCCAATGCTTGTTCAATAATAATATTGGGTGTAGAAGGTTTGTGACATCTTTCTTCCCCACGTTCAACCAAGTGTAAACAGCTGGTGATAAATGTTTCATGTACAGAGTATATCTTGAACAATCACTGCACTCTAATCTGTCATATAACTCTTTCTTTGATATCCTTCTCTTCCAGCGCTTTCAGCTACAGACAGCTTTAGCCACATATTGTAAAAGACCTATTGTTTGCAGTACAATACTTCTACTAAAAGCGTGATTTGAGTCAGCCTCATGCTCATGATTGAATGGCTTTGTTGTGTATCTCACTTTACTGTGCCTAATTAGATGGCTTTCCAGTATATTGTTATGTTTGTCCTGCCAAGAAACATTTTGGTCTCACAGTGTTTTCTGAATGAATTAAATTCAAGGTCTGCTTATGTCAGAAGTTGGTTTATGGTCCATTTCTCTACCTCTCTATTCCTTCACCTCCACTTTACACCATTTGCCTCCACCCAGCATCCTCTTGCCCTCCACCGGCTTGGGTTGCTATCACTTTTTGCCACCTGTGGCACTATCAGCTGGCAGCCATTACTGAACAGGAATTATTAAAGTAATTCAAAATGCATTCAAAGATGGCCACCATTGATGTGCGCGCATTTTCAACTGTTGTTTTCCCTTAGATACCCCTAGGAGTTCCACTATTGAATCTGATTGGCTGCACTGTCTTGCGTTTTGTGCTCATAAAGAAATAAAAGGCTATGTGTTTGGCACTCTAGTTAAGTGTTAATGTAAACATTTCTTGACAAATAACTCACCCTAAAAATTAAGCCTCGAACAGTTTCAACCTCTAAGAAATTAATACAGTTGACATTTTAGGCAATGAAGTGGTGACAACCTCCTGGAAGAGTGCACTGGGGAGCTGCACGGTGAGGCAGGGGTGTGCTGTCTCACTGCCAACGCTGCAGCTATCCTGAGAATGCTCGAGGTAATTCAGTGCCAGTCTGTCAGTCACGGCACTGAAGCCGCTTATGCTCCCTGTACGAATATGTTGTTATTGGCGTTACCTATTCAGCTCACGGACAGCGGCGGCGATCCTCTTAGTACAGTAGCTGAGCGCAGCCGCTGCCGCCAGTGACAACGCCACGCGCCGCTCGATCAATGGAAATTACCATAAAAAGCAGCGCGAGGCATTAAGTTAAATACAGTAATATATCTCACAGTGCACATCTTACAGAAAGCTATCTGAGCACAAACCAATCCATCCGGGCGTAAATCCATCATGTCCTCTCCGGCGAAAAATGTGAGGTATGTGTATTGGTCAATCTGGCGCACATTAGTCAGCCTATGGTGATGTAATGACGTGTTCTTTAATCGTCTGCCTCCAACGACTGGGCCCTTTCTGTGGTTGAAGGACGAACTATATGATAACATGAAACTGAATGATCCAGCACTACCAGTCAATTAGCTTGCTGGAAAGGGGGCACTAACTGACATTAACAGCCTGCTTTCCACAATGCTGAGGTTTGTGATGTCATAATGCCCCACAGGCCAATCGGAATGTCTCTAAAAAATATGTCCTCTGCTACTTAACTCTTCTGAAGATAGTCACTGTAGCCCCGAACGTGCCTGTTAACCGAGATAGCTTATCAAGTACGTTTTGCAAAAGCACAACGCCGTGTTTGCTTTTTTTTTTTTTAAACCATGGTCTAAGAGAGAGTAAATTGAACCCCTGATGCTCCCAGGTATGTTTAAAATACATTACTACATGTTTTAGATACCGTTATCATGGAGATAATAGCGTTCCGTCTGCCTATTTCTTGCTTACTAATTCTACACAGAGTTTATGGGGGGTGAGGGGGCAGGGCAGATTACATACATTTGCCCCCTATGCAGGGCAATTTTACACAGACATTTTCACCAGCTGACCAGCAAATAAACATACTTTGCACTGACGGAAAATCGTAAAGGCAGCATTTTATTTAATGAACAGTTGGGACAAATGTCCTTATTGCATTTGTTGATCAGTGGAAATGCCAGTCCGGTGCAAATGCATATAATATAGCTCCATGATCTACAGCTTTAAAATGGCTAGTACCGCTATTGCTTCCCTTTATCTGTGCCAGGTCTTTTAATTTAATTTGGTGTTTTTGTCCTTGCCACCAATTTCCTGACCTTTTCCCTAGACCCTACTTCCATTTTCTTGAAACAATATTTTATAATGTTGATCTTGAGACTTCCTGGCACCGTGATGCAAGCATTCACATGTTTAAAGTGAAGAAAGAGCAAAAATAAATGTAAGGGTGTTTTGAGGCTCAGTGGTTCTATAAAAATCAGAGGCAAGGCATCAATCAGCCTGAGCGTTCAACCAACAAGTGGCAGCAAATTACAAGAAAGGAACTGAAATTGGGCCCTGTGAGTGACTGAGGTGTGCTTTAGAAGTAAGATTTATTTTTTCAACCTCCTCCATATTCATCTCTGTTTTGCACGTCAACGGTCAGGGCCATGTATGCAGGTATCAATATTCTACTCTAATGCATATCTCATTTTTGTTCTTACCCAAATTCTTGATATCGCCCCTACCTATTCACTTTTCTTTTTTCTTAGAACTTTTTATTGTCTCTGATCTCTTAGTTTATTACGTAAAGCACAATGATACCTCCTTGGGAAAGAGAAGCACTCCATTAACAATCAAAAATAAACAAAATGTGTTTTCACGAAAAAGAATGTAATTTATTGAAGAATCTTCTAGAGTAGCTAAAAGAGTAAATACATTGTAAACATCTAGGGTTGACACAAGATAGGGACAAGGAAACACTAGTAATAAGGGTTCTGGGTCTATTCCACTTGATTACAGTGACCTGTGTTCCAGGGTGACAGAAGAACATGGAAAAAAGAGATGGTCTTTAGCGATGCGGCAATTTCTCTTTCCATATATTTAGGTTAAGAACTGCTAGGTAATCTTGGCTTAAAGATGCTAGTGTCGTTTGCCGAGGCATTTTAGTGTCTCTGTCTCATTCAGCACTTCATTTCCAAGTTTGTTGAAGCTCCCTTTACAGTTCTTGAGGTTTACAATTTGCGTTGCTCCCTTAGGCCCTCCATGAAGTGGCTTCAGCCCCTATGAATCCCTCTAGAGCAAGGGCGGCTCCTCCGCTAAGGCGGAGGAGCACTGTCCACGGAGGAGCACTGTCCCACTGCTCTCAGAGCACAGCAGCAAAAACAAAATTAAAATAACGCTGTAATTATCATTTTATTTTTTGTAGCCGAGAGGATGGGTTAGGGCGGGCAGGCTGATGGCACAGGGGGTGGTTTGCACACTCCCTAAGTGCACATGATTGTTTGTCCGGCCCTCTTGGGCCGACCAAATAGTCATGTGCACTTTGCATTTTCCCCACCAGGCTGCATTACACAGCCTGGTAAGTAACATGCAAAGCCTCCTTGTCCCCGTCTGAGCGCCGAACCACGGCGCTCAG
Organism: Triturus cristatus; assembly: GCF_964204655.1. Classification (NCBI taxonomy): domain Eukaryota; kingdom Metazoa; phylum Chordata; class Amphibia; order Caudata; family Salamandridae; genus Triturus; species Triturus cristatus. The sequence goes on from NC_140588.1 coordinate 511,783,439, forward strand.
ACCAATCACAATGTTGCATTGCAGCATTGTGATTGGCTCAGGGAAGCCCGGGAGCTGGATGCTTCCTGCTGCCAGGACTGCAGGAAGAAGGAAGCTGAACAAGACGGAGGAGAGGCAGCGGCCAGCGAAAAGGTAAGTGGTATTTTTTTCTCCCCCCACACTTCTGCCCCTCCACCGCCATTCCCTGCCAGCCGCTACTTCTCTAGAGATGTGCCCTCCTGCAGTAGACATACTCTTAGAAGCAAGACTTCCCAGGTGATATGTCCACTTTTAAGACATATTCTCAATTTCATCTTTAACATCATTTATGAATACACTGAAGGTACGGGTTAAGGAAAGATCAACGGTGCCGCACTCTCCACCTCATAACATTTGTCAAGAACTCAGAGCGAGGTTTGATTTTACGGTTATTGCCCTTCACATGTGTTTGTCAGAAACACTGCACATATCTGGGGTCTATAGGGCCTTGGCTATCCTCAGTTGACTAAAGGGCGTACGCTGCTTAAGGCACCATGACGGGGGTGGGGCCTGTGCAAAACACAGTTATCTGAAGTTGATATCATGCATCACCGACTCAGCTGGCAGGGGCTGGTAACCTCTCCGGTGTGAATCTGAACTGATGGCTATGTGAAAACACCTAAAATTCCCATCAGCCTTTCTCCATATTACTCATAGTATTAATGTAGCGTTTTATGGATGCTGGTTATGCACTTGATAACATCCATGGTGAACATGAAGGTGCTGGTCATAGGCAGAGGTGTAGGGGGGACGTGGGGTATTGCTGCTGCAAAGAACCGTATCTTTTACATCACTCTGTTCGGATTCGTTGACAGAGTCAAAGAGAATTAGAGAAGATAAACAGACAGATGAGAAAAACTGAAGAGGGATTGTGCATTAAGCCTTGGCGTCAACTCACTATGCAAGAACGAATAGTTTCTTACCTGTCGGTGTAGTTTTGCAGCTTGAAGATCTTTCTGGATTCACTATGCTGTGCATTATTCCGCGATCTTGTGGTTGGGTCCGGATTCGTAGTCTTTTCTTTGTTTTTTTTTTTTTGTAGCCCAGGTGGGCGTCGACGTCCACCATTTGGTGCACCTCCCGTGACGTCGTCGTGCTTCCTGCGGAAGTCCCACCTTTGGGGCGCCATCTTCGGGTTCTTTTTTCCTTTCCTCTTTTTTTTTTTTTTTTTTTTTTAACCCTAGGCGATTGATTAATCCTTCTTGTCCCTTTATCTGTATGTTTTCATTTCTTTGATCTTTTCCATTTTTCCCCCTCTTCCTCCAGCCTCATCTTCTTGGCGGAGGTGGGTGGGTTCGCTAGTGAATCCAGAAAGATCTTCAAGCTGCAAAACTACACCGACAGGTAAGAAACTATTCGTTTTGCAGCGTGAATCTTTCTGGATTCACTATGCTGTGCATAGACTTTGTAGCGGTTTTCCTAATTCTGTGGCGGCTGGGTGGTAGATGAGCGTTGGTCGTTGAAAATGTGCTGAAGCACCTTCTGTCCAACCTGTGCTTCCTTGTTCATCTGAATGTCCACGCAGTAGTGTTTCGTGAACGTGTGCACAGATGCCCAAGTTGCCGCGAGGCATATGTCCTGGATGGGCGTGTTCGCCAGGAAGGCCACGGTGGCCCCTTTCTTCCTTGTGGAGTGAGCCTGCGGCCCCTCCGCTAGCTCCTGTCCAGCCTGTTTGTGGCAGAATTGGATAGTGAGGGCAATCCACCTTGCGATGGTGCCCTTAGTCACTGGCCTACCCATGAAGCTAGTAGCAAAGGACACAAACAGCTGTTTCGACTTCCTGAGTTCCTTGGTTCTCTCAATGTAGTGCATCACCGCTCTTCTGGCATCGAGGGTGTGCAGTGCCTTTTCTGCGTTTGTAGTCGGGTTTTGGAAGAAACTTGGTATCTGGATAGTCTGATTCATGTGGAACGCCGACACTACCTTGGGCATGAAGTGTGGGTCCGTTCTCAGGACTATTCTATCTTTGTGAATCTGAATGTAGGGTTCCTGCAGCGTTAGTGCTTGAAGCTCGCTCACCCTGCGTAGTGAGGTTATGGCCACCAGAAAGGCTGTTTTCATAGTCAACATCTGCAGTGTGGCCTTGTGAATGGGTTCAAACGGTGCCTTCATGAGCTCCGTCAGGACCACATTCAGATTCCATGCCGGCGGCGGCAACCTTTTCGGGGGGGCCATCCTTTTGGCTCCTTCCATGAATCTCCTCACCACCTGCGAGCTGAAGAAACTTCCACCTTTTTCACCTCTGGTGTAGGCCACGATGGCCGCTAGGTGTACCCTTAGTGAGCTCGAGCAGAGGTTACTCTTTAGAAGGTGTGTGAGGTACCTCAGTACTGTTGAGTTTCTTGTCATTCTGTTTTGCAGGCCCTTTTTCCGGCACCACACAGTGAACCTCTTCCATTTTGCGCTGTAGCATTTTCGTGTAGCTGGTTTCCTCGCCTCCCGTAGCACTCGCATCGTGCTCGGCGGCAATCTTAGGTGTGCGAACTCTAGGTCTTCAGGAGCCATGCCGCCAGGTTGAGGGTCTCTGGCTCTGGGTGCAGGACCTCTCCGTTTTGCATTGAGAGCAGGTCCTTCCTCCTCTCGAACCTGTATGGGTCGCCTTGTGCCATTTCTTGAATTTGTGAGAACCATGTCTGCCTCGCCCACTGCGGAGCCACCAGGATCAGGGTCATGTTGCTGGTTCTGCACTTGTCGAGCACTCTGTGCAACAGGGGTATCGGTGGAAAGGCGTAGGCAAATGTCCTCGACCAGCTTATCCATAGGGCATTTCCCTTGGATTGCTGATCTGGTTGCCTGGACGCGAAGCTTTGGCATTTTGCATTGTGGCGTGTTGCAAAAAGGTCTATTGTGGGAGTCCCCCATCTCCGGAAGAGTTTCTCCGTTTCCTGGCCATTGAGCTCCCACTCGTGTGATGCTGAGGTCTGCCTGCTTAGCCAGTCTGCTTCCACATTGTCCTTCCCCGGTAGGTGAATTGCCAGTAGATCTATCCTGAGAGGTATGGCCCATCTCCAAATCTCCTGAGCTAGGGATGAGAGCGGGAACGACTGTGTCCCCCCTTGTTTGTTGATGTAGAACATCGCCGTGGTGTTGTCTGTTTGGACCAACACCCTCTTGTTGAACAGGTGCCTCTGGAATGCCTTCAGGGCTAGCAGGATTGTTTTCAACTCGAGGTAGTTGATATGGCGGACCGCATCTGCTGGGGCCCATAGACCCCTCACTCTGAGGTTGTCCATGTGCGCTCCCCATCCCTTCTGCGATGCGTCTGTGGTAATGGTCACTGTTGGGATTGGTGGTGTCAGGCTTCTCCCTGCTGTTATGTTGTCTCTGTTCCACCAAGTTATCTCCTCCTGCACTGCGTGCGTAACAACCACTAGATCCTCCCAACTTCCGTTTGCTTGTGACCATTGTTGTTGTAGCCATTCCTGGAATGGTCTCATGTGCAGGCGTACATTCGGCACCAGCTGGATACAGGACGCCATCATCCCCATCATCTTGCTCACAGCCCTCACTGTCAGAGCTCGCCCCTTCTGGTAGAGCTTCGCCTCCTTCAGTAGAGCCTCTGTCCTCCTGTCGCTGGGCACTACTGTACTGTTGCGGGAGTTGATCTTAGCCCCCAGGAAAATCTTCACCTGCTCCGGTTCCATTGATGATTTTCCCCAGTGGATCGAGAATCCCAGATTCGTGAGGGTGTCTGTTACGCGTTTTGCGTGCCTCTCGCACTTTCCGCGTGAGTTTGCCTTGACCAGCCAGTCGTCCAAGTAGGGGTAGACATGTATTCCCTGCCTTCGTAGGTGCGCCGCTACCGCCGACAGGCATTTTGTAAAGACCCTTGGTGCTGATTTTAATCCGAAGGCCAGGGTCGTGAACTGGTAGTGTTCTTGTTCGATGTTGAATCTTAGAAGGGCCTTGTGCCTTCTGTTTATTGGGATGTGAAGATAGGCATCCTTGAGGTCCACGGTGACCATGAAGTCCCCTTCTCTTATCTGTGGCAGAACCTCCTGCAGTGAAGTCATTTTGAACCTTTGCGTTCTGATGAACTTGTTTAGGTAACGGAGGTCTAGTATGGGTCTGAGGTCTCCGTCTACCTTCGGGACCGCGAAGTAGTTTGAGTAGACCCCTTTGTTGCGTTCTCTGAACGGCACTGTCTCTATGGCTCCCTTTTGCAGGAGTTTCCGCGTTTCTTCTCTGAGTATTGCCAGTTCTTGGGCCGATCTCAGTCTTCCCTTTGGTTTCCTGTTTGGAGGTCTTTTCTCCAAATCTACGCAGTATCCGTACTGCACAACGTTCCGTATCCACTTGTCTGTGGTTATACGCCGCCACTCCTGAAGGTAGAACCTCAGTCTTCCGCCTACTGGTGTCGTATGCTCGTAGGCTCTTGGATTTTCTCTTCCCCCTGATGACACTTTTTTGCGCCTCCCCCTTGGGGTCCTGACGAGGGTAGGCGTCCTCTTGCGTGCTGAGTCACTTCGTCGAGGGCTGTTCTCCCCCTCTCCTCCTTTGGCCACGTCCGTTCCCTCTCCCGCGAAAGGACTGGCCCCGAGGTTGATATTGCCAGTTTTGCTTCTGCTGACCTTGTCCGTGACCTTCACCCTGCTGACTTTGTTGGAACGCCTGGTGCGACGTCCCCTGCTGGCTTCCTCCCCTACCGTAGGGTCTCCTCGAGGGATTTCCTCGCCTCATTCCCCTCAGCTGTAGGGCCCCCATGGACCTCGCCGTCTCGTTTTCCTTTTTCAGCTGGGTGAGCTTGTCGTCCACTGTTGCTCCGAACAGTGTCTCTCCATTGAAGGGGGTGCCAAGGATGTTGTTCTGCACTTCCGGTTTGAATCCCGAGATTCTTAGCCATGCATGCCTCCTCTCTGTGACCCCTATGGCCATGAGTCTTGCTGAAGTCTCTGCCCCATCCAACGCCGTCTTTATACAGGAGTTGGCGATGTTCTTGCCTTCGTCTATCAGGTGAGAGGCTCTCTGGCGGTATTCTTCGGGGAGGTGCTTTACTAGTTCCCCCATCTCATCCCAGTGCTGGTATTGGTGTCTATTGAGGAGTGCATTTGAATTCGCCATGCGCCAGTGCATTGCGGCGTTCCTCTCGACCTTTCTTCCTGTGAGGTCAATCCTCCTGCTCTCCTTATCCGGAGGTGGGCCCGAAGTTGCTGGTACGTTGGCCCTTCTCCTGGCCGTGGAGGCTATGATGGAGTCCGCAGTCACGCTACCCTTGATGTAAGGGGGGTCCAGGGAGGAGTGCTTATATTTCTTCTCTGTCCTGGGCGTGATCGACCGGCAGGTCGCAGGTTCCTTGAAGGCTTCTCTCCCCTGATTCATCACGCTTTGTAGCATGGGTAGGAACTGGCTCCTTGTCTGGATGGGGAGCAGTGTTTCGACGAGAAAATCGGCTTTCGGTTTCTCCTCGTCGAGTTTGACGCCGAAGGCCATTGCTGCGCTCCTGACCACCATATTGTAGACCCCGATGTCATCGGGTGGCGAAGGCCTCGAAGGGTACGTGTCCACGGGCTCCTCCGGGTTTTCGGTGTCGAGATCGTGCCATTCGACGTCGTTGCTGGTAGATGCCGCCGATTCGTAGAACGACCGTTGGTCTTCTTCCTCGGCTTCTCCCTCATAATAGGGCTCTTCTTCCTCTTCGAGATCCCTTGTCAGCCCTTCGGCGTCGAACTCGTCTTCGCCCTCACCGACGTCCGCCGATGAAGCCGTTGGAATCTTGAACTCCTTCATCCTGGCGTCGAACTCCTTCTTCCTTTGAAGGATGTTCTCCATTTCGGCCTCGAGTCGCCTCTTCTTTTTCTCCATCTCGGAGATGCTTTCGGCGTCGACCGCGGGTCTTTTCGATGAAACTTGCGTCGACGTCGAACGTTCTTTCTGCGTCGATCGGCCCGTCTCATGGGATGCTTTCGACGACCCTTGCCTTTCGGCGTCTTTCGGCACCAGGGAGTCCTTTTCTAAGGATCCGCTCGGCCTCTTGTCCGTGGTTCCCCCTTTGGACGTCGAAGTTTTCGGCGCCGGGGCTCCTTTCGTGGACTTTGACTCGGATTTTCTCGAGTCACCCTCGTGTTGTCGAGGTACTTTCTGTTTTGTGCTCGACGATTCTCTTACCTCGTCTTCTTTTTTCTTGTCGGTCTCTACGACCGTGAAGTTTTCGGCTGTCTCGGCGACGTTGTCCTCGTCGTCCGTGGAGAGGCCCAGATCGTAGAACGTCGGGGGCTTCCCTTTGCCATCCATGTTGGCGTTGGCTCTTCTCTGCCGCTCTCTCACCCTGAGTGTCTTCGGCGCGAAGGCTGAGCAGGCGTTGCAGTCGATACTCTGGTGACCGACCGGTAGGCAGAGGTTGCAGACCGGATGCTGGTCTTTCTGCGCGAACTTGTGGTGGCAGTTTGGGCAGAACTTGAATGGCGTCTTGTCCATTGCGCTCAGGGTCTCTGAGCGTGCATTCTCCAAGGCCGTCGAAGAAAAAGGGGCGCTGGTCCTCCTTTCTTCGCGCTCCTGATGAAATCTCTTCCTTTCCTGATATCTTCTAGTGATTCTATCGACGAAACTCGCTTTTCTTCCTTCTTCCTTCGAGTGTAATTCTGGAGCTTCCCGATGACGATCCAGACCCAACGGCGGAAAAAAGAATCTGAAGATGGCGCCCCAAAGGTGGGACTTCCGCAGGAAGCACGACAACGTCACGGGAGGTGCACCAAATGGTGGACGTCGACGCCCACCTGGGCTACAAAAAAAAAAAAAAAACAAAGAAAAGACTACGAATCCGGACCCAACCACAAGATCGCGGAATAATGCACAGCATAGTGAATCCAGAAAGATTCACGCTGCAAAACTAGGTTTGCTGCATTATTGCAATTACTTAAAATACTCAAAATAATTGATCATAAGAGGACTGAAAATACCAGGTGCAGCATCCATTAAAGAGTCGGCAGGGAGAAGAGGAGAGAAAACAGGTAAGGTAGGGCAGAGCTGCAGGTAGCAAGGTCTTGTCTCTTTCAGGAGCCTTGGTGTGATCCTGGGAAACACACTCAGCTGATCTGTGTCATGTTTAAAAAGTCAAGCGGTAGAAGTGTAACCTGAGGAATACCACTGCTCACTAAGGCCTCTAAGTAGCAGATCTAAGTAATTGCAGTCTGTAATCGGCAGTCTAAAATCAAGTCATGCTTGTTTCAAATCACTTGAAGGCTAGGTCTGGTGTTTGATGCATGAGCCTGTTAGATTTGTAAAACCAGGATTATGGCTCTACAGTCTACGAGCTGATACCTTTAAGATCTATGGGGTAGATGTAGCAAACTTTAAGGAAAACAGGCTGCTTTAAAAAAAAAAAAATGATTGCTTTATTAAAAAGCAATCACGGACATGGTGGTCTGCTGATCTCAGCAGGCCACCATACCCGTGATTTTTGCAATTCCTCATTACCTCAATACCTCATTAATATCCATGAGGTAGGTCATTTGCAACCCCATAGGAATCGCAAAAGGTGTACTATACACCTTCATACATTGCATTTTGCTATTTCTTAAGGATTCGCAATTAGGGAATAGCAAAATGCGAGCTACATTCATCTGGCCCTTAGTCACCAGAATGATAGTTCTGCTGTGCGTTGCCCGAGGCTATAAATTATTTGTTATCATATTTTCATATTCTATGTATTATTTGGAGGTCGTCTGGGAGGGTGGGGCTATGGAGCAAATCTCCCAATAAAGATCCAACTCTCAACAATAGCATTTTTTAAAACTCACAAACTCCACTTTCACGTAATATAAAATCAAGGACAAAATTGTACCGCAGTTATATATTATTTCTATGAAAAGGCCCTGGTTTCCTTGCCTGTACGTGTTGCTACAGTGCACTCTGCAGTACATGTAACTTCCTGATACTATACAAGTAGGACCGTGTACGTGCAATTACCTCCCTAGGTTTTAGCTATGACAGCAGGGAACAATGCATGGATGCTTTTGTTGTTGCAAGAGGTTTTTCCCACCAGTGCTTGCTCAGAGACCACACCGGCTACTCACCCTATACTGATCTGATGTCCAGGCAACCTGTGCTGAAGTTGCAGGCCAGGCAGCCCACACCACCACCATCTTTTCATGCACTAATAAATACTTTAAACCAGAATCATGCCACGATGGCGGTGTCCTGTTTGTCTTCTTTGAGAAATTGTTATGCTGATTAAGTACCCGTTCATTTTTTGGGTCAGCTTGCCAGTCTATAGTGAGTTACCGTATTTTCTTCAGCCCTATTTCTGTTTCCACGCTGATTTCCTAAGCAGACTGGAAAGAAGCTGAGGTATGTGAGGAAAGAACGCTGGGAATTGTGAGTATACAGCCAAATTTACAATCCTGAGAGTGCCGAGGTAAGGATGATAGTCTACTGGTTGGTCACGAGGAAGGAAAGGGTGTGTGTAGGTGTGTGTGTGTGTGTGTGTGTGTGTGTGTGTGACAGAGAGAGAGAGAAAGAAAGAAAGAGAGACATATAGAAAGAGAGAGACAAAAGAGAGAGAGAGAGTGTGTCTCTGGCTTTATAAACTTCCTCGTCTAGTGACAGGTTTCATGTGGAAGAGTGTGAGAAAGTATGAAAGAAAGAGCCATGGGAAGAGAGTCAGAGGGAGGGAGGCCCTGTGTCATAGACAAAGAGTCACAGAGAGCATGAGAGAGCTAGTGTGTCACAGCTCTCAGGTTGTCAACGCTCTGAAGAGATTTCTCTGACATGAAGATGCTGTTCCCACTTCAACTTGAAATGCCGTGGATGAGAGAAAAAGTCTTGATTATCACACTTGGAGTTTGCGCTTTTTTTCCCAGGGAAATTAAGAGGACATTCAAGTCAGGACAGCTTGTGAGCTCGAAAACGTGTACCCAATTGAATAAGTGAATATAGAGTAAGAGAATGTAAGTGATAAAAGAACACAAAGTGGTCGGGTCATCTGCAAAAGAAGTCCAAGTGCTTTTAAAAAGCCTTCACAGGTGCCAGTCCGTGACAGGACAAAATGTAAGGTCTAATCTTAGCCTTTGGTACTGTCCCGCTTGATCTTTTCTTTAAAATGGCCTCGACGTACAACCCCGCTGGTTGCCCACCGCCACTACGTCATCTCCATTGCATATGCTGAGCGCAGTGACAAACATTTTGTGATAAGGTTCACCACGTTCTGAAAGTAGTTCCAGCAGAAGCTGTCCATCGCACTTCTTATTCAAAGCAGGCATGGAAATGTCCGCACCTTCATTACATGGGTTATTCTTTCTCTTCCAGCTGCACAAAATATATTGTATCCTGAATTTTTGTGCAATCAATTCTGTAACTGCAAGGGGTCCATTTGCTCATGCAACAACCCAAATGTATTTTCTGTGGATTTTGAAGACGATGGTGGAATATTTAGAGTTTCCCTGTGTCCATGCAAGCATACATCTCACCCTCAATGCCTGCCCCTTCGCTCACTGATAGGAAAGTAACCCCCTTACCCGACGCTCATGCAGTTACCAAGACAAGAGACACCTGAAGAGCTAAATCTGCAGCACTTAGCACCAAGCAGAAGTAAGATATTACCACTTAGCAACTGTGAATTTAGCTGACCAGATTCAACTCACAGGATCTAGCTTTGGTGGGCTCCATTTTAAGCCACCGCTCAGGTCAGACCCCCACAGATTCACTCCTGAGGCTATGTCCGAAATAAATGTAGCCAACCTGGTAGAGGGAACCAGTATGCAACCAAATATGTACATGAAGTCAGCAGTAGTTTCTTAATGAAGGCAGGGGAGCTTTGCCCCCTTGCCCTTTTTGAGCAGCGCTAAACGTGAAAAATAAAATGGCAATTTTTCAATATGGAGCACCGCAGCTGCCAGCCTGCTCCGAGCCAGGAACAAAGGGGATGTGAGGACTGAATCTGTGGCTGGCTGGATGCTCCAAAGTGTGCATGTCACTTTGGCCGACTGTCTTGAGCTGCCCAAAGTGACATGCGCACTTTTAAGCTCTAAGCCCAGCTGTCTTAGCTGTGTGGAGACCAAGCACAGGCCTGCAGTGCCTGAAGGAGCGTCTAGCTACCCCGCTTCAGCCAATCATGGTGCTGCTCTCATGTTTATTAAAAGCATGAGAGCAGCATCTGGATTGCTTAGGCAAGTTAGGTCATCGATGTTAGGTAATTGACTGTAGAGGACACAGAGGACGCAGCCTGCCTAAGTAACACTTATCTTATTTATAATGTTACTGTAATGCATGCCAGTGATTTATTGTATATTTATTGTACATGTTTTTTTTACATATGTGTGTTGAGAAGCGGTGGGCACTTTCCCCGCTGCTCCACTTTCAAAGAATACCAGCCGCCCCTACATGTAATGAGGGCCAGGCAGACCTTTTATTCCACCGGGCATTTCCCCGGTGGGCTGAAGCCCTTGGAGACCAGTTTTGAATGCCCAGGGCTGCTACTGGTACCTCTGTCCCATTCCTCAGATCCTAGAGGGTAATGACAGCAGTAACAGGGAGGGAGAGGGAAAGCTATAGGACAGGAGGGAGAATGGATGGAAAGCAAGAGAATTTGAGAGGAGACGAAGGGGGGCTGGTTAGAGCATTCTTAGCAGTACTGCTTTTGGTTCCTCCCCTACCCCGTTGGGCCCTCTGTTGAGAAATGAGGAAAGATAGAGGGTGGGGCTTAAGTGACCCCCGTGAGTTATGAGCCTCTGTAATGAGCAAGTGTGTGTGTATTATCGCCTTGCCCGCCACAGCCCACGTGTTGAACTGTAATCAGCATCTGGTTGCAAGACACGATGTGTAATTTATTTACCCCCTTCTTTTAACACCGTTTCTCTAACACAAACACTGTCCCGGCAAGCCTGTGTTTACGTTGCTCTGTTTGTGTGCTCTGGCCTGCAGGTCAGCCCTGCCAGGGGTCACGGGTCACAGCGGGTGCCCGGCACCGCAGGGTCTTGGCCTTTGATGTGGACCCGATCCGCCCTCTGTAGCATCAGCACCAGCTGTGAGGCTTCACCCCACGGTGCTGCGTCAATGCGCGAGGAACAGACTTCACTCGCAGACAGACAGCATCATAAACCAGGGTCTGACGTGCCTTGCCGGCCCTGCTGCGGCTGGCTCGCAGGCTCCTTGTGTCTGCGCGCAGATCACTGCTCCGGTTCTCAAAAACTGTGGCAGGAAGCCAGTGGCTAACAAAGGTCACCGCGGCGCGAGCTCCAGGGGGCCCCCTTAGCGAAGTACCCTGGCCCGAGAGCTCCTGAATAAGTCCAGAAGAAGGCCCCTCCATGTACTCTACTCTGCAGAGGGCCCCTTCAAGCTTCCTTACGCCTCTACAGGAGGCGGTGAGCTCTCGACCAATCAGCGTCTCGTTTAATCAGCCGCACCCTTTACAGATCCAAGAAATCCCCTTCCGTGGAAGAACGATATACTCGATGACAAGAAGCTAGGCTCTGAGGCATCGGGTGGGGGGAGGAAGGGATGTGTGTTATGGGGCACAAGAAAGGGAGGATACACAAGGGAAATCAATCACAAGGAGAGAAGAGAGAGTAATAAGGTTATTTCTGGGACAAAGAAGCACTGCAGGGGGACAGACCGAGCGGAAAGGTGGTATATCTCATAGAGCAGAAAGAAGCACTGGCAAAGGGCAGGGATTCCACTGGTGATGCATCTCATGATAGAAATAAGGTCTGTCAGAAGAGAAAGGGTTAAAACGTTTACCAGTGGTTCTTTTAGCTTCACTGTCCCAATGTGTAAATCACACAAGAAACCGAACACATTTCAATAATAACCTATGGGAAAGCCCCTATGTCTTACGTCACAAACACCTCACAATCCATGAATGAGGAAACCTTTACCCTAATAATCTGACTCTTTTTACCATGTAACTTGAGTGAGTCAGGCATTCATGTCTTTCGCCAGTACCCAAACTGTTGAAAGAACAAAGCGAGGGATGCAATTCTTCCATTAATCTCAGCCACTGGCAATCAGTCGTGGCCCCATGCCAGTCCATCGTTTTTCACCCACTATGCCATAGTGACCGGTCACATGCAAATCAGCACTGGTCCTGCTCCAATAGGCACAGTTCAGCCTGAGCTGCCAGGCCATGACCCCTCCAGGGGGAACACAAGCATCCCCAGACCAGTTTTGACTTACTTATGCTTTGTCAGTGAGGTATAATTTGACTCTTGTGGCACAGCAAGCACAGGACCCACGTCTGGGCGTACCCATCTCACTTAGGGTGCCTACTGCCACAAGAACATAGTGATGAATGGAATCCTTGAGTTAATCCCATAAACTAGCAATCGCGCGGAGCTCCATGCCAGCCCATCATTTTTCATACCTTATACCACTCTAGACAAGGCCTGCCATCATATGCAAATCAAGCGTGGTTTTGTTACAATAGGAACAGTTCAGCAGAATCTGCCAGACCAGGTCAACCCCAGGCACAAGAGCAGGTTCAACTACTTAGGCCTCAAACGTTCGAGCTGTATGCTTCTAGTGACGCAGGACCAAGATTGATTCACATACATGCACCATCCAGAGTGGCACAGTGGGTGAAAAATGATGGTCTGGGATGTAACCCCGAGTGATCACCAATGGCTGAGATTAATTCAAGCACTCCTTCGATCTTCAATATTTTCACAATAGCTGATTCCTTTCTCCCCCTTTAGATGTCAGAGTATTGAAACTGTGACGGTAAGCAGGAAAGGGGAATGAGAAGGCCAGTGAATGCACAACATGGGACTGGCAGAGGAGACAGGGTGGAGGTACTGAATGATATGAGTGCGCACATCTGCCCTGTGTCTGTAGTCAGGCTCAGAGAGGCGTTCTTATGTGATGCTAATCTTATCTTGTGTAATATTGTGTTACAAGAATTTCTTTAGCACACATCTGCAATGAGAATGTATACGTACCACTGACATACCAGTTATGTCTGAAAACACTATTTGCACCTGGAGCATTGTGAGATCTCTGAAAATCATATGAAATTTCTACATTATGTGCTCCGTTTAATCCTGTATTTACTTCTTTTTAATAGCTCTATAAATCCACAAACCAGCACTACGCCCACGCCTTCACACCTTAATAAGATGCAATACTGTTAGAATTTTATGTCTTCCTACACAAAAAGAGATAGGATGTGGTCTTACGGCTAGAGCGGTTAACCTCAAAGCTGGGGAACTGTGTGCGCGTCTTTGGCAGGGACGCTCAACATATTGTGATTCTGGGCAGATCACTTAATCTCCCTGTGCCTAGCAAAATTAATGTGTCCGTCTGTAACGCAATTGGTGCTCATGTAAAGCACTCTGATACGTTCGGGTCAGAGGTCGCCCTATATAAAACTAGAAAGAAAAAAAACACACAGGTCTGTGCATCAGTGTGACCGGGATACAGGTATGTGGAGGTGCTGACAGTATGCCAGTCAGTGACCCTGGAACAAGAAATACACTGGGACCAGGAGATAGAGGCGCTGGGACAGGGAATATACCTTTGTCAGGATAGGATCACACTAACAATGTGACACAGAATACACTAACACTGAGGCAGGGAGACACTCACCTTGGTACCACGAAGATTATGACCCTAGGGCAGGGAAACTCATACACTGACATTCACTGGACACAGTGGGACAGTGAATAATCAGACACCAGGAAGGAGCACATACATTGTTGGGTTATGCAGGCACCGTAACTGTGGGAGACTTACAAAGGGGCTGAGAGATACACACACTGGATAATAAATTTGCACAGGGATCACACTAACTCTGGGTGAGCCAGAGACCTTGCATGCTGGGACTTGTAGTTTTTCTTTTTAGGTCTCACCTAGGCAGCACGCATGCGCTGCCCTAGGAGTGACCTTTAGAAACCGGTCGTCAGCTCTTTTCAAGCACTCGTGCTTGTGCTGGCATCCACCTTGCGGGAGCGAGCAGCGGCGCGCAGGGGCCATCTGTTTCCAATTAGCGTAGCTGCGCGCACGCTCACTCCCGCCAGGTGGATGCCGCCACAAGCACGAGTGCCTAAAAAGAGCTGACCGATTCCAAAACGTCACTCGTGCTTCTGTTAGCATGCCTACGAGCGATGACATGCATGTATGGAACTGAGTCTGAGTGTCTGTAGAGGAGGAAGCGGGTCTCGGCGCTCCGACCCGGGCTTCCCCGTATGACATCATCCTGAGCCCCCGGCATCTCCAAACGCAGAGGAATCGGTAGCTGACCCCCCCTGAGAACTAGTGAGCAGGCAGGGATGAGGCAACCCGCGACAAAACGCTCAGGAACACTAAGACAGGCGATGCAGAGGAATTTAAAGGCAGCACTTAAGATGGCGCCTGTGAACTGAGTTTGGCTACGGAGCCCGCGAACCTCAGAGAAGTACAGAGGGAAGCGGCCTGAAGGGAGTAATAACGCCACAGGAGTATGCGAGTGCCGAAGAGGGACCGTTCCGACACCGTGATGATAGGGAAGAGAGCCGGGGGCTGCGGGCAGTGTGAAGCAGGCCGAGCGGCCGGGCTGCCTGGTGAATGGTGCGGTCATCAGCAGCAGCAGCGCCAGAGTTCACTAGAGAAGTAGAGAGCCCCCTCCCAGCGGCCACATCGGATTCTTTGGTGGGCCCTGAGAGGGGTGAAGGCCTTCGGGTCCCCAGCTGGGTGAATTGGAGTGCTTATTGAGGTGCAGCACCGTGGGAGAGTTGGAGCCTGCATAACGACTGCACGGAGCGTGGGAGGGGAGCCCAGGCCATTGATTGGAATGGCCTGGACCGATGATTGTAATTGGTGAGACCTCGCACAGGGCCTGGAAGATTTGGAGCCCCTGCGCAAGACACTAGAAAGAGGAGCGAGACCCTTGACGAGAAAAGGTGGAAGTGCGAGGTGGCACAGGATGGTGAGAGGGGCTATCCAAGGTGTATGCCAGCGACATTTAAATATTTAAACAATCTCCTTTGGATGTGCACGAGTCTGATCTGACTGGACTGACCTGTTCACTGATACCTGAGATGGTGGCTCCACTGTGGAGATGCTCTCGGTAGGAAGCCTGACGTGTGATCCCTATCAAGTGTCTTGCCTTCCAAGAGTCCTAACTGAAATCTTCCTTACATAATCCTATCAGGACTGTGCCTGACCTCAAGATGGCGTCTGGAATTCATTCGGACCATGGTTTCCCCCCCCCTCCCCCAAATCTAACAATCTCTGAGTACTCCTGATCTCCATCCTGACAGCGGAGTCCGAGCACTATGTCTGACGCTCGGTGGAGCATGCTCTGTTCAGCTATTGAGGAGATCGGCCTTGGTTCATCCCCGGGCCGTCACCTACCCTGCCTGACTTTGGGCACAGTTTTTCTCCCCGTCTCCCTGTCTCGCCCACCCACCCCCATCGTATTTCTGTAACTCTGCTTTTTCCTTGTCTCCTATCTATCTATCTGTTCCCATTTAGCACACTTTCTTTCTTTGGCTTACTTCCTTTGCTCCTATCCCCTCTCACCTGAATCTTTCCCCTTGCCCGCTACATCGCCTAGCCCCCTGTCCTTTTGTGGCCTTTGATTAAGCACTCCTTCTTCCCTTGTTGGGGAAAGATCCAATATTTATACTCTGGAGTCTCAGCAAACCCGCTGAGAGAGTCCACAGAGCCTAGGAAGCCACTCACAGTTGAGGTATGGTATGGCACCCCTTGCCAAAGCACTCCCTCTCCCCTTTTTGGGGAAAGATCCAGTATGTAGGCCTTGGAGTCTCAGAGACCCCTCTGAGAGAGTCCACTGTGTATAGGGAGCCTCTCGCAATAGAGATGGGAAATGATACTACTTCCCCTGGGATCACAGCTTACTGGACTTTGGATGCAGCTCTGACTCGTCTACCGGTTTGTGTCCCCGTCCCCCTCCCCCTACTCTTTCCATGCTGTGTCTCTCACCCTCCCCTCCTCTTTCCCTCCTCCATTCTCTGTCTACTTCCCCTGCTCTTACCCCCCTCCCCAGAATCTCTCCCCTTGCCTGCTTTTTCCCTTACGTATATGTCCTTTTTGTTTGTCTCCACCTTACTTGTCACTATGTTTCCAGGCTCTAATAACTGTGTAACATTTGTAATGATGTAACCTGCAATTATAGTCTGATACTCATGTAAAGCGCGCTGATACCTCCGGGTCTATTCTAGCCGGTGCTATATAAGACCTTTAAAATAAAATAAATAAATACAATAAATGTCTCACCCCCTCGCCATATCGCCCAAACTGGGGCTCTCTTACTGAGCAACGCCGAGCTGTCAATACCGTTAAACGTGCAACAATAGGACAGCATTTCCATTTATCAGATACACGCAAAACCAAACCAAAAGCGGGCATAGAAAGGACCAGCCAGCGTCCGCATCAATGAAAGGAAACGAGCATATGTATTGTGGCAGCCTCGGCCCCTCCCTCCTGCACACGATCAGACAGTAAGGGCGCAATGGGCATGCTATGAACAGCACACGTTTATTTACTGACACAAACGAGGGCTCTTTGGACGCAGCTCTGACTCGTCTACCGGTTTGTGTCCCCGTCACCCTCCCCCTACTCTTTCCATGCTGTGTCTCTCACCCTCCCCTCCTCTTTCCCTCCTACATTCTCTGTCTACTTCCCCTGCTCTTACCCCCCCTCCCCTGAATCTCTCCCCTTGCCTGCTTTTTCCCTTATGTATATGTCCTTTTTGTTTGTCTCGAACTTACTTGTCACTATGTTGCCAGGCTCTAATAACTGTGTAACCTTTGTAATGATGTAACCTGCAATTATGGTCTGATACTCATGTAAATCGCTCTGATACCTCCGGGTCTAGCCAGCGCTATATCAAACCTTTAAAATAAAATAAAATAAGGGCTGCCA
The DNA here is from genome assembly GCF_964204655.1 of Triturus cristatus. NCBI lineage: Eukaryota > Metazoa > Chordata > Amphibia > Caudata > Salamandridae > Triturus > Triturus cristatus. Next base: position 511,800,251 of record NC_140588.1, read on the forward strand.
TTTTGGATAAAAACACCTGACAACCTGGTAGCAGGAGGCCCTGTTTAAACGCTGCATGGAGGCCACTCATCGAGATTGAAAGCGGCACCAGAGTCATATCAGAGATTGAACAAAAAGGAGCCCTTCCTCGGTGCCAAGGCTGGGAGTGCAGACAGCAGAGGTGGAAGAAGTGAGAGTCCCCTTGAGCCGCAGCCCCCGGGAGGCCAGACAGATCTGAAGGGCCACAAGAAGCGTAAACAGGGATCCATGCAGCTACACCTCGGGGAACGTCCGACGGAGCAGTGAGAGCAGATGCGAGGTACCAGACGATGGCGAGGGGTTCAAATTCCATCACAAATTCGTAACTGGACTTAAATCCCATCATAAAAAAAAAATAGCCAACACGTGTTTCCCGAAAGAATTCACTTACCTAGGGTCACATCACATAAATCGGCAGTTCTCTTCTCTAGCCCACAAAGCATATTGATCTTTCTGAATTCGTCGATTCACAATACAGTATCAATGTGGAAACACCTTTGCACATTAATTTTTACTGACCAACCACTGTCATGAATACTATAATTAAGGAAGGGAAGAAAGAAATCACTATCAATTTACACAATGTGGCCCTGATGGTGCGGATTTTTCTGCGAAACACATTGGCTGTTTTAATGACGAAACCAGAGTCCACTTATGAATTTATGAAACTATGATGGAACTTGAACCTTTTTAACTTGGAATAGCCAATAAAACATCTACAGAAGAGCGTAAAACTGAAATTACCCTTTCTACACAATAACTGAGTAAGATGTCATACTGACGGAGTAATCTTTGGTTTACTACAGAGCTAAGTCCAATTGTAGAGTTTTTTTTTCAGCAACACCAAGTTCATTACAGCTGTCAGGTCTAACTCAAAGAGTAATGTATAATGTGACAGGAAGCCCACTAACAAAAGCCACTTACTCTGCACAGGTTGGTTAAGTTTTAGAAATAGTCTTTTGTTTTTGTGCTTTTCCCCTAGTCCACAATATGGGCATTAGAAACAATCCTATCCATTACGAAAGACACAAAAGAATAAAATGGTACGTCACCTAATTACAACTGGTTAGGATGCACTCTAAGGGTAAAGACAGACATTAAAAAGAAAAGCACAATGTTAATCAATTCCCCAATTGTGCCTTACTACTCTGAAAACAGCCCCTCTCAGTAAATGGGAATCTAAACAAATAATCAGGGGAGAAAAAACATTTTCAAGAAAAAGACAATCATAACTTCCATCCCCTTGCAATGCCATTGAAATATGTAAGGATTTCTGCACTGATGCAAACAAAAGCTTTTTGGCAGTTCATCGAGTGGGGACATAGATACGGTCCATTCAACAATTCCACCTCATTAGTACCCGTTTACCACAACAGAGCAATTAACAGAAAGGTGGCAAGGTCACTTTTAGGAAGTGACTGCAACTACAATTCACCAGTAGTGCGTAGTTTATTTTAGGAACCCTACATCCATTTGAGATAGAAACATTATTTGTTAAAAATCTGCACTTTATACAACAGATGGTGGAATGTGTGACAAGTAGGGGAAATCCATAACTACTTGATCAAGCATTGGCATAGCCAAAGGGTCTCGCCTTTGGAACCTTATAATCATTTATTTATGCAGTACAATATCCTTGGAGCAACAACATCAACTGTTGCATGCCTAAACACTTATAAGGTCCCAAAGGCGCGACCTATTGGCTATGCCAATGCTTGTTCCATTATATAACTGGCCTAAGAAATCTCTTCATACAAAGTACCAAAAGAATGCAAACCAGAGGAAAAAGAAGGGACTGTCAGTACATTGCAACTCTGCACTTTCTAAAAACGAGTACAATTCGCTTTGAAGGTGGCTTCTATACCACCCTCTTTCTTGCTCGGGCAGTGAATAAAAATAGTTTCAAGCTATAATTCCAGTTGCTGTGACCATAAAGAGAAGCACCCTCAAGAACAACCGTGCACCCTGCTGAACTGTAGCATGTAGCCCACCACAACAGGTTTTTTTCTCCTGCCCTGGGAGATTCAGCCATTCTCAAGAGAAGGTATGCCATTTCCTTCATTGGCAGAAAGACGTATAGAATGCTTGCATAAGAACTGCTGATAGAGCAACAACTGAGAAAGAACACAGGGCCCTTCTGTTCATCAATAGGCTGTTATTTTTTTTGCTCAGTCGGCTGTTTAAGGAGCCATTCCTTAAAATAATATAATAGACCAAAACATTTCCTGTGCTGTGCATTTGATTCTCGCGCAGACATGCAGTGCTTGCAGCCAGCTGACTGGGCAATTACCCTGCTAGTGCATGAGCACTGTGCTGTGTCATCAGCACTGTCCCTTGCGACAAAATCTGCTCCATGCAGACAACTTTCTGCAAAACTGGGGCAACTTGCTGGTGTGACGAGCAGTGTGCGACCAACCTTTGCACTATAACTTTCTGCAAAACTGCCTGAGGCACCTCTGGCGACACGAGTAAACTGAAATATAACAAGCATTGGCAAAGGCAGGCGGTGTGGCCTAATGGTTAAAGCTGCTCTCCTTCGAAATAAATAATCAGGTTCGAATCCTAGCCTCGGCTCAACATCCTGGGATTGTGCGCAAATCACGTAAATTCCCTGTGTCTAAAAATGCATAATGTTGCCTTGAAAAGGGCTGTAAAGCCTTCAGGCCAGATTTGTACTATGGAAAACAGCAACAAAAACCCCTCAGCCATTTTCAATGCAATAGGTCTCGCATATGTGAGTGTTTTAGCTATTGGCATTGTAAACGACAACGCCTTTTATTTATGTGTTTTTAAAAGCAACACATATATAAAATGCATTGTTATTTCTAATGCCGATAGCTCTATCTCTCGAAATGCAAGATCACTTTAATGGTGGCCGCTCCCCTTTTTTTAGAAACTGCTCGCCGTATTAAGGTTACAGTGAGCAGCGTCTAATGAAAGGGGTGTGGCCAACAAACGCACGTATGGGACACTTTCACCCAAAGTTTAAAACATTTTTTACAATAAAGCTTCTGTAACGGAGCCGCTAAAGTGAAAGCCGTCGCGCTGTAAATTAAATAAATTGGCGCGCCCACTAAAGTGAAAGCGGCCTGCGCTGTTAATTAAATAAGCGCAACCGCTAAAGTGAAAGCGGACCGCGCCGTAAATTAAATAAGAGCAGGCAAGTTAAAGCAGACAGCGCTGTAATTTAAATAAATACATTACTAATAATATAAAAGCGTGCGGCGCACTGCAATGTCGTGGGTGGAATAGGGGAAGATCATCAAAGTAAATAGTGCTCACCAGCTACATAATGCAGACCTTGTAACAACACAAGTAAAAACGTCCAGTTGTTATGGAAGGTTACAATTAATATTTAATTTAATCACTGGTTATAACTCTGGATGCATTCCATTCTATCATTTTGTTGGTCAGTGTGCCACTACAGAGAGGAACTATTCAGCCTGGTGCACCAGTGTACTAAGCAATGACCATTCTCTCTTCCAGCAGGATGGTGATATTGTCCTCATACTTAAATCAATCAGGTTAAGGCAAAGTTCACTCACTTCCTGGCCCTACTTCCCCTTCTCTCAAACTTCTCATTGTCAAAGATCACAACCTCTTTTAGTGATATGGGCTCCCCTGGTCCTATAGAATCCTTTCTTAGCAATCTATATTCCAATGCAAATCAAATTAAAAACGCTTATTTTGGATTCAAGAATCTTTAAATACCACATACAATACACAAACAAAACACACAGAAAACAAGATGAAATATTAAAACATCAGTGCAGTAAGTAGCAGCAGTTTGATTGTTTCAACTTGCAATAGAAGGTTCGTATTTGTACATGGTAAAAATTAATTACGACGTTAATTAAAAACAAATTCACAGAAGTGGATGTAAACGGTACACAACATTGCAGTGGTCCTTCAATTAATAGTCACATCCAATCACTGAAGTGGACAATTCTTGGGGGTCCAATTACAGCTATCCAGCAGCATCTTATTAAAGAAACAACAGTTGCATGTCTATATCATAAACCATCATGGCACGCCGACATCAAGTTGGCATTAAGTGACCGGTACCTTGACAGACAACATGCCTAAAAGGCAGACTGGCGTGGCTGCATATTGCAATCTAAAACTGTGCTGCCACCCCACTAATATTATCCAGAGAGAAGATATACAATTTTGATTTCATTACAAGACCGGAGGCTACCATTATGCAATGACTTTTATTTGCTGTCCCAACATGCAGCCCTTTAAAGAATTTTCATACATCATAAACATTAGAATGTTCGTGAAAAGACTATAAGTATCCAGTGCACGATCTCATCCTCCTCTTTTATTTGCTGCTCCTCCAACAAAGATAAGTATACAATCTTCACATGTTTTTTCTTACTACTTCTCTAATGCTTTAATAAGATGACCTGTTGAATGACATAGCGTATAATATTATTATTGTTGTCATATCAAGATTCTAACAAGTGTTTTTACCCTAGTAGGACATCGTAAGCCCATCCAATTTATGGTAGGGCCAGGTAAGTGTTTTTTTTATTCAGCTGTACGAGTCCATGGCTCGCGATACAGCTTAGATTAGCGCATTCCGTAAAACTTTAGTAGACAAAAAATAGTACGGCAAAGTAATCAAGGTACTAGAGGCTATAGGGAAGTTGCCTTAGCCCTTTTGCGGGTCAGCCATGCCATAGCCAAACATTTGGAGACACAAATTTAGATCTTCTCATCAGTGTTGACCCCATTATTCTCAGTGCATGGTCAATTTTCCCTGCACCTAACAAAAGGCACATAGGTCTAATCCATTTCTTGTGGGCAAACATATAAGCTTGGCAAAAGAAGAAAAGTGGTGAAGTGTTTCCTCTTCTTGATTACACGACAGGCATAAATGCTGGTGCAGTATTAAGTACTACATCTTATGCAGAAATTATTGATTGGTAGTGTACTATATCTAAAAAATAAAAACAACAGTTTTGCTAAAGGCAATGATAGCTTATCTAAACAAGCATTTGCAATGCAATAGGTCTCGCATTTACAAGAGTTTAAGCTATTGTAATTTACAACGGCAATAGCTCAAATTCTTGTAAATCCGAGACATATTACACTTCAAAGAAGCAGCCGCCATTGTCCGGGGCTGCTTGAAAGTGAAAGCGCGCATGGCGAGGAAAGCATGTCTTGCCTGCAGTAGGAGAAACTCATTAAAGAAAATAGTACTTACAGACTAAATAAGACATACCGTGTAGCAACAGGAGTAAAAGGGCCAATCACCATGCGAGGTTACAAATGCAGACAAGGCAGTACTGAGGAGGGACTAACAAGCCTAATAATGACTTGGAAGTCAGCATTTACTCAGAACAATGACACAAGCCAATAAAATTATGGGCAGAGAGTGGGTGGGGCTTAAAAGCCATACTCCACTACTGCATGCCTCGCAGGAGCGCATGCGCTGCCCAGGCTCGACCTAATAAAGTCCCAGGCAAACTACCAGTTTGCCATTTGGTGACGCCATTTATTTCAATCTGGTACCCTCGCCGTGTGGTGTTACCATAAGGCAACTGCCTAGAGTGACCTTAGAGTAGCTTGATCCCTGGGCCCTTGAGAACGGTCATTCAAATCCAAATAACACTAAAATGAAGTCAATCAATGTCTTCTCTTCAGAAATTGTACTTTATAAACAGGAGCAGCCGGACTTTTGTTTCTTAGTATCTAATTAATTTCATATTCAATTCAAAAAAGGAAATGCAGTGAATTTGCCTCATCACATACCTCGATTTCATAGTGAGATAAAAGCACGTAGTTCGGGGGATTTAAAAATGGCGATTATTGCCTCGAATACATTCAGTCCAACACACTTGTCGAGTCTCGGACCCTGTCCTTCTTGTGGACTCACAATAACCCCTTTTTAACCCTTCGCATTTTGGGCTGGGCCATACATGCCGACCTCCGATAGGAAAAAACACGAATCTGTCGTTTGATTAGAATGTCTATTTCTTTATCCATGTAATTCCACCCAAATGATGCATGTAATTAACAAAGCTAACACAAGCCAGTTAAACCGCGCTAATTAAATTCACCGGAGACTCCCTTGCTTTTCCCCTCAGCGAGTGTTTATTTCAGCTCCCAGAGCTCTGATCGCTTCTGACAGCTTGCTGGGACACGGGCAGAAGTAGGTCAGGGTAAGCCGGCATCAGCACCACCGCATCCCATTAGATAGGCTTGTAGGGTAGACTGAGATGGCGGCGTGTGTGATGCAGCGCGGAGTTAGACGCCCAGAACAAACAGCCAGCGAACGGCCTTCAGCCAAACCGATGCACTTAGGCGCCGCATATTATAATGATGCCATATTTAGCTTATCCGGGGTGTAATTCGTAATATGAAAATGTACAGCCAGGGCATAATGATATGACCTGTGAGGGCAAAGATGGGCAAACGGAGTTACAATTCCCACATAGTTTGCTGTTCTCGCCAGTGTTCTTCTTGACCGGTTAAAGAAAAAAAAAAACGATATACAGAAAGCGCTTGTGTTGCACACACACGGGCTAGCAAGGTAGGCGAGCTGACTGGCCCTCAGTTTGCCACCATTGCCTCTCCGGGCAACGGAGGGGTGGGGGCGGGGTCCTGTGTCTTGGCTAGGTTCTATGTAGCCAACATGCACAAATGGCAGAGCCAATCTTAAGTTTGTAGGACCGGACCCAAAAAATTCACAACAGTGTCCTCTGTAACAACAAATGACACATTTCCAGACCTCATGAAATGATGAACGAGGAAAATAAACAAGGTTGAAGTAATCCCGTTGAAAATCTAGGATTATGGATGAATATACGAGTGTTCCCAAGGAAGGGATCAGAAGTGGCCAGGGGAACCCTCAAAAACATAACGATGCGGGTATCCACCAACACTGCTTTTTCACAACAAGTTGTATACCTATTATTAGTGGCAGAAATGGTGGAGTAAGGATGCAAATTAGGCATGTACAGCGCTGCAAAACTCCTATATTTTAAAGCGAAGTAGAGGAAGGGATTCCCCAAATGAAACAAGACAAGCCTGTCTTCTAAAGCGAGCGCCCGCCGCGCGAAAGTGAAAGCAAATTTGTGACGTGGCAGAGCGTGGCGCGCGCGCTTGGCGGGGGAGCGCATTCCAGGCGGGGGAGCGGACCCTTTGAAGTATGATGCCGAGGGCGCCAGTGGGCTGAAGCACTTCCCCAAACGGATTGCATGGCGGCACGATGCACGTGATTGTGCGCGTGCTCGCCATGCAATCCACTTTTGGGAGCACTTTGAAATGCCCCTTACTAGAGTCTCGCCTAGCGATTGCGTAAACGCAATAGCTAGGCGAGACCTACAAAGTCTCAAACAAAGGAAAATGTTTCTAATCCAAAAATCTATCGGTACAACTTCCCTGGTAAGGTTTCCTGATCTCCTCTTCCCAAAGCAAGAGTTTCACATTTTCTTTTAGCGTAGACTTAGCTATAGTGGATGCGGACTCTGGTGTATCCCAGAGAGTGGCCAGATTTAGTTTAGAGAGCACAACTGTAATGTGCCTTAGCCATGGGATTTTTCTTGAAATATTTGGGTACATAAGGTCTGTGAAAGAAATTCTGTACGGTGCCAGTTCTTCCTTTGACTACGTTTTGTGCCAGTATAGCAAGGGCCACATTTTACAACTCAAGGCAATTGGGAGTATGCCTAAGTCTATTAGATGTGGGAGGGGAGGAGTACTCTGGGGAAGGTTTAGCAGGGCACTTACATATGTATTTTCTGCCAAAGAAAGGCTTTTCACTGTTTCTTGGCACCAGAGCTCCACACCATAAAAGGCTGAACTCTTGGCCTTAACATTATACACCTCCACAGCTGGGGAAAGTAGTCTTGTTGTTGTCTACTGAATCAACGCAAGAATCGCCCTCTACTCTTGCTGTAGTTTGAAGGAACTCCTGACTATTTGAGCATGCCATGATAGTTTGCTGGTAAGTTTAACCCCCAAATAGTCAAATTCCTGCCCTTGCTCTAGTAGGTTGTTTTGGGCTCTAATGCTACATCTTCTAGAATGGTACGGGTTAAAAGCCAAGAACTTGGTCCTTTGAATGTTTAGTTCCAGACCCCTCTCTTTGCAGAAGTGTAAAAACCTGTTCACTGAGATTTGCAGATCTGAGGGTGTGGTTCAAATAAGCAGGGTATCACCCGCAAATTGTTTTCACAACAAGTTGTATACCTATTATTAGTGGCAGAAATGGTGGAGTAAGGATGCAAATTAGGCATGTACAGCGCTGCAAAACTCCTATATTTTAAAGCGAAGTAGAGGAAGGGATTCCCCAAATGAAACAAGACAAGCCCGGCTTCTAAAGCGAGCGCCCGCCGCGCGAAAGTGAAAGCAAATTTGTGACGCGGCAGAGCGTGGCGCGCGCGCGCGCTTGGCGGGGGAGCGCATTCCAGGCGGGGGAGCGGACCCTTTGAAGTATGATGCCGAGGGCGCCAGTGGGCTGAAGCACTTCCCCAAACGGATTGCATGGCGGCACGATGCACGTGATTGTGCGCGTGCTCGCCATGCAATCCCCTTTTGGGAGCACTTTGAAATGCCCCTTACTAGAGTCTCGCCTAGCGATTGCGTAAACGCAATAGCTAGGCGAGACCTAAAAAGTCTCAAACAAAGGAAAATGTTTCTAATCCAGAAATCTATCGGTGCAACTTCCCTGGTAAGGTTTCCTGATCTCCTCTTCCCAAAGCAAGAGTTTCACATTTTCTTTTAGCGTAGACTTAGCTATAGTGGATGCAGACTCTGGTGTATCCCAGAGAGTGGCCAGATTTAGTTTAGAGAGCACAACTGTAATGTGCCTTAGCCATGGGATTTTTCTTGAAATATTTGGGTACATAAGGTCTGTGAAAGAAATTCTGTATGGTGCCAGTTCTTCCTTTGACTACGATTTGTGCCAGTATAGCAAGGGCCACATTTTACAACTCAAGGCAATTGGGAGTATGCCTAAGTCTATTAGATGTGGGAGGTGAGGAGTACTCTGGGGAAGGTTTAGCAGGGCACTTACAAATGTATTTTCTGCCAAAGAAAGGCTTTTCACTGTTTCTTGGCACCGGAGCTCCACACCATAAAAGGCTGAACTCTTGGCCTTAACATTATACACCTCCACAGCTGGAGAAAGTAGTCTTGTTGTTGTCTACTGAATCATCGCAAGAATCGCCCTCTACTGTTTTGGGCTCTAATGCTACATCTTCTAGAATGGTACGGGTTAAAAGCCAAGAACTTGGTCCTTTGAATGTTTAGTTCCAGACCCCTCTCTTTGCAGAAGTGTAAAAACCTGTTCACTGAGATTTGCAGATCTGAGGGTGTGGTTCAAATAAGCAGGGTATCACCCGCAAATTGAATTGTGATTTTTGTTCCACCGATTTTGGGTGCATCACTGCCCGGGACATCAAAATAATTTACTAGGTCATTTAAATACAGCGAGAAGAGAGTGGGGGCTAGAACACAACCATACCGCACTTCCTTCTGGATCTGGATTGGACATGTCAGTTCTCCTTTCCTACCACATCTGAACCAGACATTATTCTCTTCATGCACTCTTATGATGATTGATAGAATCTCTACTGGAACCCACATACTTCCCAAAACTGACCACAGTTTATATCTCGGAATTAAATCAAAGGCCGATTTCAGGTCCATAAACAGTACGCATAAGTGTCTCTCTTCTTTTACAACTGTCTTCCAATAGAAAGTGCACAACCTAAAGATTTGGTCAGTAGTGCTTACGTGCTGACAGAAGCCTGCTTGAAAGTCTGAAAGTATATTATGTTCCTGGATCCAGTTGGCTAGCTTTCCCAGAACTTGCTGACAGAAAAGTGTTTGTAGCCCATCGATCAAACTGATCGGCCTATAATTACAAGGGTCATCGCTGTTACCTTTTTTATATACGGGCACTATCTCGGCTGATTGCCATGACTTAGGTATGGTGCCACTTCTCAAGATAGAATTAGACAGGAGATTTAAATAAGGGCCTTAAACTTGGGGCTCTGCATCAAATAGATTGCCCAGAATGCCTGGAGTTTGCCAGGGACTATGGCAGCTATGGCCTCAGCGACTCAACAAGAGAAGATTCAAGAATGTTTTGTTGAGCCCTGGGATAGACCCCAGTAGGAGGCATCAGTTAAATATGTATGCTTAGCGGAATATAGCTTTTCAAAGTGGTCGACCCATGCTTTAGGCTGCATGAAATAATCAACATGGGTTGTAGCAGATTTACTGCCGTTAGCTATGATGTTCCAAAAGGATTTTGTGTCCCTAGCTCTCACTGAGGGAACAAGGTCATCCCACACATCAGACTCCCAAGCTGGTCTTGCTTTTTTCAGTTGTTGTTTATACTCCCTCCTTGCTTTTATTAGGTCTCTGTTCTTTAATTTGATAGAGTTGATTACTGCTGTTTTAGCTAGTTTACATTGGTCTGAATACCATGGATGCTTTTTTCCGCCCGTGGGAGGTTCTTTATACTCTTTATGGAAGAAGGTGTCCAGCTGGTCAAAAAGATTGTCATGGAGTTTTAGACAATCCACTGGGTTGGTTCTATTAGGTTCTGGTCCAATCATATAGTCAATAGAGTCAGCGACCGTCTCATATATCTAGGCCATG